>NW_025920116.1:177238-476254 GCF_902686445.1 Sciurus carolinensis
ACCCAGGCCTCCTCCTCAGCTGGGAGGATTCCCTTAGAGGGATTTTTTTTTGAAGACAAGAAACAGCAGGAAATATCTCTCTTCTGCTTCTGGGATTTCCTTTCAAGCTTCTTTTGTTCTATATTTAATTTTTTGTTTTCAACCCAGTCCAGGGGAGTTCAGGGAGCCACCAAGGGTTATTGATTCATTATTTATGGCAAGTTGTACATCACTTTAATTGCTTCTTCTGTCCTTCTCCTCCTTGGCATCCTGAAGGACAACCCAAGTAAAGCATCAGAGGTTCAAGGGTCCGGCCACGTCCCTCCTGCTCATCTCTAACTTTGCAGCTGGTAGGGGTGGCCTTGAAGGTGGCCCCATGGAGAAGAGGAAGGAGCTGGTGTGACATCTCCTTGGGAAAGGGGTGTGGCCCCCAGGGACACTGAGGGTGTCACCAGGCTGCTCGATGGCCCGTGGTGGGGCTGGAGGACGGGGGGGCCATGTGGCTCTGAGCTGGATTCCCAGTTCTGCCAGGTACTCCCTCTTGGCATCAGATCTGCTATTTTGCTGCCACCATTATTCTCCCACACACCACTTTGCAACCCATATTAGCCCGAGAACCTCCTCGCAAGTCATTGTCCCTTGTTACTATCCCATGACAATGCCCAACTTAAGAATAGCTCCCTTGCCATCCCCTCTCTCTCTCTCTTTCTTTCTCTCTCACTCACCCTGGGGCAGACACTCCGCCTGTTCACTTAATAAATATCTCTTGCCTGAGTTCCCGTGTCCGGAGTGGTTTTTTTTGGGTACTCTCACGTACTGTGTGACCTGGACTCTGGTGTCCCCCTCTGAGACTGTTTCTTCCTCTGTGTGCACCTCCTGAATCAGGGAATCATCAAGATAATGCTCAGTGCACATTAATGTAGAGAACTGGTTCTCAGTTAATAGATTTTTAAAACCCCTGTGCACCCATTTCTCCATCCACCCACCCACCCACTCACCCATCATCCTTCCACCCATGTGCAAGTGTCCTTTGGTGAGCATCACCTGCTGCCAGAGCCCTGACAGAAAGTTCCACAGTGGGCGGAGGGTGGAGGTGGGGGCAGAGCGGCTGCGGGGGGACAGGTAGGGTTGGTCTTGGGATTTCAGGAGAATGCTGGCCTGTATTCTAGGATTCTAGATGCCATGGAAGTATGAGACCCAGGTTTTTGAGAACTCCCCTGACTCCTCCAGACCTGGGATGGACAGTGGCCTCAGGATGGGGGACACACCCAGCAGCTCCCTCCAGGTCAACCTGCCTCCCAGGGTGCCCCAAGAGAATGGCTGCAGCCAGCATAGCCTGCTGGGACACAGGGAGCCTGGGGAGCCCAGAGCCCCCCTGGCCCCAAGCCATTGGGCTCATTTACATGATCCCAGATAATTCTCCCAGGGTATACAAATGGATGCAAACCACAATCCAGGAGAGTCAAAAATAGCAGATGCATTAGCACCCCCCACAGGAATATTGTTTTATGCAAACGCCTTCCTGAGCTGGCTGAGTGGGTGGGAAGGGAGGTGGCCTTTAGGGCTCCAGTGAGGCCAGCCTCCCAGCCTCTGCTCCATGGGTCCCTGGGTCCTTGGCCAGGCCCCTGTAGGGAAGAGGACTCGGTGGGGTTCCTGGGGTGGATGGAGGATCCTGGCTGCCAGGGAGGGCCCCCAGGGGGGTAGGACAATGCCCCCAAGTGGTCCCTGCCCAGCCCTGATCTCCACCCTCTGACCCTCCCTCCCCTCCTGGCCCTCCTGGTCTTTGGCGCTGCCTCTTCCTGCTGAGTTCCTCTGCAGCTCTCAGCCTGCCTCTGTGGCTGTTGGGGTCCTTTGTCCTTCTCTCTGCCATATCCTGCCCCTTCCTTTCTGTCTGTCAGAATCTGCTTTCCTTCTGTTCCTGGGCCTCTTGTTCTCTGCTGCCTGACCTTCCTGCTGTGTCCCTGTCTCTCTTTCTAGTCATCCTTCCTCCCTGGAGACTGTCGTGTGTCACACAGTCTCTCTCTGTCCCGTGAGCACAGGGACTGTTGGGCTCAGGGGGACCCGTGGACCCCCTCTCACTGCACACTCCTGGGGGCACCAGGCCTCCTGAGTGTGTCCCCAGAAGAGCCCGTCTGGACGGCAGTGGGTACCGAGGAGGCACCGACCTTCCCTGCACCGCATGCCCAGGCTGGCCCTGCCAGCGCTGGTGGTCTAGCCTGGGCTGTGGAGCTGGGGTGGCACAGGCGGGGACCTGACCAGCCTTGGTTTCCACCTCTGGGAATGGGTCTCTCCCAGTGTCTGAGCCTTGCCTGGCCATGGGCCCAGCCTGTGCTGCCCAGATGGTGCACTGGTGTCACTTGGGGACCGTGGCTGGTGTCATCTTCTCCCGGGTTGATTCTTGTCACCTCTCCCCTGTTTCCACATAGGCTCTGGTTCTGGGTTTCCTCACCTGGAAAAAGGGCAGAACATTGCTCATGCTGCTGGGTGACCCGTGATCTGGTTGGTTCCGGAAGGTCCCCAGGAGCAAATGGGTTGGGGCCTGGTCCCCAGGGTAGTGTTGTTCAGGGGTGGAACTTTGAGGAGGGACAGGATCTCCAGGGCTCGAACCTCATCCTGGTTGAATCCAGTGCATCATTTTGTGATTTGAAGGGACATTGTGGGTGGATCAGGCTGGAGGAAGGTGTCGCTGGGTGCGGCCCCGGGAGGGGTCCATCCCCCAGCCTGCAGCGGGCAGCACGTTTCCTTGGCCACACCTCCACCATGATCTTCCTGAGGCCATGGAGCCAGCCTCAAACCCTGAGTCCAGATGAATCTTTCCTCCCTGATTTTGTTCATGCCAGCTCTTATGGTCTCAGTGGTGAAGAGCTGACTAACACATGGACTTGGTGTGTAGTAGGTGCTCAGTAAACCACTTTCCTTCCTCTTCAGATGGCTGCCTCTCCCTCTGCCTGTTTCCTCCTCTGGAATAAGATCAGCACAGAGCACCCCCTGAGGTCTCTTGGTCAAGAAGGACTGAACTGGGGTTCCCAGGGTGGCCACCAGTCAGTGGTGACTCCACAGTGCCACCAAGTGGCCACCCCAGATCAACACGGGGCAGTCTTGGGGTCTGGGGTTAGGAACAGGGCTGTGTCTGACCTCTCCAACCTCAAGGCAGCAAGGGCCACAGGGGAAGAAATCTACTCAGGTACACAAGGCCATGACCAGCGAATAGAGAGCAAAGCCTCCATGCTAGATGGCCCAATGCTGGGTGACCTTGGGGCAGTGATTTGCTCTCTCTGAGCCTCGTGTTTCTCACCACATCAGACCACCCTGGATGCTTCTGTGCAGTCATATCCCCTGTCCCTGTGGCTATTCCAGGACTGCATCTGCTGGGTAGTTCACAGTTTTACAAAGTACCTACTCTGTACTATTTACACAGGGTAAACAATAACAAACACTCAATAATAGTAACTGCTGACTGTGAAACTTTCTTGGGGTCAGGCCTGTGCTCCTCACGTGATTATGATCAGCTCATCTAACAAACGTGAGACTGAACTTCCCAAGCGCTTTACAGCCATTCCCTCAGTTATGCCTCCCAGCACAGCGAGACCCGGAGAACCGAGTCTTCTGATCATTTCATCTGCCAGTTATTTCATTGAGCACTTATGTGCTGGGCCCCATGCTCAGCACTGGGGTCCTGGTGAAAGGCACCGGTACCGGCTTGGACCCTGCTGGCTCATGGATGAGTGGGGGTATCTGCAGTAAACAAAGAGGACACCATGGACGTGCAATGGGGAGATTCGATAAGAAATCTGTGGAGGCCCAGAGTAGCAGACAGGGGAGGGGAGGAAGGTGGCGTGGTCGGAAGGGCAGCACAGAAGGTGGCATTTCCAAGGAGACTGCAGGGAGCACCAGAAGTCACAAAACGCAAAGGCCAAGGGAGCAGCTCATGCAAAGGCCCTGTGGCCAGAACCAGCTGACATCACTGAGGGTCTGAAAGGTGGCCCTCAGTGGTCTTCAAACCTGGCACTCCCTCTGTACCTCCAGATTCCAGTGGGTGCTGAGGATGCTGGAACTCTGAGAAAATCACCAGGGAGACACAGAAGAACCACGCCTGGCCCCTCTCCAGGGCCATCTAACAGGCTCTGGGGACATAGGCCTGGCTCGGTTCTTTGCTGTCATCTCCTGGGTGAAAATAGTGGGCTTGCTAAACTTTCTTGACCCAATGACTGAGTGCCATGTGTTTGGGCCATTTTTATTTATGTGTTTATTTTGGGATAATTTTTATCAGTGTTTTTCTCCCTGTGGCCCCAACCCTGGCCTAGGGTCCATCGGCTGCATAACAGTCCTGGCTTATCCTAAGACCGTGGGTGACAGTGTGGCTGGCGAGTTAGTCTTGGGGGCCTCCTGGGTCAGTGTCTGACAGTGTAACCCCCAGATAGCCTTAAAGATCTCCCAAGCCTGACTTGAGAACCGCCTTAGGCAGGTGCCTCTGAACTGAGCCCAGGGGAGTCTCTGTCAGCCCCAGAGGACCGCCCGATAGAGAGGGAGGCTGGGAGGGAGCGCTCTGGGATGGACTGGCAATGTGGAGGTGGCTGGGGGAGGTTCTGAGGCACCACCGCAGGGTGAGTCTAGCTGCACTCAGATCTCACATGGGATCACCCCCAAGAGGTAGGAAGGATCCAAGTCCACCCCTGGCTGCTGACTGAGAAGCCCATTGAGGCGCCAACTCTTGACCTCTGTCTTCCCTCTGGAAAGTGGCCACCATGACTTTATGAGTTGTGAACGCTGCTGGGCCAAAGGATCTCAGGCTGGTGGCTTGAGCCATGGGTATTTATTTCTGCGCAGCTCTGGAGGCTGCCAGCCCAGGGTCAAGATGCTGGCAGTCCGGGCATCTTGGGAGGCCTCTCTTCTAGGCTGGTAGAAGGCCATCTTCTCCCTACTGTGTCTTCCTTTTTTCATCTGCTCTTCTTATAAGACCAGGATCAGGGCCTTCCTCGATGACCTCATTTTACCTTGGTTACCTCTTTGGAGAATCCAAAAGCAATCACATTCTGAGGTACAGGGGGTTAGGACTTCAACATGGGACTTTGGTGATGGGGTGGGGATGTGATTCAGTCCATACAGATGGAGCATCAACCTCAGAGGATGGTGGAGGCCCTGAAGAATGGCCCATCCATGTAGTCATCTCTCATGATGTAACAGACACCCCAAGATCAGCAGCCTAAGGAAGTGATGTATGTTTAATTCAATTATTTTCAATCTTTTCAGTGATGTTTAATGATTTCATGTGTTAATGTATTCATTTTCAATGGGTCTGTGAGTCACCTCAGAGACCTCTGTCTCAGGAGGCACCATCAGGGTGGCTCCATGGTGGGGAGTGGGAGTTTCAGGGGACTTGTTCACTTGCACACCTGGGAGTCGATGCTGGTGGGGCTGTTGGGAGAAATGCTTGCCTGTGGCCTCTGCATGTGGTCTGGGCTTCCTCACAACATGGCAACTGAACCCCCAGGGTGACTGCCTCAGGGAGAACCCCAAGGGGAAACTGGCACTCCGTGTGACCTTGTCACATAGCATCCCTTTGGCTGTACTCTGATCACGAGGTCACCAAGACCTGCCCCTTCCAGGGAAACAGAGATCTGTCTGTGCTTCTCATTGGGCAAACTTCTGGAAATGTATCTCTCATCCTTTTTGCAAAATACAACTTGCCAGAATACAGATGGGGTGGGGCCATCTCTGGGAAGGAGGTCTACCCAGGCCCACAGCATGAATGCCCCTCCTTCACCCCAGAGAGTGCCCGGGAATGTGTTTGCTCCCCATGTGGGGCATTGAGGTGTTCTCCTTCTCCCAGAGCCCATGGGAAGCTCAGCAGCTAGACCTCAGTCTGCCTGGGGGATGAATTTGTCACCTGAGAGGAAAATAACTGATTTTCTGCTCTTCGCCTAACTCCTTATTTGCATTTGGCCAGTGGGGAGTCCTCAGGGGTCAGGGGTCCTCCAGGTCCCCTTCCTCTTCCTTTGCTCCTATTTCTCCCACACTCTCTCTCTCTTGTCTCTGGCTGTCTATCCCACTCTCTGTGCCCCTTCCTCTACCTCTCTGATATTTGGGTCCTGCTGAGACCCTTGCCTGGAGGCAGCTCCTTTCTTGGATCCAGGCTTTGTGACCACTCTGCACCTGGCTTCAGTCGACCATGCTGCATCCAGACAGGGAGCTGGGAGTGAATGAGTGGCTGCATCGTTGCTTTATTTTGCTTAACAACTTTTTAAAAATTGAGGTGAAATTCACATAGCCCAGAATTAACTATTTAAAATGGACTTTTACCACATTCACAGAGGCATGCAAACACTTCTTCTACCCAGTTCCAAAACATTTCCATCACTCCAACTAAACCCTACGGCCATTAAGCAGTCACTCCCCATGCATTCACCCCTGGAAAACCCTCATCCATGTCCTGTTTCTCTGGATTTTCCAATCCTGTATATTTTGCATAAATGGAATCATGCAATATCTGACCTTGTGCAACTGGTTTCTTTTACTTAGCATGAGGTTTTCAAGGTTTATCTCATCATAGCATGCATTAGTACTTCATTCATTTTCATGACCGAATAATATTCCATTGTCTGGACAGACCATAATGTGTTTATCCATTTATTTGTTTTTGGACTTTTGGGTTATTTCCACCACTTGCAGTGAACATCTGGGAAAAAGGATTTGAGGGGGGATTCCTGATTTTTATTACTTGGGATACATAAAAAGGAGTGAAATATCTGGGTCATATGATAATTAATTTTGTGCTTAAGTTTTTGAGGGACTTCTAGACTTCCTTACCATTTGGCTGTGCAGAAAATGATCATGTGTTTAAAGGACACATGTTGCATTCTAAAGTCTTCTGCCTACTGTCCTGCCAGGTCTTATTTGAGGGAAAGCATTATAGCCTTGAAATGTGCACTAGCTATTCAGCAGTGAACTCCTAGATGGAATGTAGAGGAGAGTTTGGTGCAGCATAGGACAGGGATAGAAAGCCAAGACTCATCTTCCTGTTCATTTGCTAATCCATCCTTTCACTTATCCCTCCATTCACTAATCCATCCATTCACTAATCCATCCATTCACTACTTCACCATTCACTAATTCAACATTCACTAATTCACCATTCATTAATTCATCCATTCTCTAATTCATCCAGTCATTAATTCATTGTTAAAATATTTACCAGAGCTCCTACCCTATGCCAAACCCTGCGCTGGACATGGGAAGAGGTGCATAAGATACAGGTGATTCCTCAAGAGCTTATGATTGTGGGGTGAGGAAAACAGATATATTAAAAAAACAATCGGGCCTGCAAGGTGGCTATACCTGTAATCCCAGCACCTCAGGAGGCCAAGGCAGGAGGATCACAGAGATCATTTCTGGGAAGGTAAAGCACAGAAGAGTGAACAGGAACCACCTGGGGATAGGGCTGGATCAGGGCTGCCGTTCTGCTCACTTGTGAGAATCAAGAGCCCAGCACATATTAGGAGCTCAGTAAATAATCGTCAGTTGTACCAGTGAAGATTTCCAGGGAGAGACCTGCCCGTTCAGTTTCGGGCCGTTCTCTGCAGTTATAATCTGTTTTAATCATACACGAATGTAAACAAAATTTTGATTCTGATTTTTTAATGGCAATCCTTCCATCTTCTGATCTTCCTCACCCATCACTGTGCTGAGAGGAGAATTGGGGATCATGTTTGTAAAACAACGATCGGTAAATAAGTGCTGCTTTGAAAACTCAGGAGAAAAGCTGCCACATCAGTCATATATATATATATACTTTTTTTTTTTTTTTTTTTTTTTTTTTTTTTTACATCCCAGCAAGTGAACAAGGGCCTCCCTGCCTCCTGTTCTGGGTTCTGCTGAGGTATTTGTTTTGCCCAGGGTTCTCCAGACCTCCCTCCCTGGCCTCCCCGAGAGAGCACGGCAGGGCAGATGATCACTCCCAAGTCTCCCCAGCCCGCACGGCACCGGGGCTTTGGTGGAAGGCCAGTGATCCCAGGATCTGCTACACACAGCACCTAGCCCAGCAGGACCCTCCGTGGGACATACAGGGGAGGAGACATGTCCATCTAAATCCTGTTTGTTTTGACTTCTACGTGCTGATTTCTTTCATGCCCCCACCTCTCCACCCACCCTACCAATGCCAAACCCCACGTCGCTTGGAGAATGGTGTCCTGTGGGGATAGGGGACCTTGAAGTGGCATCTCCAGGGGTGGGTGTGGCTGCAGTTGGACCGATGACAGGTGGCAGGGGAAGGAGTCCCGCTGTTGGGTCCTGGAAGCCTGGGTTCCTCACTTGCTCCACCGGGACCAGTAATGGGAGCCCTGGACAAGCGACTCTGCCTCCCGGACCTTGGTTTTCTCTTCTGAAAAATGGGTAGAAGAGTGGCAGCCACCTTCTAGGATGTCGTAAGCAGGGAAGGAGAAAACAGGGCAGATAAGCACAGAGGTGGTTCCCAACCAGTGTCCGTTCTGTGGCAACGCCACTTTTTGGTAGCCTGGCTGCAGATGGAGGACCCAGTGGGAGGTGGAAGCCACATCCCCATGCTAGGAGGGTCAGGCTCTGAAGCGCACAGCCAGCTTGGGGGTCGCTCCATGCACCTGTGGGAGCAGAAATGGTTTTGGACCAATGACCTCAAAAGTTGGTCCTGGAACTTACATATAAGCAGCAATAGAGAACATGATGTTGACAGGGGTCTGGGGGTCAGGGACAGAGTGGCTCCTGTGTGGGGTCCCAGGTCTGCACATGTCATCTGCCAACTGTCCTCGTAGGACCCTGAGCTAAAGCCACTCCATGTACTTCTGAACCATCAAAAAAACTTAAAAGATGAAAAATATTCAGAGGGCATGGAAATTTAGGAAACTTGAATCTAAGTGTCCATATGAATATATGATTTTATTTTTGTCATTTTTTTTTTTTTTTGCAGAGCTGGGGCCGGAACCCAGAGCAGGCTAGCAAGCTCCCTGCCCCCAGCCCATCCAGAAATATGGCTCCACTGGAACACGCCCCCCACCACAGTCCTCAGACTCTAGGAGTGCTACTTTGGCCACACCCTGGCCCAATTGAATATCTCTCATGGAGGCCACCTGCCTGCAAAACTGAAAATACCTAGGAAAAAATGTTTGCTGACCTCAACTATCTAGACTGTATTGAAAGCTCAAAGTAAATCCATGAGTCATGTTATCATCAAGAACCCATCTTGTAGGCAAATAAACTTCAACCCATTTACCCATCCTTCCATCCATCCATCCACCCATCCATCCACCCACCCACCCATCTACCCACCCAACCGTCCATCCACCATCTATCCATCCATCTATTCTTCCATCCATCCTTCCATTCATCCATCCTTCCACCCATCCATCCATCCATCCATCCTTCAATCCATCCATCCATCCATCCATCCTTCCACCCATCCATCCATCCATCCATCCATTCATCCATCCACCATCTGTCCAACCATCCATCCTTCCATCCATCCTTCCATATATTCATCCTTCCACCCTTCCATCCATCCATCCATCCATCCACCATCTACCATCCACCCACCCATCCATCCACCCACCCATCCATCCTTCCATCTATCCATCCACCTACCCATCCATCCTTCCACCCACCTATCATTCCATCCATCCTTCCATCCATCCACCATCCACCCATCAACCCACCCATCCATCCACCCATCCATCCATCCACCATCCATCCACCCATCCTTCCATCCATCCTTCCATACATCCATCCTTCCACCGTTCCATCCATCCACCCATCCTTTCATACACCTTTCCATTAATCCACAAATCCATCCATCCTTCCATCCATCCATCCTTCCTTCCATCCAACCATCCACCATCAACTATCTATCCTCCATCCATCCATCTATTCATCCATCCATCCACCCACCCATCCATCCACCCACCCATCCACAAGCCATCCATCCATTCATCCATCCATCCCCCATCCATCCATCCATTCATCCATCCTTCCATTTATCCATCCATCCATTCATCCATCTTTCCAGCCATCCACCCACCCATTCATCCACCCATTCATCCATACATCCTTCCATCCATCCATCCTCCATCCTTCCATCCATCCACCCATCCATCCACACATCCTTTTGCCCACTCACTCACTGCCTTCTCTCCTCCCTTTCATCTGCCCAGCATGCTATATCCCAAGCCATCTTCCCAGTCTGGGAGGTCAAGTGAAGGGCCAGAGCCCAGGCCCCAAACCAGAGTGGTGGACTCCACATCCCACTTTTCTCCACTGTGCCCCTTGAATTCTGGTGTCTGCCCTGCCTCCAGTGCACAGTGTGGCCCCAGGCCACCCTGAAACTTAGTCTCCCCATGTGTCCTGAGAAAGAGTGGACCCCTGATTTCTAGGCTGCAGGCAGAAGAGAGGAGAGCCAAAGCCAGGGCCACCACCACCTCTCCCACTCCTGACCATTCACTCAGTCAGCAGCACAGTAGTCCCCGAGCTCCTGCTACGTGCCTTCTGGAACTCAGCTTGGGAACACAGGGGTGATGGAGAGGGACCAGGCTTCCACCCTCTGAGGAGGAAACACAGTAGCCACATCCACAAACTGATGACCCTATCTTCAGAGATGGGTGGTGAGAACCTTCTGTGGAGGACTCTGTTGCAGGGGAGGGTGGCGTGCCTGGATAGGGACCATCAGGAGGGCAGCCAGGAGGCATCCAGGAGGTCCTGATGCTTCATCTCACAACTAACCCTTCATCAGCAAGTCTTCCTGCCAAGACTGCAGGGAACAGAGTGCCAGGCAGAGGGAACAGCAAGTTCCAAGAAATGGTGATGGAATCAGACTTCTGGGGACATGGAACTGGGGTTGGGGACCTTGTCAACCACTGCTGGGGCATCCTCACATGGCTCTGTCACACGGCATTTAGTCCAGTAATTAATGACAGTGACGTCTTGTCTACTACCTGGGAGAGCTGCAGCCTGCTGACTCTTTCTTGTAATTCTCTTTCATTTTAACAGTCTGCATCTCAAAATTATGTTCCCAAATCCCAAGGCCTCTGGGTACCAGGTATATTTCTCCAAATCCCAATAAATAAATACAGTAAGTTCATGTGATTTCAGGGATTTTTATGGACCAGTCTGCAGAGGAAATGGGCTAGTTGCCTCAGAGGGACAAGCTGACGGAGCCGGAGAGGTGATTAGCTGCTAATTTATGGGGACACTTGAAGCCTAATTATGGAGAGAGCTGAGGTGCCTGCCTCCTTGGGACCCAGACTTACATGGCACTGCAAAGGCTCCTTGGGTCAGCATCTCCCTTGTGGGGCAGACAGGAGGGAGGCTGCTGGGTCTCTGAGGGGACTTGGAGGTAAAGGCCAGAGGGTCAGAGAGCATGGGGTGTACTGGGGGAGGCTGGGGAGGCCAGCACTGCCTCCATCATGAGCACCTCATTTCTTCCTTCTTTTTGGACTTCAGATTGAACCCAGGGGGCTTAACCCCTGAGCCACATCCCCAGACCTTTTAATTTATTATTTAGAGAAAGTCTTGCTAAGTTACATAGGACATTACTAAATTGCTGAGGCTGGTCTTGCACTTGCCAATCCTCCTGCCTCAGTCTCCCGAGGCACTGGGGTCACAGGTATGTGCCATCCTGCCTGGTGAGTCACTTCTTAGTTCTTTGGTGGATCCTGCAGCACTTTTTGAGAATCTGCTTCCATCTTGCTCTTCTGGCTGAGGTTTGCTTTGTAGATGCTCCTTAGCATATGATGGGGTTATGTTCCCAAGTCCCCATTATCCCACTCTAAGTAAAAAATCACACATTTGGAAAATGCATGAAGCTCCTGTAGTACAGGCACTGCAGGGATTCGCTCACCTCACCTCGTGATCCCTGGCCCATCTGGAAGTTGCATGGGGTGGTACCACCCAAACCCATCCAGGGAAAAGACCACAATTCAAAGTCCTGAGTACAGTTTCTACCAAAAACACGTGACTCTTACACCATCATAAAGGAAAAAGGTCTAAGTTGGACCCTTGAAATTCAGGACTATCTGTTTATGTATTTGCTCACAAGGTCCCCCTCCTAGACCCATTCATTCCTTCATCCAACCATCCATCCATTTATTCAACAAACAGACCAGGAACCCCAGACTGGGTCAGGATTTGGCATAAATGTTCGGGAGATGAGTCTCTCTTCACAAACAGGGTGCTTGACAAATCATTGGTGCACAGTATATGTTTGTTGCAAGAACTCAAGGTCTCAATGCCCTAAGTCCTGGCCCTGCACAGGTGTAGACAGTGTGTGTGTGAGTGAATGTGTGTGTGTGTGTGTGTGTGTGTGTGTGTGTGTGTGTGCAGGCTCGTGCACACATGCAAGCTGAAAGTCTCCCATGTGCCAAGAGGGGAGATGCCAATGTCACTGGCAGACTACTGCCTCTGAGGCCAGGACAGCTGTGACAGCCTGGGACAGTGACTGGAATATAAGAGGTGCTCAATAAATAGATTTTGGTGATGACCCATGAATGCATTTTTAAATCCAGAGTGCGGGAGCTGGCACATGGCTAGGACTAAAGACCTGCTCAACTAAACGTGGGGACAAGAGAGCCCCACTGAGTCCTGCAATGGGAAAAGCCTTACCAGACAGGTGGGGTCAGTGAGACACAGCAGGGTGGCATTGCCCGTGAGGGTCCTGGGGGGTAGGGGCTCTGCCTGGGGCATGTTCCACGAAGTTCAGGCTCTTGAGCAAGAATAGGAGCCTGACAGCTGGTTCATGTGGGGAAGGGTCTGGCGTGAGGAACGTGCCATCCACAAAGGTCGAATTAATGGGGCCTGATGTCCAGACAGCCAGAGGGTGAAGGGCCAGTGGGGAGAGGGGGACACATGCTCAAGACTGCAGAGCTTCACATGGCAGATGAGGAATTAAGATTTGCCCCAGGGGCCCTGGGGAGCCTGAGACACCACATACAGGAGGAGGACCCTGTCCTATGGGAGCCCGCAGCAATCTCTTCCCGACCTTTGGAGATGGTTAGGGCAGGACCCGCCAGCAGACCAGGAAGGAGATGGCAAGGGCCGATCCCAGCTGGGGATCCTGGGCACCAGGGAGACCCTGCATGGCTGTGCAACCTCGCTCAGCTCAGGATGCCCACGCGGAACTCTGGCCCAAGGTCTCCACCAGCCCTGTCTGCCTCACACTGAACAGAGTCTGATATCTGGAATCCTTAATTAAACCTATAATCTAATATTCAAAACAGGATTTGGGGAAAACAAAGGCTGTGTCAGGCTAAAGAGAAGCTTGCATCATGGTTGTAATGCAGCCTTGGTTTTATTCTGTGGACAGTCAGAAACAGGCGACTAGGGGGAGGGAACAGGCATAGCAATGGCTTCTGGGTCCTGTTTGGTGAGTGTATCCAAGGGGCTATGTACCGGGTGCCCATCAAATCTTGATGAGCTTGCCAGCACAGCATCATTCTCACTTCCAGGGGTGATTCGAGGCTCAGAGAGGCCCAGCAATGTTCCATATCACTAGCAGGCATGTGGTGGAGCCAGATGGACCCAGATCCTTGGGTTTGCAAACCTTCCTGCTTCTCAGTCCCAGGCTCCTCTGATCCCATGGCTTGCTCCCTTCCCTCTGGTCACACATCCATCAGGAACAGGCAAACACCTTCCAAGAGTTATCCCAACAGGTCTGTGGCTGCAGCCCCTCTGGACTTACACCTGGATGGTAATCTCTGGACAGTGGAATGACCCTGGGCAGCCCTGGTGGCCTTCTGGCAATGGCTTGAACCTGGTGAATCGGGGGCTTTCTTTGCCAGCCAATGGCAATGGTGCATCCCATGGAACCCAGAGAGCACCTGACAGGGAGGAGGGAGAGTGTACCTGGGAAGGTATGCACAAAGATGGCAGGAGACCATCAACCCGTCCATCCACACATCCATCCTTCTGTTCATCCCTTCTGGAGAGAGGAACAGAACAGAGATGCTGAGCTCATCCCGCCCAGGGCCAGCCAAGATTGGCCGACAGCCAGCTGAGCCCTGGATATGCCAGT
This sequence comes from Sciurus carolinensis, assembly GCF_902686445.1. Taxonomy (NCBI): domain Eukaryota; kingdom Metazoa; phylum Chordata; class Mammalia; order Rodentia; family Sciuridae; genus Sciurus; species Sciurus carolinensis. The sequence continues at coordinate 191,244 of NW_025920116.1, forward strand.
GATCCCAACCAAGTCTTCTGGCCTCACCTCACCCAGGCTTCCTATCACCCTCTCCTGACCCCCACCCCTACCCCACATTCTGCCTGACTTCTTTCCATATTGCTCAGTCTTCCCAGAGATTGTAGGTCCTTTAATCTCCCTTGTGACTCTCTTCAGCCACTGCACTACTGTCCCATCTCTTACTCTGTAGTCTTTTTCTGAAGGACATTTGGCTAGGAGGAGCATTCTTGTGCACATGTGTTTGTTTCTTAGGACAAAAGATTTTCCGCTGATGGAATTGTTGAAACAAAGACCCCAGCCTCCTCCCCTGGTAACTGACCATTCATAATAGGGGAGCCCAGGGGAAGTGGACGTTTTGTGTGGACATGAATGAAGCTTTGACTTGCTCTCTGGGTAGGAAAATGTGTGGCTGGAGCCCAGTGGCAGATCACAGTGGCAGATCAGAATGATGATCCCGCACCTTCACTTCCCCCTGCAACCCTTTATCATGTGACCTTGAAGTCCCCTCTCAGAGGACAAGAATGACTTGCTTTCTTACAAGGACTTGGGGCATGTATGTGGGCTAACCCGGCTCTCTGCTGCCCCCTGCTATCGCCTGGAGCAGTGCACACACAGGCTGGCTTCCGGGGTGAGAAGTTGCAGCCTGCCAAGATCAGCCAGTCCTGGAGATGGCAGCAATCACAACCAGAAGCCATGGAGCCAACACAGCCTGAGCACAGCGTGCCACTCAGGTGGGTGATCCTTACCAGGCAGTATTTGGTTGAAGGATAACTGACAGGTATGCACAGCAGTGAGACCCATTTGCTTAGGATATCCACCCCAGGCAGGGATGGCAGTCACTCAGGGCAGCACTGGACAGGTTCTAAGAGAACTCAACTGGGGAGGACATTCATGAACATTTTACCTCTGCTCATCTGTTGGAAGGCTTGCCCCTGGTGCTTGGAGGAGACACAGCACAGAGGAAGAGTTGGAAGGAGAGTGGAGGTCAGAGGCTCTTGAAGGGATACAAAGTGATGATGACTTCAGGTCCATTACCACTGGATTGTGTTCTAAACTCCCTGCCATCCAGATAAAGATGCATGGTGAGGGATTTCTGATCAGAGAGAACAGGGTGTGTCAACTACCAAGGCAAGTGTTGACCTCAAAATAAGGCCATGCAGATTTCACCAATTGGTAACTGGCATGAAGGACATGGTGGAGAAAGTCACACCATGGTGTGGCAAATTAACTGGATTCTGATTCTAGAAAGTCTCACTGTGAATCCCAGGTCCACTTCTACTTTTTAGTGTGATCTCTGGCTGATGTGGTCACCTCCCTGACCCTCTGTCTCCTTTTCTGTACAGCTAGGATAAGAGTATTCACCTCAGGGGTGCTGTACCCCAGATGGGGCTTCCCTCCCTGGGATGTTAGCCTCACTCCTCTTCCCTGGATGTTCTCCCTGACTGTGCTCACCATCTGTGCTCCCTGGCTGAGTTCACTTGGAAACTTCTCTGTCGGATGTCTGAACATCCCCCCTCAATAGGCCCATGCTGGCCAGCTGGTGGGGCTCAGAGGGACCAGCTGGGGAAGTCGACTTCAGGGGTTTCAACTTTTTCATTAATCAGCAACCATGACCCCTACTCAGCAGCCCCTCGAGCGACAAGCTGATATTGCCACTCTCGTGTTACAGAGAATGTGAGCTCAGAAGGCCACAGGGGGACCCAGATCTGACTGCTCCTAAGACAGGTTTTGTCACCACTTACACCAACGCAGCATAGGCCAAGTCAGGGAGGGCCCTGCCATTGGACTAAGAGGGAAAATACCTGCCGGGCCAGTCTCACACCCTCCATCCTGGAACTCAGGTTGAGACGCTCTGATAGGTCTCAGTTTTCCTCCCTCCAGGCCCCTTTGTGTCTTCTCTCAAAGCCCTTGGCCTTCCCATTGCCTCTAGGAACAGTGAGGATAGGCCCAGCTTGCTGCAGTAAGAAAGCAGCCCACTCAACTCTCAGCAAAGGAGATAGATGTTTTCTTCTTGCTTAGGCTACAAGTTCCTGCAGGCACTGAGGTTTGGCAAGGCATGGTTCATACTCAGACACAGGACAGCTGTGGGTTTTGCAGGGCTCAGTGCAAAATGGAAACCCTTGTTTAAAAATCACTAAGCATTTTTTTTCAGGGGTTACCAGGGATTAAACTCAGGGATGCTCGCCCCTGAGACACATCCTTGCCCTATTTTCTATTTTATTTAGAGACAGGGTCTTGCTGAGTTGCTTAGGGCTTCACTTTTGCTGAGGCTGGCTTTGAACTCTCGATCCTCCTGCCTCAGCCTTCTGAGCCAGGGGGATGACAGGCATGTGCCACTGCCCCTGGCTAAAATTCACTCAACATTTGAACCCGGTGATAGCAAAGCAGTCTTCTCAGTGTGGGACTATGTGTGACCACACAGGTCACCTTCCTGTGAGGCTAGAGGGGCTCAGGCGCACAGGCCAATGCTTCTGGGCTCTGCTGACATCCTAGCAGGGGACCTGGGAGTCTTGCAAGCCATACACACACCTGGAAGTGCTGGTCAGCCATTCCCTCCTGTTCCTGTGTACTTCCTGCTCTGGATGGAAGGGTGGGGCAGGCAGGTCCGCACCCAGCCACGCCCCTCCTGCCCACTGTGGTCTCCCAAGGTGGGCCCCTCGCCTCATGCTTTCCCACTTCTCCAGCCAGATGAGAAGGTGCCCGTCAGGAGGACATCTTGCTGGAGCAGCGTGGGTCTCTGATCCAACGGGACTGAGGTCCAGACCCAGAGTCACAGAGGATGAGGAGGCCACCCACAACAGAGGCAGCCAGAGAGGTGCATCTGCAAGCCAAGGAGCACCAGGCTCTGCTGGCCGCTGCCCCTCACAGCCTGGGCCTCGGCCTCTCCAGGGCACTGGCGGCACTCAGCCACCCTGACCTGCTTCCCACCTCTGGGTTTAACTTGCTTTTCCTTCTGCTTCAACCCCTGGAATGAGATGGGCTCCTCCTCATCCTTCATGTCCCCACTGCTCCTTCTGACTCTCCATCATCCCTGATCTGGCTTCTCACTTCTTCCATCAAAGCACCCTTGTGATTTCCTTCCCAACACTTTTCATCATTAGTGATGATTTTCTTTGGCTATGTCTGTGTAGTCTGTCTTTCCTACTGGCATGTGAGGTACGAGGTCCCATGATTCCCTACTTCCTGGTGCTCACACCCTCCCCTGAGTGTGGGCAGGTCCTGTGACTTGCCTCTAACTGATAGAATATGGCACAAGGGATGGGTTGTCACTTTTGTGATGAAGTTGCATGAAGACCCCATCTGGTTGAGACATCCCCTCCCTTGCTGACTTTGAAGAAGCAGGTGGTCATGTTGTGAGCTGCCCCATGGAGAGACCCACAGGGCAAGATACTGATGCCAGCCTCCAGCCACCAGCCAGCAAGAAACAGAGGCTCTCAGGGCCTCAGCCTTTAAGAAATAGAAGCCTGCCAACCAAAGATTTGGGAACAAGTCCTTCCCCAATGAATCCTGAAGGTGGCTCAGGGGACGTCCTGAGCAGAGCACCCCCGAGAGCAGTCTAGGACTCCTGGTCTCTGAACCTTGGGATGTGAGAAGCATCATGGTTTTAAGACTCTTGGTCTCTGGGTGATTTGTGATGCAGCAGTAGCTGACCAGTGCAGGAGCGGCCCTGCCTTGTCATGCATGCTGTTCCCGGCAGAGTCCAGTAGCCTATTTCTCTTGTATGAGATGCTCAGTGAACATAAGTTGGCAGATTTAATGCACCATGTTCAGCCAGGCTCTGTAGCTTGTTAACATGTGTGTTTGTAGTGGAGAGATTAAGTAGATAGATATATGATAGATAGATAGATAGACTGACTGATGAGGTGGGTCATAGAACCACACATATTTTGTTTATCTGTTATCTATCAATCCATCCATCCATCATTTTTCTCTCTCCATCTGTCATCTGTACTCAGTATCTGCTCCAGATCTTGGGCTTCTGCATCTGTGGATTCAATAAAAAATACTCAGGAAAAGAAGGTGAACCTGCATCAAACACATACCCACCTCTCTTCCTTGTCCCTATTCCCTAAATGATAGAGTCTAGAAATGGTTTCCACAGCACGTACCTTGTGTCAGTTATGGTAGGTCGTCTAGACATGGTTTCCTGCAGCTGGGAGGAGGCCACAAGTCACTTGCAAATGCTCTACCACTTTACATCCGGGGCCTGCACATCTGTGCATCTGGGTATCTGAGGGGCCCCTGGAACCCAGGTCCCGGGGAGGCCAAGGGACCAGCTTCTAAAGTAGAGAATGAGACTTTCCAAGGTAGACCATAGATGGCCAGAGCAAGCCTGGGCTACTGGGAGCAGTGTTTCCTACCTCCTTCCTCCTGGGTCTTTGGATCTCATTTTGTTCTGAACACTCAGCGGGGTAGGTTGTAGTGCCCTGTCACCAAGGGCTCTTTTGGCTGCAGCTTCCAGCTTTTGAAGGAAGGGGTTGCAATTGCCAGGATTTCCATAGGCTCTCCTATTTTGTTGTTGGTGGTGGTGTTATTCTCAAAAAAATATAAGATTGTTCAACTTAATATAATTAAAAGAGAGAGAGAGAGGGAGGGAGGCCAAGCAGGCCTCTCCCGGCCATGTCTGGTGAGTCTTCTTTACTCTTAGGAGAGAGCAAACAATTAGCCCAACTCCTCCTGCTGCAGACTCCTCTTGGAGACTAATAGCTATTTACTTAGTCCTGTCGTGATGCTGTGTTTAATATTTATTCATCATGGAAACTGTGCATGTTAAATGTCAGTCCCTCATCCCAACAGCCCATGGTTCACCAGCTAGAATCCCACAAACAGCCCCAGCAGCCCGGGCTGGCTACCTGGCAGAGCCCAGGGTGGGCCACTTGGCGGGTCCTGCCACCTCTGAGGAGTCCTACCCCTGTGAGCACCACGTGGTCGCCAGGGCCAGTGTGGGTGGACAGCAGGCGGGACTCACCTGGAGGGACAACTCAGGGGCTCAAGTGGAAACAATGTGACTACCTTTGACCCCGTGCATGGTTCTCCAGGATGTGTAACACCCGATACCAGGCAAACGCTGGATCACTTGCTGTCTCGGGTAGGGAATGGCAAGAGTGGGTCGCCCCTGTTCAGCTCAAATACAATTCTTGTTTCCTGTGTGCTGTTGATGTGTAGTTTTTGAATCTGCTGATGCTGAACTAGGGGGTGCAGAGGGCAGACTCATGTGTGTGTGTGTGTGTGAGTGTGTGTGTGCATGTGTGAGTGTGTGTGTGTGTGTGAGTGTGCATGTGTGTGTGAGTGCATGTGTGTGTGTGCGTGTGTGTGTGAGTGTGCATGTGTGAGACACTCATAGTGCAGAGACTGTACCTAGGTATTGGATGTGTACTTGCACCCGGGACCAGGGGCTGCGATGACGGCCTCTGCGTTTTATAGGATGTCTTTCCCAGGGTTGTATCGTACATTTCCCATGACATCTGGGGTTCCTTCCGGCTCGGTTTAGCCCATTCTGAACTCCCAGCTTCACAGTGAAGGTTGGGAGGTTGGTCACTGAATCAACCAACAGTCCCACTGGGCAGCACTGGGAGACCCTTAGACTTGCCCCTGGATCCTGGGGAGGAAATGAGCATAAGTGGGTCCACAGGGTGACAGGAAGCCCAGAGCTGAACCCCACAGCCCAGGTCCCATGGCTCTGGAGGAGCTACGCAAATGTGCACCTACGACCTCCCCTCCCAACAGGCAGAACAGGAAGGGAGGCCCCACCCCTCCTCCGAATCTCCCAGGGCCAGCTCTCTGTGGGACTTCAGAGAAGTCTTGTCACCAGGGCACTGGGGCAGAGTCCAGGATTGTCCCAGGGCTGTTTCTGCCCCATAACTTGCTGGTCCCCTTTCTACAAGATCTGAGGAGGCTCCAAGGGCCACCTGTCGGGGGGTCAGGACCTGCCACCAACCGCACATGGAAATGCTTGAAGTTTTCATCACTTTTTGGATGATAGGAATGAGAACAGGGATGGACATGACCTGAAACGTTTTCTCTGAGGAATCAAAGCAGATGTGGGGCATTGAGTGCCTGGCGTGAGTGTAGTAAGGACTTAAGGGACGTGAGCCTGTCATTAGTATTGGCAGCAGCTGGTGGAGGAGTGGGACACTCAGCCTCAGAGGTAGTCAACACAAAAGCACAGCAAAAAAAAAAAAAAAAAAAAACACAGGAAACAGAAAACAAGACACCTTGAGATTTTTGCTGAAGTTACTGGGGGAAGTTTCTTCCAGTCAGGTTTTACTTTTCCTCCATGGCTTCTGTGCTAAGTAACCACCAGGGCCAAGGCCAGGCCAAATCAAGAGCTGCCTTTCCAGGGAGGGATCTGGGGGGACTGGGGCTTCAGATCCACACAGAGTCGCCTCCCTGCACCCCGGGACCTTCAGCAAGGGCCCCTCCTGGTCTCCACTCATTTTGCGGAGATCTCTCTGTTTGATAAACTGGGTTTTAAAAACAAATGTACCCCATTAGAAATAAAATGTTTCCAACCAGTTTGAAATAAAATAAAAATGTAATTACTAATGACATTTAAATGTTGTAGATACTTTACTTTTAAAAAATGCCCTTAATGTGAAATGAAGTATGACTTTCATTTAGCCTGGGAGGCATTAAGGCCTGCTCCTGGCCAGGACCTCCTCTGGCTTCAGAAGACAGCCTAAGCTTCCAGAACCATCCCTGGATGGGGATACTGGATGAAGTTTTGCTGAGCAAGAAGGGCGTGCCTTCCAGGGATCCCTGGATCTCTAGGGATCACAGGCTGTACTTTGAGAACCTGCGACAGGTGATGGTTTGTGCCCACATCATGTGAACGGGTCCCTGCCCTGCTCTGCACCTTAGTCTCCAGCAAGAACACTCCCTGCCCCCTCCTGCTCCCTGCGCTGGTTCCTGTCCAGCTTGTTTTGGTTTTGTTTTATGGTTACAGGATTCAGGTTTATTTGGTGAGTTATAAAGTTGTATAATGTGTGCAAGAGCATATTTGTGGTTTCCTCTAAGATGAAGCTTCTGCAATTAGCTCCCAGAACAAAACGTGGCTGGACAGGGGCAGTGGGTCAGTTCCTGGTGGCTTTATTCAGGAGGATCAGGTGGTACCTTGGGCTGCACTTCTGCAGCGACATCTGCAAGCAGGCAATGGTGGCTTTGGGATTCTGGGCTGGAGGGCTGAGGGTTCAGCCTCCCAGTGGCCTCTGTTGCTCAAGTCTTCAGTCCCTGCGCAGGTGACAGGGGCTGATGTAGGGAGCCTTGCCCAGGTGTCCCCAGATCTTGGGGACCTGGCATTCACTACGGTTGAATGATAAGTTGGGGAGTCCCTTTTGCACTTGGTTCCCTTCAACAGATGGCCAGAGGTGACTTGCAGCATGGGGAAGGGTCCTTGACACTCAGGGGACTTCCGATTCTCTGTGATCAGCACACCGTGTGGCCCAGGGTACTTTGCACTTAACCTGCTGCATCTGGGTCCTAGGCTGTGGTGACTACCACACACTTGGTGGCCAAGAGCAACAGAGACGTTCTGACCCCATTACCCTGGAGGCCCCGGAGTCCCCCCTCAGAGCATGGATGCCCACACCACCTGGAGACTCTGAGGAGGACTGTCCTGTGCTCCTTTCAGCTTCTGGTGGCCCCAGGTATTCCTTGGCTTGTGGTGACCCCACTGCAGCCTCTTCCCCATTTCCCCCTGTGGGTCTTCCCTCTGTGTGTGCATCTCTGTGTCCGAATCTCCCTGTGCTGGGAGGACCAGGGCCACTGCATGAACCCACCCTGTCCTAGAGTGACACAGTCGTAACAGATTCCATCAGCAAAGACCCCACTTCCCAATAAGGCTGCCCTCCTGGGCTCGAGCTCAAACTGCCTTTTGTGGGAGGAGGAATTCAGCCCCTGACATGTTCCCGTTGAGCACTGGGCACCCAGAGCAGGCCCAAGAGCAGGAGAGGGGACTGAGGCAGGCTCTGCCCAGAACCTGGGTCCTTGCTGCCTCTCTCTCTCTCTGACTGACCTCCAGGCATCAGGACCAGGGGCAGGGCTCCCAGCTTAAGGGGTAAGGCCCTTGGCAGGTGGCGCCCTCTGGGTACCACTAGAAGATGCCTCTTGGCATCTTCCAAGGTCAAAGTGCCTGTGAATTAATCTTTATTTGGGTTGTAGAGTCATTTATTCAACAGATACATACTACATACTGAGTGTCTCCCCATCACCAACAAACCAAAGATGCTTGGCTCAAGGACCTAGTCTTGTAGGTGAGAGAGAGGGAGAGAAAGAGAGGGAGAGAGAGAGAGGGAGGGAGAGAGAGAGAGGGAGAGAGAGAGAGAAGGAGAGGGAGAGGGAGGGAGAGGGAGAGGGAGAGAGAGGGAGAGAGAGAGAGAGAGGGACGGAGAGAGAGAGGGAGAGAGAGGGAGAGGGAGAGGGAGAGAGAGGGAGAGAGAGAGAGGAGAGAAAGAGGAAGAGAGAGGGAGGGAGGGAGAGGGAGAGAGGGGAGAGAGAGGGAGAGGGAAAGGGAGAGAGAGAGGGAGAGGGAGAGGCAGAGGAACCAGGAGCCGTGAAGCAACATAAAAACATGGCAGAATTGGGACCAGGGAGTGTTGGACTGTTGAGTGGGGTGTCAGGAAAGCCCTCCTTCAAGTGATGGCTGAGGGAGACCTGGAGGAGGTCATCCGCTGCTGTAAAGGCCCTGAGGCTGCCATGCCAGGGAGGCTGCAGCTGGTGGGCTTGGAGGGAGCACAGGAGTGGTGGGATGTCACATACATTTAGTTTTTAGAAAAAAACCTGGTGAATCACTCAAAAGATTGTGAAGTCTGGAGACTGCTGAAGTCGCCCTGGTGACCCAGACGTGGGTGGTATGGTTCAGGCTGCATGTGGCCTGGAATCTGATTGGAAGACGGGAGTCCAGGGCAACTGCTAGGTTCGTCCAGAGCCAGGGGGAGGTTGGCACTGTCCATCCTCAGCACGGGGACAGTGGTGCCAGGGGACAGGTGGGGGAGCAGGCAGGAACCAGGGTTTCCACTTTGATCATGTCAGGTTTGGGTGTCATTTAGATGTCAATGTGGAGATGTGGACCAGGCAGGTGGCAGGAGAGGCAAGAGTTCAAGGGAGTCTCGGGTTGCAGATGGATACTGACTGCAGCAACCATGTGTCCCTGAACATGGTGAGGACTGAGCAGTTGTGAGGAGGGAGCAAGGGGAGAAGGGACAGGCACATCAGGGTGGGGTTCCTGTGAAGCGGCCCAGGCCTTCTGCACACTAGGGAATCTGTCATGGCCGAGGGAAGCGGCACAACGGAAGGTGGTCTCACCTTTGTGTCCCATCTTCACAGAATCAGCATCTGACCCCCTTGAATGTCCCTTTCCTACTGTGAGAAATGGAGCCCCTCATTTTGTTCTGGGGAGTCAGAGGCTGCTCACAGGGGACAGAGTGGATGCTAGCAGTCTGGTGTCTTCCCCAAACCTGTTCTCTCCCCTCACTCCACACTGATGCAAGAAACCCATCTTACTTTAAGACTGTGTCCTGTGAAACACTTTCCCCACTCAGGGGCTCTGGACCACCATGGAGTCTCCTCGAGTTCACTTTACAGATGGGAACCCTGAGGCTCAGAGACCTGGGGTCCCCTGGGCAAAGCCCCAGGGTGGGAGGTGGGGGGTCTGGGATTGGAACCTGGGGCTGTCAGTCCTCAAACTGGACATGACTCACGATGGACCTGGCCCTCGCCCATGCTGTTCCTTCAGTCAGCAACACTGTCCCCTCTCCCTCCTCCTGCTTACTAGGTATCAGCTGCGCCCCTCCTTCCTGGGGACTCCTTCCCTGGCACCGTCTCTGCCAGGCTCCTTTCCGGAGTCTGAGAGCTCCCTCTACTTGAAAGGATCCTGGTGACTAAGTTGGTTTCTCTCCGACTCTTTACACTCTCAGTGCAGGAAGAGGGGGACTCAACTGATCTCCTCAGGCTGCACCCCACCCCAGCAAGCACCTGGCACAGGGCAGGTACCCAGAACAGAAACGTGTGCACAGATGCATGAACAATGCGTAACACGTGGCAAACAGGTAAAATATGTCCCATGGCAGAAATCTATATTTATTTCTAAAGTTGGAACGAAAGCATTCATGGTTGCTTGGGACCTGTTTCCATGGTCCTCTCAGAGCGAAGTAATTTACAGGGTGGGGTCAGCGCCTCCCTGTCCCTGGAGGGCAGGGCCTGGGCCTCTTAAATCCAGCTTTTAGAAAAGCGTCTGGGGTACAGAAAGATCTCTGTGAGGCTCATCCCTCCCTTCAGATTCCGTCCAGTTTCCACCCTGACTGTGCCTCTCCCTGACCCTGAGGCCACCACCCAACACAGCCCCCGTGACAATCTCCCTCCCCTTACACTGTTTCATTTCCCCTGAAGCATTCAGAGTAATCAAGGGACCTGTGGCAATTCCACCTGCTTGATCTCCTTCTCCCACTGTTGGAGGTCAGCCCTACATGGGCAGGGACTAATTTGTCTTTCTTTTTTATTTTTGAGTACCAGGGATTGAACTCAGGGGTGCTAACCTGCTGAGCCACATCCTCAGCCCTGTTTCATATTTTATTTAGAGACAGGGTCTCACTGCGTTGCTTAGGGCCTCGCCATTGCTGAGGCTGTCTTTGAAGTCCCAATCCTCCTATCTCAGCCTCTAGAGCTGCTGGGATGACAGGCATGCGCCACTGGGCCCGGCTAATTTGCTTTTCTTCTATGTCCTCAGAACCCAGCCCCATGGCTGGTCCTGGGGCAGGTGTTTTGCAAACACAGAAATGACTACAGAAGGAGGAGGTTTGTGGACACCAACTACCCACCAGCAGCAGACCAAGCTTGACCCACCTTCCCCTTTTAGATCCTAACAGCCACACTTGGGGTGGGTAAACTGAGGCTCAGAGGCAGTCGGAGCCTGAATTTAACTAGGATTTAAGTCAGGCCAGGATGTCCAACTTCCTCACACCCAGTGGCCTTCTCCAGGGACCTGTCCAATGAGCCCACCTGGGCCTGTCCTCGGTGACCCAGACACAGTTGAATGGGTTGTCAACTGACCAAATGTCCATGAGACAGCCTCCTGCAAGGACATTTGGGTTGTGGTATTTTCTCAAGAGCATTTAGAAGACACTGCTATCTCGTAAGGACACTTCTTAGGAAATAACTGTTTTCTTTCTTGCTCTTCTGTAAACAGATCCATTCTCTCATACTCTCCTGCAAGTTTTTTTAAAAGAATTAATTGCCCTTTTTATGGCTTTGGTGTGTTTGTGCTTGCGAGCCCCCTGGCACCCTTAATCACAACTGCAAAATTCTCTATGAACAGAGGGAATTTGAACAGTCATTAAGCAGCAGCGAATGTGGAGCGTATTCATGGGTAAACAGTAAGTTGGAGGAGAGAATGTTTTTCTCTTGCAAAGTACATAGGAAAAGTTGATCCAAATCAAGGTGCTGCCATAAATCTGTTAATTTTGGGAAATTAATGGGAGCTAGAAGGGACGGCTGGGCTGGTGAGAACAAGTCAAAGGTGGCCTGGACACTGCCCACCAGACTCAGAGGGAAGGCTGGGCCCAGCGGAGGGACACACAGCCCCGCTCTCGCCCAGTGCCTGGCCGCTCTTCCCTGGGCTTCCTCTGGTCTTGGAGCTAGGGTCTGGACGGCTCTCCAGGTAACCCCAGGCCATGGCCAGATTTGGAGTGGACCTGGATGCTGGGCTGAAGGGAGGGAGGCTTAGGCTTCAGTTTTGAGTGCACCCTAGGTTCTTCCCCTTCCTATTGGACTGTGATGCTCCTGGGGCCACTGGCGGGGTGGCCTCCTCCTTCCTGGCCTCCCCGCCTCCCCCAAGCCTGGCTGCAGTCTGGCTCTGGTCTGTTTCCTTTGGCTCAGGCTGCAGATGGCTCTCTCTCTTCTGGGACTGGATTGTGTCCAGGGCTGGCGGAGGGGTGGCCTTGGGACCCTGTGAGTGTACCTGTGTGCACAGGAGTGTGCCCCCCACCAGGGCACCTGGGTGCAGACAGTTGTGGGTGTAGGGGGCCGCTGGTGTCACTGAAGGCTTTTGGCCACAAAGAGCACTTTCCCCTTCCCACTGGGAACAAGACCCAGCCAGGTGGAGGCAGGCCGGGCCCTCTCCATTTCTGCGCCCTGCCCTTCCCTATCCCTCTGTCCCTCCCCGTCCCCATCCCTCCCAGCTGGCTTTGGCCTGCCTCTGTTTCTCCCCTGATTCCTTTCCCTGGCTCTTGGCTTCAGATCACCTGCTCACGGCTCCACTCTTCTTTCTGTTTCTCACTCATATTTCCGTACTTCTCCCCCGTCCTATTTCCAGATGCCCTGTCTCTCTCACTCCTTCCTCCTGTCCTCTGTGACTCCCGGGCACATGTGTGTGTGCACACACACAGACACACACACATTCTCGTCCTGTGGAGTCTGGGACTGTCGGTGAGCAGGAAGTCAAGGAGGAGCACAGACATGTTTCTTTAGTCTCAGTCACAGATTCTGTGGGGCTCAGGATGACAAGGACGCAGGCTGCCCTGTCAACTTCTAGTCAGGCTGCCTGTCCTCGGTTCAGGACCTCCTCCTCCCTGCCTCCTGGGCCCACCCTCTGCCAAGCAGGTGGCTGCTCACTGTCCACCCCTGGTGCCACTGGAGGCCAGGCCACCGTGGTTAACCATTGATTATGGAGGCAGCTATTTTTGATGTGTTCCACATGGCTATTCAGCAAAGCTGCATTTTGGCACTTGTTCTGGGCTTGAAGGAATCGCTTTCCCAGAGGTGACCCTTGGTGGGAGATTGCTTGTCACTGTGTGAGGAAAGGCCACTGCAGGTGTGATGGGTAGGCTGTCTGCCTCCCCTGACCTCAATCACTTTCTCACAGAGGCGGCAGCATGGACAGAGAGAGTTGACACAAAGTGCTTACAATTTCCACTGGAAGGCAGCAGAATGGTAATGGGGTGCTGGGCCCCGACTGGGTGGCCCCAGGCGTGGCCTTCAGGGCTGAAGCTCCTGTCGGGGGTGGCTCCGTGACAGGGATGGTGAGGCTGCCAGTGGTGAGGGCCAGCACAGGAGGGAAGGGGACAGAGCCAGGCCAGGGAGGAATGGATCCCCTTGCACATGCCAGCTGTCTCAGGGACCCACTGGGCTCTTTCACCAACACCCTCCCATCCAGTTGCCCATGGTCCCATCCCCAATGCCTGGTCGCTGGTGAGAGGGCAGCCAGGTCACAAACCCAACCTGATGCACAGCCCAGCCCTGCACCGCCTGTGACTTTACTCCACATTTGCTCCTGGGTCCCCACCTGTGAGGCAGTAGCATCAGTTCACAGGTCACCGTGGAACATCCTGTGAGCCAAGACTAGAAAATCTGGAACAGGGCCGTGTGTAGCAAGGGCTGTGCAGGTGTCATTAGCTTAGCGTTGCCGCAAAGGCCATCTTCATTTTATTGTATTTTTGTACTGTGGATTGAACTCAGGGGCACTTGACCACGGAGCCATCTCACCAGCTGGAACCGAGTGGGGACAGAGCCTTTTGTTCGCCCACCTCCTCCCTCTTTTCCTCTGCCCCTCAGCTCTCCTCTGTCTCTGGTGGTCCTGTCCACAGGCCCCTGGAGGCACAACCAGGTGATGAAGCCGGGGCACAGATGTGACAGTGTCCAGTCATCCCATCTCCCGGGCAGGTCAACCCCCATCTCCAGGTCTCAGTTGCCCTCTGAAAACATGCCAGATGGGTGCCTGGGAGCCAGGTCCTCCTGGCCTCAGAGGCTGCCTCTCCCCTGTGAGAGCGGGCAGACTGTGAGCCAGTCATATAACCCACTGTAACAAAAGGCTTCCAACTGCAGAGTCAGCCTCACAGAGTTGGCAAGGCAGAGTTGAGAAGAAGATGCTCTTGGGGCGTGGCAGGGGCAGGGGCTTCCTGGCCTCATCCTTCCTGGCAAGGCTGGTTGTATCCAGCACCTAGACACTTCTGGCTGGTCTGCGCTGGACATGAACTTAAGAGTGGCTGCAGGGTCACCTGTGGTGGCCTGAGGTCAAGGCTCTGAAGTGTCTGTGTCCTGTGGGATGCAGCAGAGAGGCCTCTCAGGGAAGTGCGGCTGGTGGGTGCGAACTTCTCCTCCATGATCTGCTTCTCTCTGGGGACACGCTCCACCTCGCACCTCCTTCTGCTGGAGCGCAGCTGAGCTCAGGCTGCACCTTCTGTGTTCCAGACTCTGTACCCAGGGATGTCACCTGCAGGTGGCTTCCAGCTGACCAGGGGAATGTCGTGTCTATGTCTCGTCAGTGTCACACATCAGAACTGGCCATCTTGTCCTGCCATCCCCTCCAAGACATGGGAGTGTAAGTAGCATGAAACTCTTGGTCCCCTTCTGAGACTCCCTCCAACCCCAGGAGTAGAAGCCCCCAAACTCCCCCTATGGTTCTCCCTCTGCCCTAGTGTCCTGGTTCCGGTTCTCTCAGGAGCAGATTTGGACACAGGGACTCAGGGGCAAGATGTATTTGGGGAGAGGGTCCCAGGAAGCCCCAAGAGAGGAGTGGGAGAGGCAGGCCAGTCAGTGGGGGGCAGGATATAGAGCCAGTGGTCACCGTGGGCGATGGGGCCTTATCCTGCAGACATGTTCTAGGCAACTCTGTGGAGAGACCCCTCTTCAATTCCACCAAGCAGGGAGGGCCTGGGGTATCCATACTCCATTTCTTGAGGGTCCTTGGTGAGGAGCTGCATTGGTTTGGGGCAGGTGAATTCCCTGGTGCTTCCTGTCCTCCCTGTGGAACTCTGGAACTGTCCCTAAGACACAGGACACCTGAGCTGGGCACCCGAGTCAATAACCGTCCAAGGGATGCTTGCCTCTTCCAAGAGAGTCACTGGGCACGCCTCCCTCCATCCATCTACCTCTTTGCTCATGGAACTTTCTGGGCTGTATTCAGTGCTGCTGCCCCATGTTTTTATGCATTTTCCCCCATGATGTCATGCTTCACGCAGCCATATCTGACTGTCTGTGTGTCTGCCCACCCCATCCCATGTTCCAGCTGTGAGCTCTGTCAGACAAAGCCAAGTCTGATCTGACTCCATGTTCCCAGAATAAATGCTCAACATCAACAACACAGCTCCATCTCCACGGAGGCCCATGGGAGACACCTAACTGTGTGACTCTGAGCTGCAAGTGAGACCCCCAAAGCTTCACAGGTAGCAGACACCACAGGATGCCAGTTTTCCTGGGACTCACCCCAATGCTAACCCCACCCAGCCCAATTTCAGGTAGAGTAAAGGGGGAGACAGCAAGCCACATCCCTGTGAAGATGGAGGCCTTAGCTCACTGTGAGTGGGAACAGATGGATCTGAGGTGATCCTTGGCAAGATGTAGTGGGAAACCAAAAGCTACTTGGTGGATCTTGACAGTTGAACCCCAGCATGACTCTGGCTCAGTTTCCTTCCTGCCGGATCACACCTGTGATCTTTGTAACAAGTTCCCCATCATCTTCTGGGCCCTGATTCTCACAGGTGGCCACTGGTCCGTGGATGTGAGATAGGAAGGGAAGCCCACGCCCAGGAGTGCCAGAGTGAGCGTCTCAGGGTACAGCACCTTGGTTACCATGCCCAGGACATGGGCAGTGGCCACTTCCTATGAAGGCAGGAAGTGGAGAGGAGGGTACAGGGAGCCATTTTTATTTTTTTCCAGAGCAGGGAGGCTGTGGTTTCATGGCAGTTCTTACTGCTCCCCATTCTGAAATGATAAGAAGGGAGAATGTGTTGTTCTCTGCTGGCTCTTGCTAAAACAACTCACCTCCCAATATTGGAAGAAATTTCAGGGCAAGAAATAAAGAAGATGGACCCACACAGAGGCAGAAGCATGGGGTCTAAGGAACTTCCATGTCCTTCTGAGGAGGGTGTTTCTTAATAATGCAGCCATGCTTCCTAGTGAAGCTCCCTGCTCGCTGCTGTCATGAGGTGGTGACATGACTACCTCACTTTAGACCAATTCGACATATGGATGTCCAAGTGATTTCTCCCATGAAAGAGACCCCAGCAGTAATCACTGAATAATGGCGGTTCTGAGTGTGAGGAGCACTCTGGTTCTAAAGTGGGTTTTTTTCTAAGTCACTTTTTCAAAAGGATGTTTGTGACTCATACGACAAATAATGCTTCCGTTGCAGACACCGTTCCAAGTATCTCTCCAGTTCTCACTTAATTCTTGTAGCAAGCCAGGGGGAAATACTGTGTTTATCCTCATTTTACAGATCAGGACACTGAGGCATGAAGAAATAAGGTAACTCACTAAAGGCCAGCCACAAGTGAGTTGAGGTCTGGGTCCCTTGTCTTGCTTGATATTTTTTTCCACTTCTAAAATGGGAAGGAAATTGGCTGGTTCCTGGATCTGGCCATGCTGGAGAGACCTGTGCTGCCCCTTGTCATGGGTGTGTGTCCAAGAAACATGGTCTTCTCTGTCCCCTTTTCCCTTCTTGCCTGTCCTACTCACCTTTAGAATCTGTGGAATGGGAAATGTGTTAGTCAACTTCCAATGACTATAACAAAATGCCTGAGATAATTCAGAAAAAAATTTTTATTTGAGCTTATAGCTGGAATGTTCCAATCCATGATTGATTAGCTTCATAACTATGGGTCTGTGGTGAGGCAGTGCATGTGTTGGGAGCTCATGGCAGAGAAAACCATTCCCCTCCTAATCAGGAGATGAAGAGGAAGAGACCAGGGTCCCTGTGCCAGGCACAGTGCTTGGCATGGGGTAGGGCACTCTGTGTCCTGAACTCAGGAGCAGCAGGGGGCTGAATGGCCCGGGTGGCACAATTGACTGAGGGAATGAACACAGATTCCCTTCCTTCTGTGTCCATAAGCTTTTTGTAGCTGTGACCAAAATACCTGACAAGAGCAAGTTAGAGGAAGGAAGATTTACATAGGCTCAAAGTTTCAGAGGTTCAGTCCACAGTTGGCCGATGCCATTGCTCTGGGCCTGAGGTGAGGTGGAATGTCATGGGGAGGTTGTTGAGGAGGGAGGCTGTCAGCCCGTGACAGCCAGGAGGAGGGTGGAGAGAACACAATCCCGTACATGCAAGGCACACCCCCGGTGACCTACTTCCTCTAACGAGTTCCTGCCTCCCATAGTCTATCCAGCTGTCCTTGGATCACTTCACAGATGAGGTCAGGGTCTTCATGATCTGAACCTTGCTGCACTGGGGACCATGCTTCCCTCATGTGAGATCTGGGGTGACATTCCAGACCCAAACCATCATATTTAGGAAGGTCCAGTTCAGGGGTCCAAAATTTGTGGGAGCTTCACATTGTCTTGACGATCTTGCTGCCACAGAGTACTGGGCCCACCCCAGGATGGTCTCAGTCCACGGATTTCAGGGGAGCCCAGGAATATGCCCTTCTGCAAGGCCCCAGGTGCTGGTCTCGGAATCAAACCATGAGATCCACCAGTCTTAGCAGCGAGCTTGCTGGTTCTCCATCTCGACTGCACATTGAAATCATCTGCAGGAATTTAAGACAACTCTGGTCTCAGGCTCCTTCCTCAGAGATGCTGATGTAATTGATCTGGGCCCTGGCTGGGCACCATTCAGGTTTTTAAAAGCTTCCAACATGCGTGGAATGCACTCTCCACACAGCCAGAGAAACCCTGTCTGGGCATTCGGTTTTTGTCTCCTGACCTTGGCTTTCTCTGTGGCTTTGTGAGTTGGAGAGCTCATACATCCCTTAAGTCACCTGGGTTCCCATGTCCCCACCTCCTGAACTCCACAAAGCCAGCTCTCCTGGGTGCTATGGTTCTTCAGGCAAACTTCTCCTCTGGTTGCTTCCTGGATATTTCATGTTTGTTCCCTGCCACTGGGAATCCCCCGTCCCCACCCTCACCCACCCTGTATGCTGTGGTGTCTATTAAGAGCAGATGCTAAACTGTTTTCAACAGGCCTTGAAGCTAATGCTCTGCAGAATGGACTCAGAAGGGCCTATTTCTTTGCATGCTAAGAGTGCCAGTGAATTAATGCTGGATGGAAACCTGCAGAGAGTGGGAGTTGGGGCTGGGGGGTATTTGGTGGCTAAATAAACCGTTAGAAACTCATTTTTTATTATTGGGTACATTGGACAGATATTTTCCTCTTCAAATGCAGTTGGAAATCCGTTTGGTCAAAAATTGGTTGGAAACCTCATCACCGTTGCCCCTGAAAGCTCACAGGCTCTGTCAGGGGAGGAAGAAGAATGACCAGGTCCCCAGCAGAAGTCGAGGTGATGGGCCAGGAAGGGGTGGGATGGGGCTGCCTGGGGCTGTGGCTGCGTGATTTTTCAAAAAAATGCTGCCTGTGGTCCACATTTTTACATGGGCCTGAGTCTACAGGGTTTTAAGGTGTGAATTTGGGGGTGAGGCCACGGATCTCCTCTGCTTTCAAGGAAGAAAGTCATGCAAGTTCCATATGTTCTGCCTCAGGCTTGTGAGGTCTTTGGTGTGACTCCATCTCAAGGAGCAGATAGAAGCCAAGAGCCAGGCCTAATCTCCTTTCACAGGCCAAGACAGACTCCAGCAAGGGACAGAGGGTCCAAGAATGTGCCATCAGTGGTGGCTTTTGAATTGGTGGTTCTGTTTCCAATAGCTTCAGAGAGGGCAAACCCTGGGTTGTGAGCAAGACTCTGGTCTGAGCTGTGTGACCTCAGAAAAGTGTCTGGGTCTCTCTGAAATGTATTTATTTACTTTTTTTTAATGGGAGGATCAGGGGTCAGCTGTAAGGAGTCTTGGAGAAAATGCACATACCTGGTACGTGGTACTTGCAAGCATATGGTCAGTGTATGGGAACCCTCCCTCAGTCAGGGAGAATTGTGGTAGAGGGGAAAAAGAAAGGAGGATTAGAGAGAGAGAGAGATTTAATTTATTTTTTAATTGACCCAGGAGAGTTGTACTTTTTGATGAGGTTATTCTCAGATAAGTGACTTATCCACCACCTGGAACATGGATCACTTCTTTGTGTTGGAAACAGGCAAAATCCTCTCTCCTGGCTGTTTCAGAATAGATGCTTGCTATCTACCAGGCCATGAAGGGTGCACAGTTAGGCATGCCTGTGTGTTAAAGGAATAGACATCCACGACACAGAGAGGGTGAGGTCTGGTCTTCAGAGTGACCCACTACAAATCAGGTGGGTCCCCACCCTAACCCCCGGCTCAGAACATCACCAGATGGAATTGAGGATCTTGAGATGAGATCGACCTGGATTGAAAGTGTCCTTAAGCCAGTGACAGGGGTCTAATCAGAGGCAGGGAGGAATGGGGGGTGGACTCAGACACAAGAAAGGAGAGGCCACAAGACAGACAGGGGGACTGGGGCAAGGCAGCCACAAGCCCAGGAGCCCTGGAGTCCCCAGAGGCTGGAAGAGGCCAGGGAGCCCTCCCCTACTGCCTTCAGACAGCACGGCCCTGTCCACAGTTTGAATTTTGGATTTCTGGCCTCCAGAACTGTCAGAGAATAAATTTCTCTAATTTTAAGAGACCTGGTTTCTGGTCATTTGTTACAGCAGCTCCCGGGAACCCGCCACCCTACGGCCCTTTCACTTAAAGCTACAACAATGTGGCTGCCCTGGGGCCATGTGTGCTGTCTCTGGAGTTCTGGGGTGAAAACACTGAATTACCCAAGGTTACTCAACACAAAGGGTGCGTCCCTCCAGTCAGACACCCACTTCCTGGGTGCCCTCCCCCTTCCCTGGGGGCCTTGGAGATGATTCTGGCTTATGTCACTGCTGTGAGCTGAATGACCCCAAATTCAGAGGAGAGAGTCCTAACTGTCAGTGCCCCTCATGGCACCACAATTTGGAGATAGGATGGTGAGGCTGACATGCACTCGCTAGGCAGCTCAGGCCAACATGACCGCTGTCCTGATGGCGTTTCTGTGGGCATGAAGACGTGATGCATCTATGACCTGGGCAACACCAAAGAGCTCCCGCAGACCTCAGGAGGCCAGGGACAGGAGGGGCAGACTCACCCTGGATGTTCCCAGGAGGAACGGCCCTCCCAACCTTGACCGTGGACCGTTCCCAAAGGTAGGGCTGCCCCAGCACACAAGAATGGGGACCCTGCACCCTGCTCCCCATCCATCCAGTGACAGAACTCATCACACATGGGTTGGCTTTTTGCTTGAAGGTCGTCCTGGGCTCCAGTCACTGTCTAGGGATCAGTCTCCCGACTGTCCCTGCTCCTTCACCGTGCCCTGTGCCCTGGAGCTACCTGTGTGCTCCTTGACACTCCTTATCTCTGGTCTCTGGCTGGCTCAGCCTAGGGGTGGCCACAACAGGAAACAGGAAGTAGGGTGACAGTCACAGGTGCTGGGGTCATGATGGGGACTCCATTCTCCCACTGTTCAATCTTCTATAGCATGGCTTCTGGAGACTATATCCAGGGAGGTCCCCTTGTGTAAGACAGCTGCTTCATGCTGACTGGAGTGTCCTTCGAGGACCCATACCCGGTTCTTCTCACCAGCTGCCTGGAACCCTTGGAATCTACAGACCTTCATTGATGATTGCTTGCCTTCTCCTGGTGCCTCCTGTGACATTTTGCAAAGACAGATCTGCTCAGGCCCCTTGGGCACCATGACATGGCAAGACCAAGGGGCCCCATCTGTAGCCCTGAATTAGCTGAGTGCGTTCTGGTAGTGACTTCTGCATGCTCATGGTAGGGCGGACGCATGAGGTCCAGGCATCTGGGACTCGGTGAGGAAGAGGTGGGTTCAAGGACACTGTGTCTGAGCTGGTCTTGGAGAATGAGAGAGGGGGTTGCTTCAGAAAGATACACAAATGGCCCAAAGCTCAGGAACAGATTCTCAGCAACAGGAGCCAACAGGAAACTGCAAACCCAAACCACAGTGAGATATGGCTTTACCCCCACTAGGATGGCTAGAATTGAAGAGGAGATGGGGACTCGAACTTCCGTGTGCTACTGACAGGAATGGACAAGGTGCAGCCACTGTGGACAACAGCTCGCTTCTGGAAAGGTCGGTGTGTGGCTCCCCAATGCCTCTCCCAGGAATCTACCCCTGGGAAATGGAAACACCTTTCCACACAAACACTGGAAAGTTTATAGCAATGTCATCCACAGCGGCCACTGGGTAGGAAACACCCAGATGTCTGTCCACGGAGGAATGGATGAGGAAATGCTCTTTATCCACAGGAGATATTCCTCAGCAAGAAACACAAGGAAGCACTCACACATGCTGCCCATGGGTGAACCTTGAAAGCACGGTGCTAAATGAAAGAAACCGGTCACAAAAGACCACAAGTCGCATGATCCCATTGCGTGGAAAGTCTAATGAGCAAATCCCTGTAGACAGAATGTCAATCCCTGTGGCTGCCAGGGCCTGGAGAGAGCAGGAATTGGCCCATGACAGCTGAACTCTGCAGGATTTCTTTGGGGGATGTACAAACATTTTAATATCGAGGGTGATGCTGGTGCCTGCAAAACTTGGCAAATCTACAAAAACCAGGGTTTGTGACGTTCAATAGGTGACTTGAACAGGGTGTGGAGTATACCGCAGTAAAGTTGCTAATTCCAATCACAATCAAAAGGATGGGAGGGTGGCTTTCAAGTGAAGAAAATCACAAAAACTGGGGAAACCAGGCCAGGGACACCAAGGCACTGTGGTAAGTGGCCAGGAAGTGCCCGTCATTCTGGAGAGGAAATGGCGGCTTTTTTACAGGCCCCCCTCCTCCCTCCAACAGTGGTACAGGATGCTCAGAGAAGCAGTAGAATGACACCCAGGACCCGTTCCCTTCTTACCTCCTTGAACCCTAGCATAGTAGAGAACTACCCCGGTTTTACAGAAGTAAGTGCAAAGACTCACGGTTAGTCTGGTCAAGAACTCCCAGCTAGAAGGTTGGCAGGCAGGGGTTTAGAAGCTCATCCAGAATTGGCATCTGCTTGTAGCATTGAAGCTGAAGATATCGGTGCTCACTGCGGAGTCCTAGGCATCCCCTGCCTCCAATCTCCGCTCTTAAATGGAATAGCTTCACTCCTTGGGTCCCAGGTTGACCGCCTGCAAAATGGAACTTTGTTTCCAATGTGCACATTCCACCATTGACCCTGCAGGGCTTAGAAAGCCTATTTCTCCATCTTCCAAAGGGAGGCAAGGATCCCTAATCTAGCCCCCGTTCTCAGGGCTGTCTTAAAAATCAACAGTAAAACACAATACAAATGGGACACAAAACCACATGCCCTGCTTAGGGCTCCTCATAGAGCAGGTCCCTTGCAATCTCCCGCGGGTGTTGTGAACCAGCGTCCCCTGCCGACTGAACCGCCGCATTGCGCAGAATGGAAGCGCACAGGCTCACCACTTAGGGTTGTGACCTCCTCAGGCACGACCGGCTTTGGCCACGCTACTTCTGGATGGGCGGGTCAAGAACGAGGCAACGTGACTTTGTTCCTGCGTGCTGAAGATGGGGGCACCAACCACTGCAGCGTGAAAGTTGTGGGAAAATGCAGGATTTGTGCCATGTCATGAATGATCATGAAGAACCTCTGAATGGGGTGATGGAAGAAGCAGGTTTGGGGACTCTGAAAGTGGGGCCTGCTGGGAGGTGTGGGGAAGGGTTGGCTGGAGAAAATTGAGAGACTTCTGCCTTCGGTGGGACTTTGGGCAGATCCGAAACCCTAAAGGGGCAGAATCCTGGATTTATCCCCACTTGACTTATGGGAAAGAGAATAGCAGCTGCCCAAGGTTTCCCATCCAGTCCATGGGTACCTGACTCCAAACCCAACAACCCTCTTTTTAGGGAAATGCCAACCTCTGCCTCATGCTGCTCCCCAGTCTCTCTCGATGGATCACGTTTTCTTGTTGGTCAGTGTCTGAACCATCATGGTACTTGTATTGCCCTCCCACTTGGGAGTCTGTTGGGGAGGCTTGTGGGGAGTATGCCTCCAAGGACCTGTGTTCCAATCCCCACTCTCATCCATCCCCCTTGGGACAGGTAGGAATATTGCCAAGGACTTTAAACCATTTATCCTAGCTGCACTTTACTGTCTGCCTAGAGCCTAGCACAGAACCCAGCACTAGGTAGGCTTCTGATGAAACAATCTGATCAGCAAGTGAAGAAATGGATGAATGGATGTGGCAATGTCTTTCCGGATGCAGTGGACTGAAGTGGGCATCTTTCCTCTTTCACTGTAGTTCTTGAATAGAGAGCACCCACACCACTTGTGTGGCCAGGAATCGCATGGCCCCAATACAAAGAGAGTCATTTGGATGGTGTGAGAATGTCTTCGGAACTCTTGCCTCTGTTCTGGGGAGTTTCTTTCCCTAGAAAGAGAATTCAAGGAGCCATTTCGCTTTTATTATAGTGTTTTAGGGTTTTTTTACTCTTTGTCATGTAGGAGGAACTTATGCCTCATGATTTAAAAAATTAAAACAGGACAGTTGTATATAAAATGAGAAGTAAAGTCTTTTACTCCAACTCTCTGGGAGTACCCATCTTCAAATGATTTGTTTTTAAAAGGACTCTCCATAGGCTTCTCTGTGGACCCAGGTACTTTGCTCATCCCTGTAGTTTATCCCAGGGACTAACTGCTGACTCCCTCTACTATGAAAGAAGAGGACCTTAGATAATCTATTCCTTCCCTCCAACTTCTAAGTATTTTTAAATATCCTGCTATTTACCCTAAGTAGAATACTTTAAAGATATTTATTATTGATCCATCCACCCACTTTAAACAGCATCTCCTGATGCTTCACTTAGTTGGCTGAGAATTTCAGCAGGGCTACCCTTCTTTTCTCTCCTAGTTTCATTTTGCCTCTCAGTGTGGCAGATTCTTTCTGTTGTTCATGTTGCCTGATGAATGAAAGAATTAGCAACAAAAACAGTAACAGTAGTAGTTAGCCCTTAGAGAGTTTACTATGTGCTGGGCACTGTTCCAGATGCATTAGGTACAGTAACTCATTTAATCCTCACATAAGCCTGCAAGACAGAATCTACTCTTATATCCAAGGCATATCGAGGCAAAGTTATTGGCCTGAAGTCACACACAGGTGATAATTCATACAACAGGAACTGAATTGAGGAGTGTGGTTCTAGAATTGGCAATTCTGACCAGTACCCCATTGTCTCTCTTAGCATAATTGCATGCACTTAATTATTTTCCAACAGATGAACATTTAGTAATGAGTGCTTCTGGTGTTGCTGACAGTGTAGACAGAAGTGGGCAAGACTTGGTCCCTGCTTTATGGAGTTTGCAGGGTAGCAGAGGAAACAGACACCAGATCAAAATGCAGGGACTGAACTATGAGCCGGGTACTTTGGGAGCCCACTGGGGTTTGGTTACTGACCCATGTGCGGGATCTTGGAGAGGCTTCCTGTGGGAACAGGGAGGAGCTGACAGTCCCTGCAGCAGAATGATGGGGTCAGAGTTCAGCGAGGCCCCCTGTGCAGTGGGGGCATGAGTTCACTTGTACATCTGAGCTGACACAGCCCTGGATTCTGTAGACCTTGAGCAGGTCATTTATTCTCCGAGTATTCCATTTTCTCCTCTCTAAAATGTGCATAAAAACTCCTAACTCAGTGAGTGTGATATTTGGGTGAGACCAGAGTTACTACAAAGCTGCCTCTGAAAATTTCTTCCTCCTGGGCCATCAGTACCTATGGGTTTCTGTGTTTTCAAGATGGTTTGGTTTTCTGTATCCCCCAGGTGCCTCTTAGTACCACTACCACCCACATAGTTCTCTGCTGAGTTGTGAGGGTGTTCCTGGGGTCGTGAGGATGCTGGAAGCCAGCAGCCAGTTCTGCCTGGAATGGGGGTCACTTGACAAGATTGTAACAACATCAGCTGGTCGGATTTCCATGGCTGCCCGAGCAGCTTGCCACACCTCGGAGATTGGACAGTGCGTATTTATTCCTACAGTCTTGGAGTTCAGAAATCTTAAATCAATGTGTTTGTGGGGTTGCCGTGCTTCTGGAGGCTGGAGGACAGAATCTGTTCCTTTGCTTTTTTGTCTTCAAGAACCTGCCTGCCTCCCTGGACTCCAAGCCACACCCTTGAACTTCTGTCTTCAAAGTGTAGCACAGCATCTTCCAGTTTCTCTCCCTCTGTTTCCGTCTTTACACCTCCTTCTCTGACTCTGACCCTCCATCACCCTCTTGATTACTTTGGACCTGGATAATGCAGGATTATCTCTCCATCTCAAGACTCCAAATCGTATCACATCTGCAAAATCCCTTGTGCCCTGTGTGGTGTGTAACCAGCATTCTAGGGCTTAGGTTGTGGCCACCTTGGTAGGCTGCAGCATCCTCCACCACAGTTGGCACACAGAACTTGCATGCCCACTCTCTCATTTCTTCTGACCAGCCTCTTTAAGTGTGTCCTAAGCAGTGCCATAAAGGTGATTTTGTACTTGGTCTTGACCTCGTAGCAGCCCTACAGGGTATGATGACATCATGTGGCCCTTGGAATTCTCATTTCTTCACCAGGGATTTGAGCAGAGGGCACATAGCCAGTGAGTGTTAGAGTCAGAGCTGGCCTGACTAGTAAAGCACATGCCGCCACCTCCTTGTCTCTGGCCACCCCTGGAGCCCCGGGTTTCTAGCCATTTGTCCCTTCACTATAAGGCCGCACCAGCTCCTCCACATCTTCTATCCTAGATGAAGGAAGAGCGATTCAGACAGCTGCTTGCTGCCTTTGGCACGTTGACCGACTGCAGCCTCATGTTCACCAAAGACAGCAAGTTCCGCAAGTTTGTCTTCATTGGCTTCAAGTCTGAGGAAGAGACTCAGATCTCACTGAGCCATTTCAACAAGAACTTTATCGACTCGTCCTGGATCACAGTGAGTGGCCGGGAGGCTCACCCTGCCTGCCTCTCCAGAGCAACACCCACCATCCACCTTTCACCCAGCACGTGGGTCCCAGGGCTGTCCTCCAGGCTGTGAGGTCTTTGGCCAGCTTTCCAGGTCCCACTCTTCCATGTTCGTAAGAATCTCCTGAGAACAAGTCAAACTGTGGCTGGCCTGTCCTGAGTTTTGACATGGTGCAGGCTGTCAGGTGTGAAAACAGGCACGTCTGAAGCCTGGGCTGGCACTTGTGCTGCCCGCCAAGAGGGCACTTGAGAGCCACAGGTGGGCATCAACCTGCCCGTAAGTGCACTCTCAGGAGCTATCAGTCACTGCTGGGAATCTGGGAAGAGCTGTGCCCTGGTTCTTGTACTCACGAGCCTGCTGCCTCTGCACAGGCAGAGCACTGACAGACACAGGCTGCTGTGGTCAGGGTGGTCAGTGCATCAGAGACCCTGGGAAGACAGAGCAGGACCCACCCTGGCCAGGGAGGGGTCAGGAAGTTTCCAGGAGAAGGAGGTCCCACACAGGTCACCCACATGATAAAATGTTCACTGACATGATAAAATGTCTCCAGCGCTTTGCTGAGAAAGAGAAAACTGATGGGCACGAGAGCCCATCGAGGCAGCCGCATCCCGCGGTCTGGCGTGGGGTGGGCATGGGTTTTACCCAGAGGCTGACGGTGCCTCTCTGATGATAGCAGTCAGAGTCATTTCCCTCTAACCTTCACAGAGACTTTCTGGTATTTGGGTTTTGCACCACAGACTTGCTGTTATTATAGGAGCAACTGCTTTGAACATCCTCACAGCAGGATGGGCCCAGATGGCAGGCTTTTTCTTCAGGGGAGGGCCTGGTGACCAGGGCAACCTTAACTACCTGGGAGTTGTCACCCTGGGCTCAGCCCTCTGTTGTCACCCTGGGCAGGACCAGCCCTCTCCACAGTCACCTTGAGTGTAGGCAGCCTTGGGTCTGGAGAGGTTCATGGGCTCATCTCCCTTCCATGCCCCGTGCCTGCCCTGGGCTCCCTATTACCCATGCTTGTTCCCCAAGGCCAGTGGCACTTGCCTCACACTCACTAGTGACCCCACAGCTGTCACTCGTCCCTGCCCCTGCCTGGCTGTACATGTGGCCTGCATCTTATGTCATCCTCAAAGCCGTCCTTTGGCATGGATGGTTAAAAACTCAGGCTTCTGGGTCCCCAGGCACCTGAGATCTCTCTCACCTACAACCTGGTCACCCATGCTCCCTCACATCTCTGTGCTCCCCATTTCTGGTCTGGGGACTGGGGAGAGTCGCAGCTCTGCTGCCCACTGTTGGGGGCTCAGCTGGTCAGTCCTTGCAGGGCACTCGAGGGCACCTGTGTGCGGGATGCCTCAGTAAATTGTAGCTAGTGTAGTGACATCACAGGACCAGCCAAGGCTGGGGCGGTAGTCATTCACTCAGCTCAGCAAGTCGGTGACAGCTGTCTCTGAGAAGCCCAGGTCCCCAGGTGCTGAAGGGCACCAGTAGGGCTGCTGGCTATCGTGTCATGTATGAAAATGGCCCTGTTCTCCTACAGGTGGAGTTCTGCAAGTCTTTTGGTGACCCGATGAAGCCCTGAGCCTGGAGAAGACACGCCCGGAGACTGAGGCAGCCTGAGCAGCCCACACGAGGCCCTGTCCCCCTGGAAATTAAGAAAGTACGCAGGTGGCCCCAAGGGAGCTGGGGGGCTGTGGGCACCGCGGGATCACCTCCTGCTTTCTGTGTGACCCTCATCGTCTGTGCCTTCTGCTTTTAGGATGACAAGAAAAGAAAGGTCCCAAGTGAGCTGGAGAAGGTGAGTGTCCCATTGACGGAGAGGGCTGGTGGCAGCAGATCTGAGATTGAGGGCTGGTCCACGAAGCAGAGTGCCACACTCTCCTCTGTCCCTCTCCCCATGGACTCCTGGTCGCCTCATCCTGCAGAGTCCACTCTGCCTCCTTGATGACCTGCAGACCCTCAGTGCCCACTAGAGGTGAGAGGGTGCCTGACCTGCCGAGAGCTAGGATGACTGGGCCACACCTGAGCCACCTCCACCTCTTCTCCCCCCATATCCCTGCCACCCTGGTTCTGGTGCCACCAGCTGAAGGAAGATAGCAAGTTCCAGGAGTTTCTGTCAGTTCACCAGAAGCAGATCCAGGTGGCCACAGGGGCAAACAATGCCCTAGACACAGAGCCCTGATAGGGAAGAGCAAGCTGACCAGTGACTACCTGAACTTTGACTCCGATTCTGGACAGGAGAGCAAGGAGGAGGTGGCTGAGGAGCCAGCAGGTAAGGCCTGGGCCTCTGCACCTGTGTCCTTCCCAGCCTGCCTGCCCTGTGTGTATGCTCACCACACCTGCTCGCATGCACAGGCGGCCTGCCCTGCCCGACCCCAAGCATGGGCCAGCCCAACGCAGCTTTTAAGCTCTCTTAGTTGGCAAGTCTGCTGCGACTGTTCTGCTCACTTACTCAGTTAGTGATCAACAGGATTGGCTGAGCACATGCTGTGTGCTAGGCACTGAGGACATGGCACTGAGCAGGAGGCAGAGGAGCCCCTCCTCCTTAGAGCCATCAGCTGTCCTCCTGGTGAGAGGTGAGGAGCAATAGCAGATAAGCACCCCTGGATCACATCATTGGTGACAGAGAGGACAGGAGGGCTTGGAAGGGGAGCTGTTGGGAAGGCCTTTCTGGGGGTGAGCCTTTGTCCCCACGGGTCAGTGCGGGGCAGCTAATGGTAGTGAGTGACCAGTTGTAGTATAGGTTGGTAGATCTGGTTGGGGGTCCGAGTCAGGGCTGGTTTAAAGATGAAGACAGGGACGTAGCGTGAGCTGGAGGCCTGGCAGATTTTCTGTGCTGAGCTGGAATCTGAAGGACTCGTAGGACTTGGAGGGACACAGAGGCAGGGGGCAGAGAAGGGGTCCCAGACAAGGGTGCAGTATCTCAGGGCTCAGGAGAGGGGAGCAGGGGCTGCAGGGGCGGACATGGCCCTAGGTGGGCTGAGGAGAGCAGGGAGGGAGGAGCCAAAGGCGGTGGGCTCACAGGCCTGGGAGGGGTGGCGGGTTCCCTCCTCAGACTCCTAGGCTCCTGCCCGGGTGTGAGAGGCTAGAACACAGTCCCAGCAGCCCGCGAGCATGGGGGGCACCCTGCACACACCTTGGCCTCCCTGGCTCTCCATCTGTAGCTCCTCAGTGGCTGACGTCTTACCTAGTGTCCTTCATATGTTATACAGCATGTCCAGTGTCAGTTAGCAGGATGGGGACGTCCAGAGCGCAGCACACAGCACATTGACAGTGATGTGCTGGAGGTGCTTTGGCACCGTCCTGCTGTTCAGATGGAGAGTTACCCCTACCTGGGATAGACCAGACGGCCCTCTGTGGTGACAGACACCATAGTGCCTTCCTCTGTAGTAAGGCCTTGGTTGTACCGACACCTTCTCTAACATGTTACGTGCCTGGAAGTAACCCAGCTAGGAGGGTCAGCAGTGACTGGGGAGGGCCATCCAGGGGAGAACCAGACTGTGGCAGGAGCCATGGAACCCTGGGTGTGTGGTGCCATCATAAGGAACTGCAGAGCTCTGCCCTCTTGTTGCCCATCACAGGGTTTCCTGGGGCCACTGGACACAGGGGCCCTGGTTGTGGTTGTTGTGGCACTTCGGCCGCCCTCTAGGTTTTCAGCCCTATGTTTCCCAGGTCTCTGGTTGCCCAGGAAGGTGACCCTCCTCCACCCTGGCTCGCTCAGCAGAGCAAGGTCTTGAGCCAAATACAGCTGCACAGAAGGGGCTCTCGGACATGGAGTACCTGAAGTCCAAGATGGTCGCTGCCGAGTCGTCCTCAGAGGAGGAGAGTGAGGACGAAGCAGTGAGCTGTGATGAAAGGAGTGAGGCAGAGGAGTCCTCTGCCACTGAGACCCAACAGGTATGAGGGAGCACAGAGGCCCTGCCTGGGAATAGGAGGTCACAGGAGCCCGGAGCCTAGGTGTGTGCCTCTGGGGGACAGGGAGGGGTTCTGTGCATGTCCACATGGTCCTGCGGCCCCATTGCTGGGGTGCCACATGGAGGAAAGACTGCCCCCTCTGAGCTCACTGCCTGCCATACCTGGAGGGGCCGCCTGCCACCTGTCAGGGCTCTGGGAGGAGTGAGGGTGGTGGCCGTGTTGCACGTGGTGTTCAGTAACAAGGCAGACGGACTTGAACAGGCCGTCATCAATAGGTGAGTTTAGTCAAGCCCTGACTATGTGCCTGGTGATGAACCCGCCATCATGGAATGTCCTCATTATCTCTGGGGCTGTTGTTCTTCCATTTCATAGGTGAGGAAACTGAGGCCTGGAGAAGGGAAGTGACAGGCTCCCATGATGGGGTCAGGCCCCAGCCTGGGTCTTCCAGGCTTTGAAGTTGAGAGTATACAGGTGGACACGACCCTTGAGGATGGCCACCTTGTCCCCCAACGGGGAGTCCTCTGCTGCAGACACAGGGCACTTGGACATGTGTGTGTCCCCATTCTTGAGTTGGAAGCAACCAGTCTTTCGCTTCACAATGAGAGGAAGGGGCTCCCTCTGCCTCCTCTTCTCTTTCCTCTTCCTCCTCCCTCCTCCCTAGTTACCGTGCCCTGCAGGGAGTCTGGGAGTTCGAGGCCCAGTCTCAGCTCTGACCCTTGGGGGCTGCTGGGCCTGGGGAGATGCTTCAGCCCACAGGCCTCTCTGATCCTCGTCTGCAGAGGACATCCTGGCAGTGTCCGGCCTTCCAGCCATCTCCTGACCCCCTGTAGTCAGGGTGGCCCTGGGGGTCACCATATCCAGCAGAGTTGGGGCAGCAACACTCCCAGCACATCAGCGTTTCTCCGGTGGGACTAGAAATGACCTTGTGCTGCACCTGTTGGCTCACGGCAGGCTCTGCTGGGGAGTGAGTGCTACTGGACAAGTTTTAGCACCAAAGGATCTACCAAAAACTTAGGTTGTGCAGAGCTATCTGGAGTCCAGAATTACAGGAAAAGGTGCCGAATTCAGAATCCGTGTGGAATTAGAGGCTCAGTAGGAGGCTGGCCTCTGCATGTAGCATGGAGCCAGCTGAAATCAGCGACTGCAGGGTAGGTGCCTTGGCTCCTCCCTCTATCCTGGCCCTCTGCTGGCCAGTGGCCTGCTCACCTGTCCATGGTGTGCTGACCTGGCTGCAGCTCTCACTTCAGAGGCAAATGGGGACCCTGCATCCACTGCCTCCACACTGGCCAAACCCTGAGTCTGGCAGGCACAGGTGCCAGCACTTCCCGCCACCCTGGCTGCAGCTGCTCCTAGAGCTGTGATGTCCCAGTCTGTCCCTTGCTCCCGCCACCTCAGGGAACCCACTGTGGCCTTTTCTCTTTGTTCTCAGACAGAGAAACCAGCGAAAGAGAAGGAGCCCACCACCTCCCACACCGTGAAGCTGTGGAGAGCCCTGTTCAGTGTCACAGAGGTATGTGCTCTGAGGACAGGTCAAGGAGGAGGCCACTCAGATTGAGAGCTGGAAGGAATCACCCACCAAAAAGGCTGACCGATGGCATCTTGGGCGTCACCAATGAGGGACTGTGATTGCTGCCTCGAGCAGGAGGAGGCCTTTTCTGCTCCCTCACCTACAGCAGGGTGGGTGGGAAGCTGGGGCAGAGGGCTGGCCTGTGGTCAGACAGTCCCTGGGGAGAGTCTTTCCCCACTTTGCAGCGGGCGGCCGCTGTAGGCGCTTGTGAGTGTGGAGGTGTTGCTGTCTTCAGGAACAGGCCACAGGCCAGCTGGCACCATGGCTGCAGCTGACTGGCCCTAGAGCTGCCTTAGCAGAGGACCCTGTTCTCACACCCCTTTGCGACAGCTGTAGAGGTTCCCCATATGAGATCCTAGAAGACATGGCTAAATAAAAAGAATGAAAGTCAACTATAACCAGGATGGCCATGTGAGTCACTGTGAGCGGGCGTAGCCAGAGGGGGTGCCAGGATGCAGGTGTGATCGCTGCAGGTCTGACGACTGGAGGTGATCCGCAGGTGCCCACCATTCTCTGCACACTGGGCTGCCCCGCCCCAATTCCCGGGTCCCACCCAGTGACAATAGCTGACATTCGGGACGAACCTTCTTAAGTGTCCTTTTCTTTGTGCACTGACGCTGACCTCTGCCGTTGGTTTGCTTTTTCTGCATCCCTCTGGTAGTACTGGCTTGCAACACCACCATTTCCTTTTTGCATGTTCTTCTGTGCTCGGGGACACTTTGATACACTCCTGGTCTCCTAAATGGGGACACAGGAGTTAAAATGTTTTGCTATTGGAAATACTGAAGCAGTTCCTTGTGATCGAGGTCAGTTAGGTTTTGGTTTTTTTTTTGTTTTGTTTTGTTTTGTTTTGTTTTTTAAATTTGGTACCCATGATGGAACCTCAGGGTGTATAACCACTGAGCCACATCCCCAGCCCTTTTTATGTTTTATTTTGAGACAGGGTCTCATTCAGTTGCTCAGGGTCTCACTAAGTTGCTGAGGCTGGCTTTGAACCCATGATCCTCCTGCCTCAGCCTCCCAAGCTGCTGGGAAGAGTGGCAGGCACCATGCACATCCTAGTTAATTTTTTTTACGGAAAAAAGATGAACCCCTGCCTTACTCCTCATAATGAGAAAAGTTTCAGACACATCAAGGATTTGAGCTGAACAAATTTCTTTCTAAGCAATTTGCAAACTTTGTTGGAAAAACAAAAAATGGACATGTTGACTGCCTACAAACCAGAAACCCTGTAAGGCCATGGCTGCCACGGGGTCAGAAGGTGGACCGCAGAATCCGTAGCCTGAACAGCAGGCAAGAGGCACCAATTTCTCTAATTTACAGAGATTCTTATGAAGGACATATGACCGCCCAACAGAAAAATGGAGAAAGGACAAGAATTTTTTGAAGAAAAAGAATTTAGGTGGCCTGTACAGATGCTTGAATTTATTCATAATTATTAAAAATAAAATCGAAACTGCAAGTTCATGTTTTTCACTTGCCAAAGTGGCATACATTTTTCACATTTGGCAATAAACATTTTCTTGTCTTTTGGAGGACAATGTAGAAGTGTCAGGCAGAATTAGGAACATCTAGGCCTTTGCCGAGCTGGTGCTGAGCTTTGCCCCACAGGTGGATCCCCCAAGCACATCAGAGTCTGAACTCAAGAAAGTTCTTTGCAACCTTCCTGTTATTATTTAAACTTAATGTGTTGAGTTATAGTCATCAGTAAGAACAGAAAAGCAAAGCTCCATTTCTAGGGAAGGTGTGTATCCTTGATTCTCAGAAGGGAATGATCCGCCCCAGTGGAACAGATGGTGATGTCCAGAGGAACCCTTGGTTGTCACCTCTGAAGGAGCTGCTGCTGGCATCTAGTGGGCAGAGACCTGGCATGCTGCGAGATGCCCTGCCGCACACAGGACAGCCCCCACAACAAAGAATCACCAAGCCCAAAATGTCACCAGTGCCTGGGTAAACTCACAGGGCACATTAAAACGGGGGAACATGAGGTGTCACATGAAGAACACAGTGACCAGGGAGACCCCAGGGTGCTGTGGCAAGTGGAAAAAACCAGGTGTGGAACAGCGGGTGGATTCATCCCCAGAGACACCTGACCATGTGTGGTGCAGGTGCTGGCTGTCCCACCAGTCACCGGGAATGAGGCCAGGCTTCTGGAGAGAATCTGATAATCAGGAAATTGGCAGCAGCAGGGTGAAAACCCTACTTTGCTGGACTTCTTCCATTTGTTTGGAATGCTTGTTAGCTTCCTCTGGTGGCTGGCACCACAGGCTGCTCAGGATGGGGGCCTCTGAGCACCCAGGGCCCAGATTAAAACTAGTTTCACTGCTTTTATTTTGCAGAAGGAGCCAGGAAGGTAGAGCTGGCCCTTGGAATTAGGAGTTGGTTTTGTTCTCTGATTTGCACTTTTCAGCATTTGCCATGATTTCACACCCTGCCGGTTCACATATTTTTTGAAATACACGTTTACATCATACACACATCCAGAAAAGGGAATGGTTAAGAACACGGAGGTCTCCTTACAATGTGAAGTATCATGGACAGATACCTATGCTGTAAAGTGAAGTGAGAAAAGCTAGATTTGACCCCAAGTATAAAAGAAAAAAAAAACCCTCAAAAAAGGTCAGATATGATGCCTTAAAATAGCAGTGATGAGGTTAATAGTTTATAGTTGTTACGCATTTCTTCCCTGATCTCTATTTTCCAATTCTTCTATTTTACGATGGAGGAAGGATGAGTATAACTGAAAGCAGAGCCATAATCACCCTGTTATCTTTTCTGATTCAGTCCTTTGTCCCTCCCTCTTTATTGGGCAGCACTTTTCTTGTTGCACTGATCAGGGGCCAAAGTTCTCCTTGCAGAAGAATGTCATGGAATTCCTGGCACCCCTGAAGCCAGTGGCCATTCAGATAGTGAGGAACATGCATGGAACAAGATGAATGAGGTCTGGGAGCTGGGCTGAGTCAGGGGAGGCCGGCACAGGGCAGGGCATGTCTCCTCTCCTGGTGGCGGTCCTCACTCTACCCTGGTCAGGACATGGCTCTGACGTCCTCCTTCCTGCCTCTGGCAGCCTGGTGGACAGTGTCACAATCTTCACCTGTCTCTCCTTGCCCAGCCTCCACTCTTCTGGCAGGTTTCCCCATCTGTTTAGATAGAGGCCAGCAGTTCTCGGTTTGCTGGGCTGAGTTCATGCTGGTGGAAGATGGTGGGGTAGACAGGGTGCTCCACAGGTAGAGACCCCATGAGACTGAGGCTGTGGAGGCCCCCCATGATTAGGAAAGACCCCCCACCTGCTGGTGCTTTGTGAGTCGCGGCCTCTGTTGCTCCCCAGAAGTGGTGCTGGTGGGCAGCGCTTTACTCTGAGCATGCGTGGTGCTGCGCCTGGTGTCCTCTCTGGCAGTGAGCCTCCACCCTGGCCTTGGAGCCCTGGATCTGGCTGCCCAGAGGCAGGTAGCATGGCTGGAGGGAAGTTGGCGCTGGGAGGGTGGTCACAGAGTCCAGTCCCCCAGTGCTAGGTTGGGTCAAGGGGCTGTCATGAGCATTTGTCCTTTGCAGAACCTGGTCAGGGAAGGGCTGAGGCCAAGAGGGAGGCAGAAAGGCCCTTGTTTCTGACTCCTGGCATCTGGCGCCTTCGCCCACCAAGCCAGGGAGGGCTCCTCAAAGGGGAGTTTGGCCTGTGGGGAGGGAGGTGGGTGTGCTTTGGAGGCTTCCAGCCTCTGCCCCGAGCTGGGTGCAGCATCCCCAGCGACTCCCTGCATCTGCAGGACCTGCAGTTAACCTTTTTCCTGGTCCCCCTCAGGCTACGTCTTTGTGGATTTCAGCAGCAAAGAGGAAGTGAAGAAAGTCCTGAAGTGCGACAGGGTATACATTTGTAAGGGGGCGCTGGCAAGGTCCCCTTGGGCTCCTTGTTTCCTCGTGGGCTCCTTCATGTACGTCTGTGCCTAGTTTTCCTCCCACCTGATGCTGCGTGCTCTGAGGGTAGAGCAGCAAACAGAGGGACTGCAGAGAGGCAGGCAGCATGGGAGCCCATGAGCAGGCACATGGCCCTGGGCAGTATAGGCGGTCAGGGCAGTGGTAAGAGCTGGGGTGGAGGAGACAGGT
Organism: Sciurus carolinensis; assembly: GCF_902686445.1. Lineage (NCBI taxonomy): Eukaryota > Metazoa > Chordata > Mammalia > Rodentia > Sciuridae > Sciurus > Sciurus carolinensis. The sequence continues at coordinate 226,607 of NW_025920116.1, forward strand.
CTCCAGTGGGGCAACTGTTGGGCCTCCTGGAGTGAGGAGCAGGCTCTGGCCTCTGGGAAGGGTTGGTGGAGGTGCAGCAAGGGCACCTTCCCCAAGCTGGGACATGGTCCTCCACCCACTCTGGCACGGATGGTGATTGGACCCAGCCACAGACTCCTGGGGATGCGTTGTGTCAGGGTAGACAGGGGTCCCTGGGAGTCCTGCTGGCGGGTCAGTGGAAGGTATCCATCAAACTCTGGTGGCGCAAGTGGAGGCAGGCCATCCCTGCGGCCTCCTTAGGCACGCTGGGTGGTTTTTGCAACCTGCTCACCAGCAGATGATTGTTCAGGGTCAGGCTGTCACATGAGACCTTTCCCAAGGCAGAGCCACCAGCAGTGCCAGAGTGGGCTCAGAGTTCAGCGGACCTGTCACTTGGCCTGGGACAGCAGGCTCCAAGGGCTGAGGCCATATTGGCAGACTGGGTGAGGTCCCGGGGATTCAGACTGCTGCCCCTCTACAGAGCCTGCTGCCAGGCCCATCACCTTCCCAGCTGGAGCATCTGGCAGCCTGCATCCAGGGCCTGGGTCTCCAGCCAGCTGTGTCAAGTCCCAGGCTCCCTGGATTCTCTCCTCCTGTAGGTGGACACTACATCAAGGTGCTCAGGGAGAAGCACGTGCCCACATCCAAGGGAACCCTACAGAACAGTGTGCAGCCCTGGCAAGACCGGACGCTCAGGAAAGAACGAGGAGGAGGAGGAGGACCTGGCTGACTCTGGGAGGCTCTTTCTGTGCAACCTGCCCTACACCAGCACTGAGGAGGACCTGGAGGGGCTCTTCTCCCACTACGGTAGGGCTCTGCTCCTGGCCGCGCGTGTAGGCCCCTGCTTTGCCCAGCTCCCACTTGACTGGGTTGGCCCAGTCTGCCTCCCACTCACTCTTGACCTTGGGCAGTGGCTCCAGCTGGTTTCCTCATCTGAAAACAGGGCTCTCTGTCCCCACTGCAGATCTAGTGGCATCTTCTACTTTCTGAACTTGAACTTGGATTCCTTTTTTTTTTTTTTTTTAATGGTGCTGGATTGAACCCAGGGTCACTCTGCCACCAACCTACATCCCCAATTTTTTTTTTTTTTAATTTGAGACTGTTTTGGTAAGTCCACGAAGCTGACCTTGATCCTCCTGCCTCAGCCTCACAAGTTGCTGGGACCACAGGCATAACCAGCATGACCCACAGAACTTGATTCCTTAGCTCTCACCATCCAAATGCAGAGCGGGAGTGATGGAGGTGTTTTCCTGAGATTCTTTGGCTTCTGGTGTTGGAATTCAGCAGCCTCCCAACCCTCCCCACCCACCATGCTCCTGCCTGGGAATGCTTTTTTCTCAAGTCTTCCCAAGCAAACCCAGCTTCCGAGAAGAGGCAACAGCCAGGGCAATCTTTGTTTTTGCTGCTGTTACTTCTTGGGCTGGGAACTTGCAGGCCTGTAGTTGAGCTTGGTCACAGGGACCATTTGTCGAGGGGAGGAAAGTGGGCTCACAGTGCAGGTGAATCTGTGCTCTGGAGATGCTGCCGGCACCCTTGTCTCCCAGGAGACTGGCCTGGGTGTGGAGGATCAGTGAGGCCGTGTGAGTGTGGCTCAGGCCAAAGACAGCTCAGAGGTCCCAAGTGGAACCTGCTTGCAGGCCAGGTGATGGGACCTGAAGGTCTATCCATGCTGTCCTGCTGCCCAGGTCCTCCCATGGGCTGGTGCCCTGGCCATACAGCAGTGCTGGGTGGATGGGAGGGGGCTTGACCATAGACTGCAGGTATCCATTTGAGATGTGGCCGCACCTGGTGTTCAGAGTGGAACCACTGCAGACAGTGTCCTCTGAGAGGGACGGCATTACGAACACTTATGTGGCACTAACTGCAGCAGGCTCTGTGTAGTGACTGCACACTAACTCTTGGACCCTCAAGGCCACTGTGTGTGGGGCGACTTGTGCCATTCAGAGGTGAGAGGAGGAGGCCTGTGTGGGCGAGGCCACTGCCCAGGGCAGGCTGTGCTCAGCAGTCCATGGAGCCAGGTGCAGCCCGACAACTTCCTCCTTGCTTCTCTTAGGGTGGGGGCGAGGGGACTGGGAAATGACACCCTTGACCTGGAGGTGGGCCTCATGGCTGGCAGTCACCATCCTTCCCTCGGGCTGAGTGGACATGGCCAGTGCACAGCAGTTGTGCTGTGTTCATGTGGCCGATCCTTAGTGCCTGGCACTTTCCCTCAAGCTTGGGCCCAGCTCCAACCCAGGCGACTGACACTCTCCTGTCCTCAGGTCCCCTGTCAGAGCTCCACTACCCCATCAACAGCCTGACCAGGAAACCCCAAGGGCTTTGCCTTCGTCACCTTCATTTCCCTGAGCATGCGTTGAAGACCTGTGCAGCAGTGGATGGGCAGGTGTTCCAGGTGAGGTTGCTCATGGGCCCGCCGGGGTCGCTGAGCCTGGGGATGGAGGAGGGATGGCCCTGTGGAATGCAGGGAGCTCTGCTCTTCAGGGTCACCTTGCAATGTGCCCAGGCCACCTCCCCCCAGTGCATCTTCATTCACAGTGTATGGACCTTGTGGGCTCCAGGCCAGACCTGGCCCACCCACGGCCGCTCATGTTCTCCCTGTGCAGGGTCTGGGGGTGCAGTGTGAGGGACCGTGGGGTGTCACAGAGGGACACCTTTCCCTTGGCATGGCCGTGTCGGGGACCCCAGCACCAGCTGGACTGAGAGTAACCGTGTGTCTGCTCCGGCTGCCGTCCCTGTCCTCCTGCAGGTCTGGCTGTGGGTCCAACTTGTTTAGGACAGGAGGCCCCACTAGACAGGAGGCCCCACTGGAGTGCAGGGCTGGAGGATGGGAGGGTAGCTTGCCCACATCCTCCCCTGTCCCCACAGGGCAGGATGCTGCACGGGCTGCCGTCCACCATCAGGAAGGAAGCCAGTGAGGATACCGACACCCCTGTCTCATCCTACAAGAAGAAGAAAGTGTCCAAGGACAAAGCCAGCAGCTCCAGGTCCTCACCAGCCCCGCCCGGGCTCTGCCGCCCTCTCTACCTTTCCAGGCCAACTGGTTTATAGCTTTTATAAAGCTATAAACCTTTTGCTTTATAGCTTGAGGTTCATCCTCACCTCCGAGCCCACTTCCCCACTGCAGAGGGGAGAGTAGTGCCGAGCTCACTTTTGCTCTGAGTTGTCGCGTCCACTACAAGTGAACAGTTGCCACCTGCTGGGCCCTGCACAGGCCAGCTGCTGCACTACCAGAGGTTGGATCTGTCAGTCCCGCTGCCTGCTGGTGGGGAGCCCACCCAGGTCAGGTGAGCTGGCGGGAGGGCTAGGAAGGCAGGGAGGCTTATGACAGGCTATGTGTCTGAGAGAGCACCTGTGTGTCCCAGCGTGGCCTGTCCTGCTCTGCCCCTGCCCACAGCTCCCATGACTGAAACACGCTGTTCATGGAGCCCAATCCCATGGCCGATGTCATTGCACAGAAGTTCAGTGGCACCAAGAGCCAAGTGTTGGACCACATGAGTGGCCCGTGACCTGCGAACTTCGTGTCCGCAGACCCTCTTGGCGAATCTGTCCATGGATGGACCCCTGCAGAGTTCTTTCTGGCAAAACTGGGAGTGGGTTTCAGCCACATGGTGAGGGACATCCCTTGATTCTGCCCATTGGCTGCTTCCTCCACGGTCCTCTGCCCTTAAGACACCAGAGGCCAGCCTGTCTGTGGAGGTGGACAGCAAGCCTGTGTATAAGTGAATGGACTGGTGGCCATGTTTTTAAAAGAAACAGGAAAATTAATTCTAACAGACGCCCTTTATAGCTAATGCTGAGGGATTGTTACTTCACTGTGCCCAGCATAGTCACAGGGTGTTTCTCCTCCCTCGTTCCCACCCAGGCCACTGAGTTCCATTCGTAGCAGGACATGGGTTTGAATGAACCACACCTCAGGTGCCCAGTGGCTCATGGCTGCCATGCTGGGCAGTGCAGCTTGGCCTGAGTTGGAGGGAGGGACAAGGGATGGTCGCAGTGGCTCTGGTGCCATGAGTGCCCTGAGCACCATGGCTTCGCAGTGCTGAGACAGGGTCCTGCCTTCTAGAGCCTTCTGGTGCCTTCTTAAACCTCCTAGTGGAGACAGGTGGAGAGAGGAGAGCCTGGGTTGGTGGGGAGGTGACAGAACAAGGACTGCTTGGTGTGAGGGGTCGGGGTCAGGGTCAGCCCTGCAGAAGCCCCCAGGAGCTACAAGAGGAGCCACAGACCTGCCCACTGCAGAGAAGGGAAGAGCCTGGGTGGGTGTGGGGACACATGGCTGGAGAGGGTGGCAGAGGAGGTCAGGCAGGTGTGGCTGGGTGAGGGGCACCGCTGAACCCACTTCCACTGGGTCTGCTCAGCTGCTGGCTGGAGATAGCAGATTGGGTCCACCTGATGGCTGCTGGTCTCCTTTTCCCCTCCCTCAGGAGACCAAGGACAGTGTGGCTATCCGTGTGGCCCTTGGGGAGACCCAGATGGTGCAAGAGGTGCAGCGCTTCCTCCTCCACAATGGAGTCAACCTGGGCTCCTTCAGCCAGGTGGGTCCCCACTGCCCTCCCTGCGGGCTCTGATAGCCCTGACTGATGGCTGCTGCAGAGCTGGATATGGGGCTCCAGGAAGGCTGGGGGTGTGTCCACAGGCCCTGAGGTGACTGGAACCAAAACCTGAGGGCTCACTGCTCCGCTGCCCCTCACAGGGACAGGCTGCACCTGGTGCTTCTTCCTCCATGCCTGTTGTGGCAGGTGGCCTGCAGTTCCACACTGAGATGCCAGTCTGATCAGTGGAACAGCGGCTGGGGCACCTGGGAGGTCCAGCAGGCTGGTCATTCACTATCACGGTCTGCACAACTCAGTAAGGGGCTGGGGACTGACCCCTCAGCAGAACTGCCCAGCTGTGGAGCCAGCAGGTGGCCTGCTGGAGAGGGTGGTGCCTCCTGGGTCTGCTTCCCAGTCGCCTGGCCTCTGGGGCCCCAGACAGTGCTGGTGTCAGACTGGACCTCTGCTGCCATCTCTCACAAGTCCCATCCGCTCCATAGTCTGCAGCAGAACGAAGCAAGACTGTGATTCTGGCCAAGAACCTCCCTGCAGTCACCCTGGCAGCTGAGTTGCGGGAGACCTTTGGCCGCTTTGGGAGCCTGGGCCGAGTCACTGCCATCTTGGAGTTCCTGGAGCCCCTGGAGGTGCACAGGGCCTTCTGACACCTCGCCTACTCCAAGGTAGGGCTGCCCCAGGGGAGAGGGAGCTGGTATGTGGGAGGGCCCTCAGCCTGAGCTCCGCCCTTCCACAGCACACCTGCAGAAAGCACCCCACTCCGCCCCTGCTTTCCCTGGCTTCCTTTCCTGCCTTAACTTGAGCCTTCACTGTCTGCTTCTCTGCTTTCATGTACCCGTGATAAACTAAATCGGTTCTCTACGTGGGTCCGTTTAAGAATAGCTATAGCCACGGCACATTGGCTTAGACCAACAGAAAGTCACCTGTGGCAGATCTGGCAGGCCGGTGTCCAAGTCCAGTTTGTGGCCAGCAGATCTGAGGGCTCTGGGGAGGACCTGTCCTTGTCTCTGCCACCATTGGGCTCCTGGTGTCCCTAGGCTCCTTGAACCACTACCATCCCACTCCTGTCTGTGCCCCATCTTTGGGCCTCCTTGGTCCCAAATCTCCTCCTGGGTTTATAGCCCGCAAACTGGGAGCAGACACTGAGGTGCCACTGGCAGGGTACCCACTTTGTTGTCCAATGGCAGGTGATAGTAACCAGGCCTGTGGATGAGTAGTGATGCTTGTTTTTCTTAACAACTCAACACAGTGCAGGAGAGTGTGCCTGTGACTATGTGTGTCCATGTGGTTTTACTCCAGGTTGCAGGAGGGATGTGGAGGCAGGGCAGCTCTGTCACTGGTCTGGGCTGCGTGGGTGGTACACAACAAAGTCTGGTGGTACAGGCCCACATTGTGTTCCTGCGTGTGTGTCCCATGTCTCTGCCCCTCCTGACCACTGTCTCCAGGCCCCTGTGGACATCAGATCTCTAAAGACTGCCATGACCTCTTCTCGTAGCATTTCAGAATCTGGGTACTCCAGGGACAGGGATGTCATTGTGGGTGTGAAGGGTTAGGTCGTGGATGTCTTTGGAACTAGATGGCCTGCGCTGTTGGGAAAAGGCTGGGCACACGGGAACACAGCTTTCATCTCCAGCCAGCTGCTTTTCCCAGTGCACCTTTCTTGGCGGGACTGAGAGTGACAGACCTGCCCAGGGAGGGACCGTTCCTGAGCACAGTTCCTGAGGTGCCCACTCACCCAGCCTGCTCAGTTCAGCTCAGCTCTCACTAAACCCAAACGCCACACCCCAGGCTGTGCCTGTGACCACCTGACCAGGCTCCTGGGCCAGGGTCGGGTGGAGTCGACTCCACCTTGCTGAGGGCCCTGGGCTGTCCAGGGTGTCTCTGGGAGGCTCCCACTCCTGGAACCCCCGTAGGCCCCTGGGACAGTGCAGGGAAGGTGATCAGTCTTTGCCAGAGGTCTCTGAGCAAGAAGGAGGTGTGCGCTTGCTGGCCAATTAACCAATTCCTGCCTGGCCCAAAAGCCTCATGCCGTTGAGTTAGGTTGCCAAGATTGAAAAAGTGGGTTTTTGTGTGTAAAGTTGGGTTTTCCACTCCTTTTCAAAACTCTAAACTTCTGGCCATACTGAGTTGGCCTCCCCAGGGGGCAGAAGCTGGCCATTGCTGAGGAGAGGCTACCCCTCGCACTGGCCATGAACCTTCTGGGGAACCATTGTCTCCACTCCTCTCTCCTCTATAAGTTTTTGTCAGTCTTCCGGGAACCTGTCTTGCTTTCCTGAAACCACTTGGCATCTAGTGTTGGTATTCTGGAATGTTCCCGAGGCCACCCGTTTGTGTTTGTGATGTGATCTCTGTGGTCGTGCATGAGACCAGGTACCCAAGGCACCCAGCTGAGGTCCTGGCATGTGGCAGGAGATCTACTGCCCATTCTTTCCTTGGCCTTCAACCTCTAAGATGCAGGATGACCAGGAGATCCAGAGGGTCTTCCCGCTGACAGTATTGACTTTCACTTTGATTGAAGTTCTCCTCCAGGACCTGGAGTCTGAGCTGCTATGTCCTTAGTAGGCTGTTTCCTCCTCTCTCCTTTAAAAGTGGGCTTCTGAGTACCAATGAGCACACCTGGAGTTCCTTGCTGGGTCTGTTGGTTGTTTCTTGGGTGGGGAGGAGCCTGCAAGAAGGTTTCCTCCTTGAGGCCTGGGGCCCAGGAAGCTGGAGGACTCGAGGTGTTCTTTGGGCCCTGGGAGGGATCCAGCTGAGTCACTAGCTATTTCTGTGAGACTTGAAAGTCTTGTTCAGCGGCTAAGCGGTTGACACCTAATCAGGACTGGAAAGCTTCAGGCCACAAGCCAGCGGCAGGGAACAGGGCCCCGGAGCTTGGCGTGATGGTGCAGGACAGGTCTGAGTACTTGGAAGCCCCCTTAGGCCCCACACAGGTGGGAGCTGTTGGAGGGAAGCATGCTGGGGAGAAGCCCATGGGCTTCTCTTTGGCCATGGGACCTCAGGAGCTCCTGCCAGCCTGGGGGGCAGGGCTGCCACCTGCTCAGCACCAAGGTGGGTTGGAGTGAGGAATCCCCGCCCTGGGGCTGTACCCATGTGGCTGTGGGATAGCTGTTGAGCCTTTCCTGGGGAAGGGGCTTGTCCCCATGCCTGGCTCTCAGGACTTGGTGAAACTGGGGAGATTGAGCCAAACTGAGCGCGTTTCTCTAAAGTAGGGTTTCTCCAGCAGTCCTAAGACTGAGGTGTCCGCCACTCTCACTGGGGCAGACAGCCACACAAGGCCCTGGCCGACAGCTGGTGGCCCTGCCCCTTTTGCCCCATGTGCCCCTGGGCACCGCCACTAATTGGCAAGGCCATGTTCACCCTCCCTCTCCCTGGAACCTGTTCCTTCAGAGGGGGTGAGGTGCAGTGGCGGTGGTAACAGGTACTGGTGCAGCCACCTGGGTCTGCTGCTGCGGAAGCAGCCAAGGCCCCTGCCCACTGTTCTCATGGCTGTGTGCACATGTGTGCTTTCCCTGGCTCAAGCAGACCAACAGAACCACACACCACCCTTCTCGTCTTCATCTTCAGCTCCCCAGGTCCATCAGTGCCCTTCAGCATTCCTTAGCACATCATTTCAGTGGTGACCTACCATCCCAGCCTCCAGTGGCCTTGCTGGCCTGTCTGTGACTCTGTGTGATGGTTTTTCCCAGTTTCCACTATTACAAAATACTGTGACTTCCTCATGTATAAACAAAACCACTTTGACACAAGTGCATGTTCAAGGGGTATTTGAAATCCATATTCAAGTGGTTTTAGAATGCTTAAGTTTTCCCATTCTGTGATTTTTGCAAAACTCTTAAGATACATTTCAGTTTGAAAGTTCACTAAGTGATGTTTTTTAAGGAAAAATAACATTTTACTTAGGTTCATGGTTCAAGAACACAGTTCCCATAATTTATTTTGAAGTTAAAATGAGTGTGGCCTAGTCCTATCTGGTGCTTTTACCTTTGGATCTCTGTCATATTCTCTTTAAAACAGAGGAGGATCTGGGTGCAGTGGCACATGTCTGGAATCCCAGCAGCTCAGGAGGCTGAGGCAGGAGGATCTTGAGTTCAAAGCCAGCCTCAACAAAAGGGAGATGCTAAGCAACTCAGCAAGACCTGGTCTCTAAATAAAATACAAAATAGGGCTGGGGATGTGGCTTAGTGGGTAAGTGTCCCTGGGTTCAATCCCAAGTACAAAAAAAAAAAATACAACAGGGGCAGATGGTGGGACTTTGTCTCTCTTCCTGGCTCTCTCGCTGCTGACACCTGCAGTCCCTCCTGACCGTGCCACAGAGGCAAAGCCCCTTGGTACAGCGTTCTGTGCTTTAGGCCCTGGCTTTGGTGGGTAGATGTTACTTAATGGTGTTGTTTGTTTTTCATGGGGTTAGTGGCTGATGGTGAGACTCTAGAAGGTGGGAAGCCAGCAAGTGAAGGAGCAGAGGCATCCACAGCCAGGGGCAGAAGAGGAGGAGGAGTAGGAGGAGGAAGATGAGAGCCTTCCAGGATGCACTCTATTTATTAAAAATCTCAATTTCAGCACCACAGAGCAGATGCTGAGGGAAGTGAGTGTCCACCAGGAATGGGGGATGCTCCAGGCTGTGATGTGGGCAGTGTGTCTGCTCTGGGTCTGGCCCGCCCTGCTGCACACCACCCCTGCTGTCTTGGGGGGGGGTGTTCCATGTTCCACGCATACTTGAAAACAGTTCCCCAACTGCTTCTGTGGTGAGTGACTCAGAAGTCAATGCCACCACTGTGCGTGTCCTGATGGAGCCTGCAGGAGACTCGTCAGTGAGGGTGTCCCCACCTGGCATGTCTGGATGGGGTGAGTTTGCACCTGCAGGAGGAGAGCAGGAGGGGCAGGGTAGGGAGCTCCAGGCAGGGGTTTGGCAGATGCCCAGTGAGCATGGCAGCCCATGGACTGCAGGGCCAGGATGGGTGAGGGGCCCCTCCTGCTCAGAGGATGGGGTCTGTGAGCTCCCTGCCTCCCCAACCAGGACTCCTCAGCAGAGGTGCTGCTTTTGGTGAATCGAGCATGGAACAGAACAGACGCTCACCAGATTTCCTCCTTAATGGATGAGTGACACAGCTCACAGCCCTGAACTTGTCCTGGAAGGAGGATGGTCAGAGGATGGAAATCTCTGATTCCCCTTCCTTTCAAAATGTCCCCTGAGCTCTAAAATTCTATGGAGGGTTCAAGAGAGGAGGCAGTGTCCACTGAACCCACCTCTGTGCTGTGACTGTCCCTAGGTAGGACAGCCACAGAAGTGGAGATGCCCAGACCCAAGCAGGCAGCATGGCCAGGGGCCCCGGAGCACCTGGTGAAGCACTGATACCATGTGACTTGGTTTTAGAGGCGCACCCTAGCAGTGTCTCAAAGGCAGGTGGCTCTGAGCCTGTCAGGCCACCTCTGCTCCTGTGTTGTCCTTGTCACTCCTGGCATGGTGTGGGACATCACTATTGGATCAGCGTTTCCTGGAGTTGCACAAACGGCAGCTCAAGAGTGTCCTCAGAATTGAAGGCCCTGGAGCTGGAAGGCTCAGCCAGGACCATCTAACTCATCTGGGAGATGGAACTTCAGAGAGGTTGCCTCACTGTCCTGAGCTCACACAGCCCATTAGAGCACTGTGGGGAAGCACCCCCAGATCACAGGACCCCTGTCCCAGCACCTGAGTGTGGAACCATGGTCAGGGGTCAGTCCTCCTGGACCTGGATCCTGGCCTCACTCCTTGTTAATGGGCAAGCCCTGCAGCCTTTCTGTGCCTCGGTTTCTCTGGCTGTCATAGAGGCATGAGTTGAACTTTCTCATTGGGTTGTTTTAAAGGTTTGACTATGACGACTGAGATCCTCCAGTTAGAGGGTCACACGTCTGAAGCATGAGTCTGCCACCGGTGTGTGTGAGGATCTCTGCTCCTCCTGCTGCCCATCGCTCAATTGGTGGACAGTACTGAGCACCTGCCTGTCTTTGGTACTGAAGACAGGGACAGAGCCAGAGCCATGTGGAGTGTGCCTTAGCTGGGCTCTAAAGGGAGACAGGAGAATGGAGGGGAAACCTAGAGTGTGACTTACAGATTTTAGAAATATTTTGGCTTTAAGCACAGAGGGCAGTGAGGTGGTCAGGCCTGGAATCAGTAGACTCCATGCCCCTGAACTGACACCAACTTCTGGGGTCTACAGCAGACCTCTCAGCTGTTCCAAGGCCTAGTTCTTCCCTCTGTAAGTGGAGGAAGAAAGCAGCCCAGCTGCCATTTTGAGAGGCCCGGGGGACTGGCCAGGTTACTTGGAACAGGCCATCACTCACCACCTCCAAATGACCCAGGATCTCCATGGGCAGAAGTGGGAGGACAGCTTCACAGGTTACACAGTGGCTCGGAGCCTGGCTCAGCAGCCCAGGCCCAGGTCCAGCATGTCCAACTTTGTGACCCCAACTGCCAGATCCCTGGCTCTCAGCTGCCCATCTGAGGGTGTCTCTGGGTCACTAGGTGGGTGGGTGGTGTGGGACCTGGCACAGGCCCATGCAGAGTGAGCAGCCTCCTGGGGTCAGCTCTGCATGCCTCCTGATTCTTGTGCCCGTGGGTGGACCCATGGTGACTGGAGAGGCTCCCACGCAGGTGGTGGATGCTCCCAGAAGTCAGGGGCTGTATGATTCTCTCTTCTCCAGGTGTTTTCCAAAGTGGGTGCTGTGAGGAGCTATGCCATCTCTAAGAAGAGCAAAGCAGGTAACCCATGCAAATCTTGGCTGGAAGGAAGTGGTTCCAGAAGAAATCATACCTGCAGGCAGGGAGGGCAGCCAGGCTTGTCTGAAACAGCCCCTCCTCTCTCCTGGAGACTCCTGCTGTCACATGGTCCTGGAGCTGTGTACCTAGTGGGTGGGCACGGTACCATCAGCACCCGGGGGCTCCCTCCTCCCCACTCCTTCCAGACACAGCAATAAAGACTGATTGTGGGATTTCCCACTTCAGTTCCAAGGGAAATGACCCATACATAGAACTTCTAGATCATTCCATCTTGTCATTAATCTGCACCTCCCTGGCCATTAGGTAGTGTGCAGGTAGAGACCACCTGGCCTCTCCCTTCAGCCCTGGGTCTTGTTCTGACACTCCTGGCCTCCCCTCTTTCATGCCCTAGTTCCCTGCAGAACATGAGCAAGGACATGTCCTTTGTCCTTTATCATAGCCATGTACCCAGTGCAGCAGCCCTTTGATTCACAGACATGGTGTGGTGCATCACGAGTCAAGAGTGACCACTGCTCATTCACTCCCTAACTGGCCTGGACCACTAGACAATGAGCGCCAGAGATGTTGTCCCTGTCCCCAGGCACCTGCGGTAGCTGGGGGACATGTTAGCCAGTGGCTTCAGCACAGGACCAGGAGGGCTGTGGCAGGTTCTTCAAGTCAGAGTGGGCTTAGAGGCAGGGAGGCTGAGCAGCTTGGTGGCAGAGGCCAAGGCAGGAGGTGCCCTGGAAAGGAAGGCAGTTTCCAGCTTAGGAAGTGGCTTTTATGCCCTGCAGGGGTTTGGATTGAAGCCTGGTGGGGAACCACTGAGGGTTTTAAGTAGACATTTCTGTGTGTGAAGTTAGAGGTCCCTTGCCTCTGTTTGCTCAGGATGCCATGATAGCAGGTAAACCAGGCCGCAGGGACACTGCCCCTCTGGGAGCCTGCACTCGCCCCTGCAAGCACTCAGTAGTGCCTTGTCACCCGTTGTTGGTGTTGAAAGCATCTCTTGGGGTGTCCACTGTCCTTTCGGGAGTCTGTCATCCAGCCAGGTGTTGGGGAGAGCAGGATGAGGCCATGCTCAGCCTGGGGCTGGCATGAAGGACGGCTGGGCACAGGTGACTGTGCAGCAGCAGGTCATACTGCTAACCATTGAGGGGTACAAGGAGAGATGGTGGGCAGAGCTTGTGCAGAACTGGCACACGGGGGATCAGCAGAGCTGGGTCCTTGGCGCCAGCATGTGCCCCTCTCCCTCAGTCCCAGGTCAGCATTTCCTGTGGGCTGATTCCCACGGGCACAGAGGCTGGGAGCAGGTGCTGCTCTTAGCAGAGACCGGCCTCCCAGGCAGTATGGCCCTGCTGTGTCAGAGGGTGGATGAGCTCCTCTTTCTCAGGAGTATGTTTGACACTTAGGTGCAGATGCCACCAGCCCACTGCCCACAGCCTTCTGCCCCCAAACAAAAGCTCTCTGCTCAGAGAGCAAATTGACAGGACTGCCTGCCCCCTGCAGTTCTGAGCCACTTTTGGGCTCTTCACAAGGTTCCCTAGCACGCCTGGCCCTGGGTCCGTCAGCCTCTGGATAGAAATACAGGTGCAGGGCTCTGCAGGGGAGGCAGAGGTGCAGTTAGAGACCTTGTGCTTTGGGGTGCCCCGTGGGACTTCCCAGCATTACCCCACTACGCCTGACATACACACACTGTCAGGAAGCAGTGCCCCTGGAGAGGCTGCTGTTGCTCTTGCCCTCTGGCCTCCTGTTGCCTTGGAGTGGGGAAGCAGGCAGAGCCAGGGCACCTTCACCTCCCTGTCAGAACTTTAGACTGAAAATCCAGGAACCAGATCCGAGGGTCAAAAATGCCCCCAGGAGGCAGCCACGGGTGCTCAAGATGCCACATGGAGGCAGGGTCATCCAGGTAGAGGCTCCTGCTGAAGAACAGTGGTCAGCCCCAAGTCAGTTCCCCCTCCCTCACGATGGCAGGATCCTATAAGGAGGTTAATTATCACATCATTCATGTGTTAATTAATAGTCAGTGATTAAATAGGCAGTGGATTCGCTGGGGCAACTAGTCATAAATGGCAAGCCCAGAGCTGAGGCCATGTGGGGGCTGGAAAGGATCCAAAGCTGAGCCCTGGCTCACTCCGTGCTCCCTTTTGCTCCTGTTTCAGGAGCGCTGCTTTCCACGGGGTTTGCATTCGTGGAGTACCGAAAGCCAGAGCAAGCCCAGAAAGCCCTCAAGCAGCTGCAGGTAAGTGGGCTTTGAGCCAGGATCCATGCTGGGGGCCCATCACCTCTGAAACTTGGGGCAACCCCTGATCTCCCATCCTGCTGGGCCCGTCCTTTCACCAGTTTTCCAGGAGACAATGCCCAAGCAATGAAGACCCCTCTCAGTCCTCCATGGATACTTTCATTCACTTATTCTACCCACATGCTTGTGTCAATGGTGTAGTTTGTGACAGCACTGTGTTATGCCTGGGGAGACCCTTCCTCTTTCTAGTGGGGAGACGGGCAGTGGAGCCATGAATTAACACAAGACAAGATCATGCCGAATGCTCAGTCACATGACTTCAGAAGTGGGGCTGCCTTAGGCCGGGTGGGCAAAGGGGAGCCCCTGAGGAGCAGATGGTTGAGCCTACACCTGCCCACATGAAGTCACCTGCACAGAGACCTGGAGGAAAAGCCGTCCAGGAGCAGGGGAGGGCATATGCAAAGGGCCTGTCAGGGACTCAAGGGAGTTGGAGGAATAAGTCCCTGAGGTCAGCTGGCACAGCAGTGTGTGGTGGGCATAAGGGGAGATGGAGGTGTTTAGGACCAGATTTGCAAGTCACTTAAGAGACTGGATGTCAGCCTGGAGGCAGAGTGAGACTGTCGGAGAGCTAGGAGCCCATGGGGAAGATCTCATTTGTGCTTCAGGACAGTTTCCAGCCCCTGTGTGGACATGAGATGGGAGAAGGGTAGGCAAGAAACCCTCAGTGGCCAGAGAACAGAAGCTTGGGTCAGGGATGTGCAGTGGTGGGAGGTGCTGGAGAGTATTTGAATATAGATTGAAAGTCCTGTGCAGATGGAGGAGACAGCCTTCCTGCTGAGCCTTATGTCCGGGGATAAATGGGACCCTTAGCAAAAGGTGGGAGCCATCACCACAGGGAGCACATGGCCAGGGGTCTGTACCACCCCCAGGGAGCCGACCTCACTGACAGTGACCACATCTCCCTCACTGAGGCCCACGTGCCAGGCCCTGCCAGTGCAGGGAAGAGGGAAGCGTACTTCCTGGTCTTTTGTTAGACAGTGGAACTCCCACTTTGTCACCAGCATTGTGCACTGTCAGCTCAGACGTGGCTCCTCAGATCCTGTGGTCATCATCCTCTTGCACTTACGTCAAGGTTCAGTTCAACTCCTTTGCACAGACAGCGCACTGCTCAGCCCCAGCTGTGCACATGTGTGTGCCTGTGTCCACTGAGGATTGCTTATGCAGTGTCACCTGGCTGTATTTTCTGGAAGATTAGAGGGACTTCTGGGGTATTTCACTCAGATGCCAGCTACACCCCCAGGGACCACTGCTTTAGGTGCAGGGCAATGGGCCAGGGATTTTGGGAGCTGCAGACTAGATAACAAGCTCTCCGAAAACCACAACAGAGGAGCCCCTGAACCTTCAGATGCTTTTAAACAGTGGCCATGCCTGTGCCCTTGAATGCTGTAAAGGTTAAGGCTGCCACAGGGTTCAGGCAGAATTTGCAGGCTGGGTCTCTGTGACCACTGGTCACTGCCTGGTTCTCACCCTGCTATCTTGGGGAATGCCCTTCCGTGCCTGCCCTCCGAACCCTTCAGCATGGCCTTTGTGAGCTCGAAATCTGTGAACATGGCCTCTGTGAGAACAGCCTGTGTGAGTTTGTCCTCTGTGAGCACTGCCCCTGTGAGCTCGGCCTCTGTGAGCTCATCCTCTGAGCACAACCTCAGTGATCTTTGCCTCTCTGAGAATGGCCTCTTTGATCAAGGCCTCTGTGAGCACAGCCTCTGAGAGCTTGGCTTCTGTGAGCATGAAATCTGTGATAATAGCTTCTGTGAGCAAGGCCTCTGTCAGTAAGGCATCTGTGAGCTCTGCCTCTGTGAGCTAGGCCTCCGTGAGCTCAGCCACTGTGAGGTTGGTCTCTGTGAGCTCAGCCTCTGAGAACGGCCTCAATGATCATGGACTCTATGAGCAAGGCCTCTGTGAGCTCATCCTCTGTGAGAATGGCGTTTGTGAGCAAGGCCTCTGTGAGTACGGCCTCTGTGAGCTCACTCTGTGAGAATTGCCTCTGTGAGCATGACCACTGTGAGCAAGGCATCTGTGAGCTCTGCCTCTGTGAGCAAGGTCTCTGTGAGAAAGGGCTCTGCAAGCACAGCTTCTATGAGCAAGGATTTTGCGAGCAAGGCCTCTGTGAGCATGGCCTCTGAGATCCCAGCCTCTGTGAGAAGGGCCTCTGTAAGTATGACTTCTATGAGCAAGGCCTCTGTGAGCAAGGCCACTGTGATCACCGCCTCTGTGATCATTGCCTCTGTGAACAAGCCCTCTGTTAGGAAGGCCTCTGTGAGCACACCCTCTATGAGCAAGGCCTCTGTGAACACAGCCTGTGTGAGAGAGCCCACTGTGAGCTCAGCTTCTGTGCATGGCCTCGGTGATCACAGCCTCTGTGACCAAGGCCTCTGTGAGCATGGTTCCTGTCAGCTCAGCCTCTGTGAGCATCACCTATGTGAGCAAGCCCTCTGTGACCTAGGCCTCTGTGAGATAGGCCTCTGTGAGAATGGCCTCTGTGAGCACGGCCTCTGTGAGCAAGGTCTCTGTCACCACAGCCTCTGTGAGCACAGCCACTGTGAGGATGGTCTTTGTGATCTAGGCCTCTGTGAGCTCAGCCTCTGAGAATACAACCTCTGTGAGCTCGGCCTCTGTGAGCTCAGCCTCTGTGAGCTCGAACTCTGTGAGAATTGCCTATGTGAGCAGGGCCACTGTGTCAAGGCATCTATGAGCTCTGCCTCTGTGAGCTTGGCCTCTGAGCTCAGACCCTGTGAGTGAGGTCTCTGAAGCACAGCCTCTGTGAGCAAGGCCTCTTTAAGCAGGGCCTCTGTAACCAAGCCCTCTCTGAGGAAGGCCTTTGTGAACACAGCCTCTGTGAGTACGGCCTCTATGAAAAGGCCTCTGTGAGCTCAGACTCTGTGAGCAAGGCTTCTGTCAGTAAGACTTCTGTGAGCTAGGCCTCTGTGAGTAAGTCCTCTGTGAGTCCAGATTCTGTGAGCTGAGCCTCTGTGCATGGCCTATGTGAGCTTGACCTCTGTGACCTCTGCCTCTGGGAGCTTGGCCTCAGTGGGTTCAGCCTCTGTTTGCACAGCCTCTGTGAGCAAGGCCTCTTTGAGCACGGCCTCTGTTAGCAAGGCCTCTTTGACAATGACCACTGTGAGTATGGCCTCTGTGAGTACGGCCTATGTGAGCTCGGCCTCTGAGCACTGTCTATGTGAGCAAGCCCTCTGTGCACAAGCCCTCTGTGAGAACGGCCTCTGTGAGCTAGGCCTCTGTGTGCACAGCTTCTCTGAGCTCGGCCTCTGTGCGTACTGCTATGTGAGCAAGCATTCTGTGAGCTAGGCCTCTGTGAGCATGGCCTCTGTGAAATCAGCCTCTATGAGCTCAGCCACTGTGAGCTCAGACTCTGTGAGAAAGGCTCTGTGAGCACAGCCCCTGTGAGTTCAGCCTCTGTGAGCAAGGACTGTGAGCTCGGCCTCTGTGAACACGACCTCTGTGACCTCGGCCTCTGTGAGAATGGCCTCTGTGAGCACCACCTATGTGAGCAAGGCCTCTGTGAGCAAGCCCTCTGTGAGCCCAGCCTCTGTGAGCTAGGCCTCTGAGCATGACCTATGTGAGCTCGGCCTCTGTGAGCTCATCCTCTGTGGGCACAGCCTCTGTGATCACGGCCTCCATGAGCAAAAACTCTGGGAGCAAGGCCTCTGTGAGAATGGCTTCTGTGAGCTCATACTCTGTGGGTACCACCACCTCTTTGATCTTGGCCTGTGTGAGCACCGCCTATGTGAGCAAGTCTTTGGGAGCACAGCCTCTGTGAATAAGGCCTCTATAAACCTGACCCCTGTGAGCTCAGCCTCTGTGAGCCTGGACCCTGTGACCTCGGACTATGTGAGCAAGGCCTCTGTGAGCATCGCCTCTGTGAGCAAGGCCTCTGTGAGCACAGCCTCGGTGAAAAAGATGTCTGTGAGCTTGGTATCTGTGAGCTATGTGAGCTCAGCCTCTGTGAGCCTGGACCCTGTGACCTCGGACTATGTGATCTCGGCCTCTGTGAGCTTGCCATCTGTGAGCAAGGCCTCCGTGGTCTCTTTTTTTTCCTTCAGAATGAAGAGAAGCATAGAGGACACAGCAAATGTGTGTCATGGGTTGGGAAACCAGTCACAAGTTGACCAGGGTTTCCTGCTGGCTGTGGAGGCCGACCTGTGAACTCCTGAGCTGAGTGGCCTTCACACTGCCCCTGCTCACTCGCTTTCATCTCATGCTGCAGGATGGGGAGGGAAACTCTTTAGCCTGGCCAGCACCCACCATCCTTCTGAGGAAGAGGAGGGTAGAGAAGCATCACAGTGAGTGCCTGTCAGCACCAGGGCCCAGCCAGCACCTCTCTGTGCCCTAGGAGGAAGGTGCCTTGCTGACTGAATGTCATAGAAACCAAAGTGCAGTTCAAGGCATTGGGTATTGAGCCACACCCTGCCACTCCTGTGACTTGGAGAACACAGACTGTGTAGAGCCAGTGAGGAAAGGGTGCCAATACCAGGCAGGCCTCAGAGTGTTGCCTGGGCCTGGATCTGTGTTTGTGTAACTGTTGCTAGAATTGTATACCCAGAGTGGAGTGAGGTGTTTGTGGAGGCCTCATACTTATGCAATGTAGATTCCCCTGCAAGGAAAAAGAATAAAGTATTCACATAAAATAGTTCTTGAAAGAGCTTTGCAAGCAATGCCTGCGGTTTCAGCTCCAAGACCCTGGATGTGCCACCCTGCAGAGCCTCTTCTCTGTGTTGACCAATAGCAGACTTCCTGGGCTTCTTTCTCGCCTGGCACAGGGAGCCCTGCAGGACTCTGGCTGCCTATGGCTGCTCTTGGCCCATGTGTGTCCCCAGCCAGGACTCAGCTTTGAGCCCAGAGCTGCCACACCCCACTCAGTTTGTGAGAAGCAGCTGTCTCCTTCCAGGGAGAAGATTTGAGGTTGCAAGCCACTTTCTGGACATGGTGCCCACCGATGGACCATAGGAGGCAGACAGTGGGAAGAGGGAGAGGCCACACCTGTACAGGGCACAGGCACCTGGCTCTCAGAGTCACTCATGTTTAATCCACTCGCAGGAAGCTTTTTCCCATGTGGTGATGCAAGGTCCTTATAGAGCTTTAGAGAAGGCAGGAAGCAAACCAAAGAAAGCAGAGTGTGGGTGTCAGGTGGGAGTGGGAGGGAGAGTGACCAGGGGACATGGGTGGCCAGCTGAAAATGTCCAGTGTGCCCCAGTCTCACCCTGCTCTGTCCCTCACTGGGCATGAAGTTCAGGTGCTCCCATGGAGCAGAGAGCAAGGGACCCAAGCCCACAGAAGTACACTAGGGGTGCTGGGGCCTTGGGTTCATGTGTGGAGGGCCTCAGTGGACAGAGGCCTGAAGCAGTCCAAGGCCAATCCCTGGTGCTGTCCCTGGACAATCCTTAGTGACTGCTGGTTGCCCTTGGCAGGGGTGCTCCCCGCTCTGCTGGACCCTAGCCCCTGCCAGGACCTGAACCTGAGGCAGGCCTGATCTGTGGAAGGATGGCACTCAGATGGGACCAGCTGGGAAATGGGAGCTCAGATGAGCAGGTGAAGAAGAGAGGAGGAGTGTTGGCCAGCCCTCCTGCCCAGAGAAGACGAGCCCTGCCAAGAACACAGAGCCCCAGAACTGATGGTCAGGGAGGCACAGAGCGTGCCCGACAATGGCGCAGGGTGCCAGTGTTACCAGGGACCTCAGGGAGCGCCTGCTCTGAGCCCAGCCACAGCTGGTGACTCTGTCCCCCAGAGTTGTGAGCTATGCCCTCTGTGTGGGTGGAAGAAGAGGCTGGGCCTCTGGGAAATGCTGAGTTTGTGCTGAGATCAGAAATGACAGATGCACAGTGATGGCCCGGGGAGGTGTCCTGCCAGATCCCTGTGGTGCTGGGGAAATCAGTACTGACCTCACTGCTGGATAGCAATAGCCAAACGATCACTCCTACCTGTGAGCATGTGAGCTCTCTACCAGGGAAGGTGGAGAGACTGTGTTCACCCACACTGGGATATGCCAGGGGACTCAGTGCAGGACCTCAGCCTCAGCTCAGCAGAAGCCATCTGGGCACTGCCTTGGGCTCCGGCTGGCTCAGTAGAGGGGCCCAGCAATCTCTGGCAGGTGCTCTGCCCCTCCCTGAAGCTCCTGCCTGCCCATGGACACTAGGACTCCTGTGGCCCCACTGCTCAGATGCCTCCCCTCTGCATGGGCTCCTCCTCTGTGCCTATGCACTTAAAACTATTCAGCCATCATCAAAGCACATCCCGCCTGATGCTTGCTGACCACCCTCTGTGGGCTGCTTTGCTAGGCATGATCTCAGGCCTCATTCTGTGGAGTGAGTTTTATTTAACAGATATATGTGAACAGACAGTAGGAGGCCCAGGTGCCCAACACCATGCCTGCAATGTCAGCTGGGAGGGGAAATCTTCTTCTGCACTTGGCTCTCAAGCTGAGCCACCTCAGACTGTCCCTGGTCTGGATGCTTCTGTGCAGCCTCCATTATATTCTTTGTTCAGACCATGTTAGACATGACTTTTTAACTTGGAAGAGGAAGTGCAGGGTGGCTCTAAGACAAAGTTCATTTTTACAAAATTACATGGAGATCACAACGTCTGTGAATTTGAGTACTGCCTTTTTCACTTAGCATTATGCCATGAGCATGTCCCCATGTCATTAGATGCTTTACTACAGGGACTTTGGATTTATACAGAGACCCTTTATGTAAATGTAGTCACTACTTTTAAATTGACTCACTTAAAACCACTGTCTTAATGAAGATTCCATTGTTTTCCCCAGGTTTGATTTTAAAACTTACAATTCACATTCTTGGTGGTCCAAATCTTAGTGTGTGTCTGTTTGATTGTTTCCTCAGGAGAAAAGTCAGGAGTTAGAATTACTGATCCAAAGGAGGTAAAGGTCTAGTACACGCCTGAGACATGGAAGATCAGCTCTTCTGAGATTTCACACAAAAGGACACACTCATCAGAGAGGTATGGAAATGATGCTTAATTCCTAGCAACAGCTGACAACCTGAGTGTTTTGTTTTGGAAAATCTGCTTTTTTGACCATTTAAAGAATGGCACCTGTTTTAGTTTGTGTTCTCTTGGCAACTGGTGAGGTTGAACAGTTCTCATATGGTGACAGGCTGCTTATTAATCTTTTGCGAATTGCATATTTGTATCCATAGTCCTTTTGACCATGGAGATACCTTTTTTCTATTGATTTGCAAGTACTCTTTACATATTGAGAGAATTAACAGCCTTGGAATACTGCATGTTTTAAGTATGTTCCCCAATTTATCATTTTCTCTATTTTATTAACTTGAAAATGGTATGAAAATTTTAGGTCGCCAAATCCATCAAATTTTTCCTTAGTGTTCCTACGTTGATATCATGTTTACAGAAATCCATCTCCACACCAGATATGTATGTATAAAATATTCTTTCCTTAGTTTCTTATGACTTTGCTGTTGTAGTAATTCATCTGGAGTCTGTATAGATATGTGGTGTTCTACGTGTCCAATGTATTTATCTGTTTATAGTTGAGCAGTTATTCTGGTTCAGTCTGTCTCCACTGATTTAAGGTGCAAGTAGCCTTACACTAAAGGGCAGCAAAGTCTGGCTTTATCTTTGCCTGCTCCATTGAACTCTGCCTTGTCTCTGGCACTGAATCAGCCTTCCTGTTTCCTTACCCGTGTGAGACTTCTACATCCCACTCTATACATTAGTGAAGTTCACAAGGAAGATTTTTTTGTGTGTGTGGGAATTTTATTTGGTTTGCTAGTCAATTTGGGGTGAACTGACATCCTTACAGTATATGTCAGATTGTTCACCTAGAAATAGAAAGTGCTTTTATTTGGTTTGTTTCCTCAGTAAACATTGCTGGATAAAGGGTATTTTTCATAATGTTTATTGACTTTTATTTTTATGTCATGTGGTTATTCTGAACAGCTTTTTAATTATTGCTGGTGTATAGAAATTCATTATATTCATAATAGTGTTATTTTGCTGCTGACCCTCTACCTTGTAACCACAGTTCACATTTCTTGGCTCTTTGTGATTTGCTGTTTGAGAGAGGGGCAGAGGAGAAAACCTTCCTGTTGAAAATAACAGCAGTTGTGGCTCTACTTTCCAACTCCTTGGGTTCCAGATGAGGGTGGGTGACAGGGAAGAGGGTCACATGCTGACTTTGCTCTTTGAAAGGTGCCCACAAAGCTAGGAAAGCACTGGCCACTGATTCTCCATCTGGGACACATGTCCCTTGTGAAGTTTGGTGGTTTTGGGTACCAGTATTGAACCCGGGGGTGCTCTACCACAGAGCCACATCTCTGGCCCTTTGATTTTGAGGCAGGGTCTCCCTGAACTTGCAATCCTCTTGCCTCAGCCTCCCAAGTTGCTGGGATTGCACGCATGTGCCACCACACCCAGTACTGGTAAAGTTTTAAATACATATTTGGTTTCTGTCCACCTCCACTGGACTTTCCAGCCATGACTCACCAGTACTCCTCGACATTCTTCTGGCCTTTCTCTATTGCTAAATGCATATGTATTTTCACTCGAGGACTTGAAATGTGTAAATTTGAAGTCTAGTTTCTCTGGTGACAGTACTTGGTGTTTCTAAGATCTGAGCTCTGCTTTAGTTCTCTGCCAACATCAGGACTAGCTCTCACTGTGCAAGACCAGGGAGGACCGTCCTTCCTCACCGGAAATGCTCTAGAACATGTCAAGTGAGGTCTGGGGCTTTACAGAAGTAAAGAACCAGTGAGGATTCCTCGGCGTCAGGGGAACATTTCATTCAGTGGTGAAACTGCATGTACGGTTGCACATCTGTACCAGGAGTGCCCCTGCTGTGTCCTCCACTCAAGTCCCGTGGGTTCATGGTGGCACTCCGTGACTGTTTAGAAAGTCCTTGCTGTCTTTCTCAGTGCTTCCTTTCTGGCACAGGGTCCTGCACCAAAGGCTGCACTCACAGTCACCTCCTCAGAGCTGGGTCCATGCATCTCAGGCTTTGGTTCATGTGCCTCAGAGACAGTCTGGGGACCCTCCGTTTCAGCTGATTTGCAGTTTACCCTGAATGCTCCAGCACCTGCTGGGGAACCTCCCCATGCTGTGTGAGTCTTGCAGGACTTCTGGTACTGTGGGAGTTCTCTGCAGTGCCCTCTGGGGATCCACCTTGCATGGCTAGAGGGATCCAGAGGGAAACCTGGGCTCAGGCGCCATTCCGGTGGTGTCTGACGGAGCAACCAGAGGACTGGATCAGAGAAGGTACTCCAGTCAGTGGAGAAAGAAGAGCTCTGCCCACAGGCCTCCATGAAGAGAAGGGCTGGAGGGCAGGGGAAGCTCCCTGGGCTCGGCAGGGGCCTCTCCACTGCCCACAGGGTGTCTGACCACTGAGTGGCCAGCATTCCCTCCAACCTGTGTCCCTGGCAGCTCTGAGAGTGCCCCATGTCCTGTGCTGGATCTCCACCCTCCCAAAGCACAGTGTCTTGGTGGTGGGAATAGCAGGCCCCATGGGGCCTGTCAGTCACTGAACATGGAGGCCCAGGCAGTCTCTCCCTGCTCCTGAAGCACACTCGCCTTGCTGCCTTCTTGCTCCCATGTCTGCAGTCCCCTCCACGGGTTTCCCCTTTCCTGTTCAAATGCACACGGTGTGACCCTAGCCCAGCCCCACCACATCCTTGGCCCAGGACAAATGTCCTCTATGCCCATAGCGCACTGGCTTCCTGAGGCCCTGCTCCTGAAAGAAGCCTCTGGGTTGCTCCAAGTCACTCTGGAAGGTCCTGCACCTCTGTGTCACAGACTCACTCTCCCCTTGGAGCGTGGTTGGGCCTCAGGGAGGTGTGAATTCGATCAGAGATCAGAGAGGTGACGGAGCTACATTTTTCCCCAGGGCTGACTGCCTTCCATTGTGGTGTGTGCCCCTTTGTAAAGCCAGGTTTGCTTTTGAGAGGCAGGGTCTGTCCTGCCTCCACATGTTGGCTGACCTTGGCCTCCTTTGACCAATTGAATCTGAGGCCGTGACATTGCAGCTTCTGGCTGTGCCCCGAGAGGCTCCACATCACTGCCTCTGTGCCCTGGGTTGTGGCCCTAGGGCACTGCTCCAAAACTGGATAGGCTGCTGGGGGCTGAGCACCACGTGGAGAATGACAAAGCAGCTCAGCTGACAGCCAGCACCAGGCAGCAGCTTCTAGACACTGGAAGAGGGGCTGCATGGGGGCCCAGGCAGGGCAGCAGGGACCCGCCAGCCAGCCTGGTGAAATATTAAATCCTTAAGTGACTGGTTTGTGGGTCGGTTGTTCTGTAGTGACAACTGACTGGCAGAGGTGTGGAGACTCTGAGCAGGGGCAATGCCATGGAGGCCTGAGCTACTGGTGCTCCATGGTATAGTGATGACTGGAACTTCCAGTGGTTTCTCTCCCACCAGCTCCTCCACAGCCCTGTGAAAGCATGTGGAGCTCAGTAGCACATGTCTCAGGCACCAGGTGACTGAGGAGAGGCCACCAACATCCCAGGACTCCATCCTTGTAGTCCTCTTGCAGAAGACAGAGATTACGGAGCTCAGGGCAAACAGCACAACAGGCTGCCTTCACCATGCAGAACTGAGGGCAAGGGATGCACAGCCCTGGTGTGGAGAGTGTCTGGTGCAATCGCCCTTGGAGTCACCTCTGCACTCAGAAGCATTCAGGCCTCTCAAGCGCATGAATCATTGGTTAGACTATCAGCTGGCGAAGGGTGTGGAGGCTCACTGGTGCTCAGCAGAAGCTGGGAAATCCTTCCCCACCAGGCCTGGGAGACCAAGGAAGAGGAGGCCTCGGGAGTTCAGGCCCTAACAGAGCAGTTGATTTGTTCTGCTCAGTTAGCACTGTGATATTAAAATGTAAATAAGTCTGTGTGTGTTTGAAGACACATCTGAACACACTCATTGGCATAGAAAGGCCTCTCTTAGGTTGGCCTTTTCCAGAAGTGTATTTGCATTTTGAGCCAAGGCTGTGCCTGACCCACCCTAAAGATTGAGAGGAGCTCAGTGGGTAAGCTGAGGACAGACAGGCCGTGAAACGAGCCTGGGCCTTAAGGGCAGAGGAGATCAGGACCTGACCCTGACTTGTGAGCGTGCAGGGGGCGGGTGTGGCCAGAGACAGATGTGTGGGCTGTCTCATCAGCACAAGAATGTCCTGCTTGAAGAAGAGGGACTCAGGTGCTTGGAGCTGGGTGGGAGCTGATGTGCTGTGGGTGATCCACCATGCTGGCTGCCTCTGGGGACATGTAGACAGAGAAGGAAATGGACTGAGGCTGTAGCCTTGTCCATAAACCCCATGAACAAAGTGCTCTGATTGGAAGGATGGCTTCTCCTGGGAAGCCTCCTTGGGTTGGGTTGTGGGTGCTCTTCCAGGGGCAGCTGGTGCACTGTGGCGGGCCTGATGGGCAACACCCAAGTCCTTTCCATCTCATGCTCTACCATCCTCATGAGCTCGCTCCCAAGGGCACCAGGATGTCTCCCTCTGGCACCTGGAGAGTGGAGAACAGGAAGGAGACAAAGTCCTTCTGTTTTCCCTGGCTCCTCCTCTCTGAAAGGCCCCGGTGCAGCTGCAGGAGATGCAGTTGGAACAGGAGGGGTGCAGCCCTGCCCTCGTATAGCTGATAATCTGACTGGGTTAGGCCCACTTTTCTCTTGCTTTTTCTCTACCCAATTTCCAGTTGTGATTTTCATACCCAGCCAGATTCTCAATCAAGATGGGCATCAAGTTCAGTGTATACTCCTCCCGATATCTATTCCAACTGTCTTCTCTGCCCAGAACTAAACCCCTCAGCTTCCCATCTACCTTGCCTCTTGTCTTCATTTCCTGCACCATACTACCAGCAGGACAGCCCTGGTAACTAAGATGGCACTGTGGTTCCATGTGCAGTCACTTTCCCAGTCTTAGTGGATAAGGTCCAGATTCCTGAGAATAGAATCCAAGATCGTCTGGAGGGCCTCTGCTCTGTCCAGCCCCACAGTCCCGTCCCTCACTGCCTCTTCTCACCTCCACACACACACACTCACACTCCCATAAAAACCCCTGTCCACACCACATTGCTCCTTCTTGCTGTCTTGAGTGGCATCCCTCTCTCACTTTCTTGGTAAACTCCAATTAATTCTATACTTCCAATTCTTATAAAATATTTAGTGTGCATATAGTTCAAGTGTGAATTCACTCTCCTCCAGCACTTGTGCCAAGCACAGGGCTCCCTGCCTCCCTTGCTTCCATTTACCCTCCTCAGACACGATCATTTTCAACTTCTTATTCTTAGCTATTTATCTCCATGTGTCTAAATAAAAGTATCTAGATTGCTCCTTCTTGGATACTTACCTTAGCCCCGACTTGCTGAATGCCTTCATGAAGACATGAACCAGCTTGCTCTTGGTCTGCGTGTCCTCCTGACATGGCAGTGCTGACTCTCTGAAACTCCTTCTACCAGCTGGACTACGTGGGTGTTGTGCACAGGCTCTGTGCACCATGCCACGACTGCTTTCCCTTTGCTGCCCAGGGCTCCCAGAGTTCACAGCTGTCCTCATATCCCTTCATTTTCTTTGTACTTAAAATTAATTACAGCCCGACCCTTCTCTACTTTTCTGATGCTCTTTACAGGTCAACTCCAGGCATCTCTCCAGAACCTTTTGGGGGTTGGAGAGCCTCCTGGCCTCACCCATCATCGTGGTCTGATGATTTCTTTGCCTTTCTCTCATTTCCTGGGCCACATTTTCCCTATTTCCTGATGCACCCCTTCCTTTTTTGGAGGGCTCCCTGCAGTAGTTTTCTGATATGGTATACATTTGAGGTAAATTTTTTGAAGAATCTGGTATGTCTGAAAATAATCCTGATTTTACCTCATTTTTGTTTGCTATTTCGGATAGATACAGAAGTCCAACAGGAAACACTTGCATCCAGGATGTGAAGTCCTCCAGTTTCCTGGGTTGCTGTGGAGAAAGCTCTGGTCCTCTGGTCCTCTGTATGTGACCTTGCTTCTTTTCTATCATGTTCTGGACTCCACAGTGCAGTGTACTGATGTGGATCTACAATCATCCCTTTCCTGGGCACTTGACTTCTTCAATCTGAAAACTCATGTCCTGCTGCCCAGGCTTGTGAAGAAGGAGTAAGCAGGCCTTCACCTGGGCGGGCAGCTCCGGGCTTCCCTGCAGGCCCCGTGTGGGTGCCCTTCCCTTCCTCACGGGCTCCTCTGGCCCAGGGGAGGCGGCGACCACACCTGTGCTGACTAGAATGCAGGAGGTGGCAGTGAAACTGGTTCCTGAACCCACTAGTTGTTCCCAGAGCCACACGGCAGCCCCTGGAGGGTCCCTGTCCTGGGTGCTCTCAAGACGCCTGCAGACTTGTCTCGGTCAGTGCTGTGGTGCATCACTTGGTGCTGCTGCAGAGAGGGCTGCGTCTCCATAGACACCTGCTCCTGCCAGGGCTCCCCAGGCTCCCCAGGGTGCCTTCCTCCTGATCAGGAAGCGAACGTGGTGTCACTGACAGGACTGCTTCTTGGTGCTCCCATGAGAAATTTTCTGCTCTCCAGTTGCCAGGACTCTGCCTGCCCATGTGTGTCCCTTGAGGTCCCTGCAGTACACACCTGTGACCCCAGTGACTCGGGAGGCTGAGGCAGGAGGATTGCAAGTTCAAAGCCAGCCTCAGCAATTTAGTGAGGTCCTAAGCAACTGAGTGAGACCCTGTCTCTAAATAAAACTCAAAAGTGATACGGGTGCGGATCAGTGGGGGAGCTCCCCTGGGTACAAACCCCAGTGCCAGGAAAAGAAAACCTGCAACACCCGAGCACTCTCGGCCTTTGAGATGGCACCTCTGTCCCTTCCCCTGTCCATCCTCTGGACTCCTCCACCTGCCGTCGGGAAGATGGAGGTCCTTGGAAGATTCACACCCTTAGTTGACGTTAGGACGGCCACACCTCGTTCAGGAGAAAGTGCAAGGCAACGTGGAGTGGCTTGGCGTCCACAGTGAGGTGAGGTCCTCGTTCAGGTTCTGAGCATTGAAATGGGCCCCAAAGATGTGAGATGGATGGAGCCCTTTCTTTGTGCATATTGTGAGGGGCAGGAATGGGAACCCAGCAGAGCTCGCCAGCCCCTCAAGACGGAGCGACACTCCTGAGCCAGCCTCCTGAGCCAGGCCTGAGGTGGAGGGGTGTCCACTGCTGGGGCCAACCAGAGACTGGGTGCAGCCACCTGCTGTTGTGGGCGAGCTCACCCCATTTCCTCTGTCACCCCACATGTGGCTCCACATTCCTGGGAACCTCGCTACATATTGGCAACCCCAGGCATAGTGTAATTGGTGTCGGAGGTTTCTGGATTTGGGATGATGTGGAACAGTCCTGGGGGCCAGAGGCTCAGCCTCCATGGTCCTTCTAGGAACAGCAGAGACAGGAGATGGGCAGAGCAAGACGGGGCATGGGAGAGCTAATCATCGCCATGGCTGGTGACCTCAGGATATTTGTGATTCATGGAATTGTCCTGGCGAGGCCAGGCACGGTGGAGAGGAGAGCAAATGGCAAGGCATGCTGCAGATGAATTCCTGAGTTGGTTTTTTCTCCACCTTTCTTTTGATTTTTGTCCTTCCTCCTCCCAAACATTGGCAATGGACAACGACCCCAAAGGAGTGACAGAGGAAATGGGGTGAGCTCCCCCACAACAGCAGGTTGCTGCACCCAGTCTCTGGTTGGCCCCAGCAGTGGACACACCTCCACCTCAGTCCTGGCTCAGGAGTCTGGCTCAGGAGGGTCTCAGTGTCCACCTCTGCCTGGCCACGCTCTCGTGATGATTACATGAGCCTGAATTATCCACTTTATTTTCTTGTAATGGGATCAGCCCTATGTGCAGCAGTGGGCAGGGCATCTCTGTGGGTCTCTTCAACTTGCTCCACAGAGGTGGGACCCACTGGCTTGTGCACCCCCGGCCAGAGGGTTTCTCCATCTGCCTCATGGAAAGGAAGGGAGTGGGAGCTGTTCCCAGGCCTGGCTCAGTCCCGGGTCAGGCCAGGGTGTTCCTTCTGGGGACAGTTTCTTCTAATTGTCTTGCAAACTAGTCAGACAAGCATGTGAGACAGAGAACTGTTCCTCTGACACAGCCTAGAAATCGCCTCGTCAGGCTGGTCCCTTTAGCCTGAGTCCCCCATCTATCTTGCTCTTTGCTGGGGATCCCAGGACCCACTGGGAGGGGTCTCCTGTGCCCAGGCTGCTCCTTCTCAGCTCTCACCAGAAGGACCTGGGAGGTGTTGCTTGCTCAGTACCAGGGCATCTTCCTGGGGTCAAGGGTATTTGTAACAAGTGCCCACTAACGTGGCTTCTGACAGGTGCCAGGGACCAGAGGCCATGCACAGTGAGGTGACGATTCCCACTTCGCAGGTGATTGAAAATGGGTCTCAGGGACGTGGCAGCAAGTGCAGCCACCTGCAGACTATGGGGATTCAGGACTTCAGTGACTCGCCTCCCTGTCAGAACCAGGTTCCCTGCCAAAGGTGCCCACTGTGCAGCGCCTGGCAGGTTAGAGATTGAGGCCTGTCACCTCCGCGTGCTCTGCCTGCCTGCCACTGTGGCCACCTTACTTCCTCCTCCCTCCCCTGTCTCCCCATCAGTGCCCTGAGAGGTGCTGATGGGTTTTCTTGTTTGGGCGAGGGGGCTGCGGCCAGAGGAGTTTGAGGAACACTGTGTCTGCTTGATCCCCAGGTGAACCTCCATGCTGCTCGCGGCCAAGGTTCCTGATGGGTCTGCAGCAGGGATGCATGCTGAGTGGACAGCACCCAGGCCAGTGGGTCCCAGGGAAGTTCATTAGTGTCCTGCAGGGAGGGTTGAAGGGCACTGATTTAAACGTGTTATCTTTTTAAAACCCACTTTATGTGACGTTCTTCAGCCAAGGGCTGCACTTCACTTCGGTGGACAGTGCTCGGCCTTTGACACCTCTTGGATCCTCCACTGGTGCTGGACTCTACCCCCAGCACAGGCCTTGGAGAGCACCAGGTCTGGCTGTGAGTTGGGGCTCACTACCTGCACCTTTCGGCGGATCCATTAGGCAGCCTACACCTCGGCTTTTCTGTGCACAAAACGGGCCCACAGCCCCACCACCTGATGGTTAGGGACAGCAGGAGAACATGCTTGGATACGCCCAGCATGACGCCTGGTCAACAGGAGCCCTAGATAGCCAGAAGGCAGCTCCAAAAAGGGCCTGGGTGGAGTCGTGGGGCAGGAGGAGTATTAGGATGCCATTTCTGTTGTGTTTTCCTCTCATCCTTTAATCTTCTAATTTTTAAATAGTAAAGATTACATGGCCAGTGAAACAGCAGCATGTACATGTGACCTTTAAAAAAGCGTCTGCACAGTGGAAATGCTCAGAACCCAGGGGGGGGACATGGAGGCCACTGGCTCTCAGTGCCCACTGCAGGTCCCTGCAGGACCCTTCCACTGTTCTTTGGAGTACAGAGCTTGCCCTGGGGTATTTTCCAGGCACATGCAGGATCCACAGTCCCCAGACCATGCTGCATCACAGTCCCTGCTGGGAGGGGTCATCCAGTGCAGGCCCAGCCAGGAAGGTATCTGCACCTGGGTGAACATCATGCAGAAAGTCTCAGTGGCAGGGCCCTTCTGTTCTCATGGAGCTTAGAGCCCCTGAGAAGCCACAGTATGTGAGGACAAATCCCTGTGGGCGCTGGCACATGCAGACACCCAGAGCCGAGGTCAGAAAGGCCCACTACCCGCCCCAAGGGAGTAGCAGGCACAGGGAGGTGAGGGAAGTCCTCCTGCTGGAAATGGACCAACCCTTTGGGTCTCTTAATACCAAATCAGAATGGAGCTCAGGCATGAAGGTGGCACGCAGAACCCTTGTGTTGGGTGACACTGTGTTTAAAATGTGTGACTCTTGGTGGCATTCTGCAATCTCTTGTCAAGGAAGCTGGGCTGCAGGCTGCTTCTCAAGGAAAATGACTGTTGGGCTGGCCCCGTGTGTCCCCTGCCCATCCTGGTGAAGCAGTGACCTTGTCCTGGAAGCTGGCACTTAGCTGGGGCCTTGCTGCAACCCCAGAGCTGCCGATGCAGAAGTGCTGGGCTGGGGTGGGGAGCATCTTGGACTGGCTCCTAAGCCTCCTCATGCCACTGGCTTGTACCCCACACACCCCTGCCCTGTTTCTCTTGGCTCACTTCCATCTTCCCTGCAGCCTTTGGGCCTCCACCTTGGACAGGGCAAGCCTCCCACTGCTCCTGCACAGCCCACGTCCTTCCACACACTGCGTGCTCTCTCGTCCTCAGACTGGGGAGTGAACCAGTGTCTCTCTACCAGGGAGCTGAGTTACATCACCAGCCCATTTTATTTTAAGGTTGGGTCTCTCTCTCCAAGTTGCTTAGGGCCTCACTCAGTTGCTGAGGCTAGTCTTGAACTTTCGACTTGCCTGCCTCACATCCTGTGATTTGCTGGGATTATGGGCGTGTGCCACTGCACCCAGCCCTCTTTCTCTTGATTGGGAACTGCCTTGCCTCAGGGTCACTAGCTGACTCTGGACAGACCAGGCCAGGAGGCTCTGCCTTCCAATGCCAGGTCCCCTCTGCCAGAGCCTCTCAGTCTGTCTGGAACATGGCCCAGCTCTGATTCAGAAATGCTATTCAACTGCTCACCCCTGGGATTCCTCATATAGAGAATGAGAGGGTCACACTTGCCTGGCAGAATCCAGAAAGGGTTGCTGAGGGAAGCTGAATGCTGTCCTCTGCAATCAGTTGACCTTGCCCATGGCCCTGGCTGGCAGGAACAGTGGGTGATGGGGGAGTTAAGCCTCAGGCGCTATTCCCAGGGAGAGGTGGCAGGACCAGGGGAGGGGCCACCTCAAAGGGGCTGTC
The DNA here is from genome assembly GCF_902686445.1 of Sciurus carolinensis. Taxonomy (NCBI): domain Eukaryota; kingdom Metazoa; phylum Chordata; class Mammalia; order Rodentia; family Sciuridae; genus Sciurus; species Sciurus carolinensis. The sequence continues at coordinate 258,045 of NW_025920116.1, forward strand.
AGTGGCCCCACAGCCCTGCCACAGTCTGTGCACACCCGGCCAGGGCTGCCGCATGGGCCACATCCTCTCTGCCACCAGACAGGCACAGTTCTCAGAATCGCCGTCCAGATGCTGGGTCCTTGGTGAAGCCTGAGTGGCCCCTTTATTGCTGCTGTGATTTCTTCACTGCAATGGAGGAAATAAATACATACGGGTCTCTGGAAGGACCTGCAAGGTCCTGGTGATGCTCCTAGCAACTTTTGGGTCACATACATAGTAGAGTGTCCTCCTCAGCACAACATCTGGATCAACTGCCCCCAAATGTGACCCTGCCACACCACAGCACGTGGCTAGATGAGATGATGTGCAGTGGACAGGGACCTGATGCTTTGGGAGAACTCCAGGCCTCACCGATGATGAAGTGAAGGTGCAAGGTCTTCTGAGAGCCAGGCAGCCCCAGGGTCTGTGGCTGCAGCAGCATAGGAGCCCCCACCATCTTCGAGGGGCCTCTCCTAACGGAAGGGAAAACAGGATGGTGAAAGGCACCACTCAGGCAGCGATTGTACACGACCAAGTGGCTGGCGGGGCAGAGGCAGGGCAGTGGGATGGCCCGGGAGGTCTTCCAGGGAGGCAGCACCAGCTGAGGACTGAGTGGCAAGGCGCCATGGTAGGCAGAGCAGGTGCAGAGCCCCGAGGTAGGCACACACCCCCTCCCCTACAGAGCCTCAAGGAGGAACCCCAGGGTCCTCGCCAGTGAGGAGAGAATGTGAGACGGCGAAGCAAAAGGGCAGGGGTCTGCTCGGGCACCACCTCATCCCGAGTGAGAAGTTCGGAGGTTATCCAAGGGTGCCAGGGCCACCAGAGCTGAGAGCGCGGGTGTGACACCAGGTGTTGAAGACCCCTGCAGAAGCAGCCCTGGAGCCATGATGGGAGCGTGGACAACAGAAGCCCCTGCTGGGATGGAGGGGTGGGTTTGACTAGGTGTCCCCATGGCCCATCTCCCCAGCCTGCCCCAGACAGGACCTCAGCCACATGGGAATCTAAGGAAAGGGGGACAAGGACAGGACACAAGGCCACTGTGGCTTGCCTGCCATGCCCGTTACCAGGGAGCTTTCCATCCACCCAGAGTCAGTGTTGCAGACTGAGGACAAGGACATGGGTGGCCAGCAAAGGTCAAGAGCCCTCCACCCTAGACCTGGTCTGTGGGACCCAGGTCTCTTGTGTGTCTGCGACGGAGCAGGGCTCTGGCCTACCTGGCAACTTTCCACCAGGACCAGGTCCCTGGGGACCAGCCTAGTGACTGACCCTCCCTTGACATGCTCCTGGTGCCTGGCACACTTGGGACTTTGGCCGATAAGGACAGGCGGGCAGTCTCTGTGGACTCGGAGCAGGAGCATGGGCCTGGGGCCAGATGCTCACTTCTGGACTGGCTCCGCTCCTTGCGGCCGGTGTCCTCAAGCAAGTCTACACCCCTGAGGCCATAGCAGCTCCCCGAGTGACCGTGGCTTCTTTCTGCCTTAGTCTTCTCCACCTAGAAAATGGGAATGATGCCATGCCTCTTGAGGGTCCTGGGAATGTGTGACCACCATATGCTGGACACGCACTGGGCTCAGGACACATGCTGGGGCCTTCTGCATGGTCACGTGTGCCTCTGATGTGTTCAGAGGTTGTTTTTTTTTGACCTTTTTTTATTGTAAACAAATGGGATACATGTTGTTTCTCTGTTTGTACATGGAGTCAAGGCATACCATTTGTGTAATCATAAATTTACATAGAGTAATGTTGTTTGATTCATTCTGTTATTTTTTTCTTCCCCCACCCCTCCCACCCCTCTTTTCCCTCTATACAGTCCTTCATTCCTCCAGTCTTGCCCCCCTCCTTAACCCTAACCCTAAACCTAACCCTAACCCTAATGCTAACCCCACCCATGCCCCATTATATGTCATCATCCGCTTATCAGCAAGATCATTTGTCCTTTAGTTTTTTGAGATTGGCTTATCTCACTTAGCATGATATTCTCCAATTTCATCCATTTGCCTGCAAATGCCATAATTTTATCATTCTTTATGGCGGAGTAATATCTCATTGTATATATATATGTGCCACAGTTTCTTTATCCATTCATCAATTGAAGGACATCTAGATTGGTTCCACAATCTGGCTATGGTGAATTGAGCAGCTATGAACATTGATGTGGCTGTATCTCTGTAGTATACTGATTTTAAGTCCTTTGGGTATAGGCCAAAGAGTGGGATAGCTGGGTCAAATGGTGGTTCCATTCCAAGTTTTCTGAGGAATCTCCATACTGCTTTCCAGAGTGGCTGCACTAATTTGCAGCCCCAACAGCAATGTATGAGTGTACCTTTTTCCCCACATCCTCTCCAACACCAATGTTGCTTGTATTCTTGATAATCGCCATTCTAATTGGGGTGAGATGGAATCTTAGGGTAGTTTTGATTTGCATTTCTCTTATTACTAGAGATGTTGAACATTTTTCATATATCTGTTGAAATTGGACTGGCAGATGCCTGGTCATGCTGGCAACGCCTCAGATTTAGCTTATGTCATTTCTCCAGAGCTTATGGCCTTCACTGTGTTTTTTTCCCAGTCGGTCTTTGGCCCTGAAGCATCCGAGACCGTCGGAGGCAGGTGGGCTCCCTGGAGGCTGCACATGTGTGTAGATTTTCAAATCAAGTAACACCTCTTTTCAGATGCCGGGCCCATTAAATATTTATCAGCAGCAATTTGTGCATATTCATTTGATAAATGGACATTAGGAAGGGACTGAGGTGGGCAGCGAGATGACAAGGCCAGGGAGGCCGGAGGAAGCCTGGTCCTTTCGGCCTGGCTGCTCTCAGAGCTTCGGCTCATGGGGAGTCGGCGACAGTGTCCAGCCATGTTTGCCTGTGTGATCCCTGTCGAGGAGCGTGGTGTCCTCCAGAGCTGTGCTGGCTTTGGCTCAGACAGCAGAGGAAGGCTTGGGGAGGGAAGCAGGGTACAGGGGACGGAGCTTGTGTCAATCCAGCCCAAGACTTGCGGGTACCTCCCACATCCTGCCTGCTCAGGATGGGGTTCCCAGCTGGACATGGAGGCAGACTGGACCCCAGGCCCAGAACCTGGGGCCTCCCTGGCCTGGCCACACATGCAGAAGTCTGGGATCCCCCAGAAAATGGTTTCCCTGTCGGGAAGGGGAGGACAGATGCACCAGAGCCTGCAGCATCTTGGAGTGGAACCAAAAATTCCCATCACCACCCCCAGCTGACCGTTTCCTGCCTGGCCCACTTGCTGCCCAGAGCCAGGGAGAAGAGGGCACACCCCCAGAGTGCGCTGCCTGTGGGCCTGACCCACTGTGTCACACGAGACTGGAGCACCTGTCTCCAGACCCAGAGGCGCTGGCGGAGGACCTCCTGCCACCCCTGCCTCCTCCGCGGGCCTCGGTGCTCAGACCCCCATTTGCCTTTTGTTTCCAGCACCTTCAGGGAGCTGAAGATGGTGTGGTTGCCAAAGAAGATGGCCAGGACAGGCACACACAGGGGCTTTGGCTTCATGGACTTACTCACGAAGCAGGATGCCAAGGTAAGCTGTTACCCCTCCCCACTCAGCCTCTCCTTAGAGACTCTGCAGGAGAGGCTCCTGGCCTCCTCATAACAGCATGGTGCCACCCCTGGGGTTTCCTCCTCTTCCCTGATCTGCTAATTCATACAGCAGTCTTGGAGGAACACCTCTGGGTGTTGTCTCTGCAGGACGGGATGGTGCCAGGTTTCCCAGACCTCTACACACCAGAGAGAGAAATCTGTGGTCCAAGTGGACCTGGGCAGGCAGTGTGGGAAACGCTGTGCAGTAAAGCTCTCAGAGAGGAGAGGGAAGGTCTGGGAGCAGCCCATGGGGGCAGGGCTCCCCTATCACCTTTGTGCCCTGGTGGGTCTGGCTTGTGCTGGTTATACACGTGAGGCAGCCCAGGTGACCCTCCGTGTGTGCGTGTGTGCCGACCTTCCGCCGGGCTCCTCCAGCTGGAACGTGCTTGCTGGGTTGCTTGGATTTTGGGGTGCTGGGGACGGAGCCCAGGGCCTCGCACTGCTGAGCCAGATCCAGCCCTGAAGCTATTTGATGTGAGGCCTCTGTTTGGAGCTGGGGCACAGCAAGTTTGCAGGCATCCTGCTGTGTCCTCGGTCACTGCACTCTCAGGCCCAAAGCTCCAGCAGGCAGGGGACTACAGGGCTTCCCTGTGGGCGCCCCCTGCCCCAGCTCTGACTGTGAGCTGCATTTCCCGTTTCTGGCAGCAGGTGGCCTCGCCCTACATCCTCGAGGAGTCCTTCAGTGGGCAGGTGCTTCTTGAAACTGCCCCTGGCATCTCAAAGGGTCCAGGGAGGGTCAGCTCCTTGGAGCCCAGGGTACAGCCCTAGGTCACAGCACAACCCCCATGGGCCCAGGACACCCCTGGGGGCCTGCCTGCCCTCGTGCCAGGTGCCTGTGCCGTGGATGTGTGGCCATGTTTGGACGCCTGCTCCTCTTTCCTGGGTTGGCAGCCTTTCTGTGCCTCCAATCTGAACCCGAGGGACAGCCCCCTGTGGGCAGCAGACTCATGGCAGCAAGGGAGGCAGCAGAGGTGGGCTCCTGGGTGGCAGCACCCACCCTGCCTGGGCACAGTATGTGGCACACTGACCCACCCCAGCACATGGTGAGTACTTCACATGACTCGGCCATGCCCTGCTCGCTGCCACAGTGCCCAGTCCCTAGGCCGCCGTCCTTGGTCCCCAGGTGTGCACACCTCCAGGGTTCTGGGCAGAGAATGCCAAGAGGTCGGTGCCCTCCCCCAGTCCCCAGGTGCTGGACAGGGAGGGGCGGCTCCCTGCAGGGGCACTGGGAGCAGTGCAGATCCCTGTCCTGGGAAGCGCCTCTTGTGAAGGGCACGGCCAGCACTAGCTGTTAGCACACAGACCACAAAACCAGCCTGCAGCAGGTGGCATCCTCGTGCTGCATTCCCTGCTGGAGGAGCTCAGCTCCCCTGTGGGCGTTGGTCAGTTTCCTCTCAGGGTCGCCCGAGGCCGGGGTGCAGTGGTGTCCCAGGAACAGCCAGCCCTGGGCGGCCTCCTGTTGGTCATCAGGGGGACGTGGTGGGGAGGGGCCAGCAGCAAGGTGCCCTCCTGTCACCCCAGAGTGGGGCCATCCTTGGACACAGCACTTGGGTCTGGAGGGTCAGACCAGGTATGTGTGTCCAACCTGGACACTGTGAGCCCCTCACCACATCACAGTGAGAACAGCCAGGGTCAGCAACCCCGCAGGCCTGGTGGACCCTGACCCAGGACCCTCCCGAGTCTTGCAAGGCCTTAGTGCCCTCTGCTTAGCGCTGGCATGAGGAGCAGCACCTGCTACTTATTGTGCCAAGAGGCCTGTTCCAAGCGATCCTCAGGCAGGAGGAGAGGGCTGAGATCAGGGAACGGGGATGGCTGGCAGGAGCTGCGGCCATTGAGCAGTTGGGCTGGCCAGGCTCCAGCGGTCAGCGCTCCCTGAGCAGTTGCCCCAGGCGAAGCCTGAGGTGTCCCCGCCACACCAGTCACCAAAGTGGCCCCGAGTATGTGCTGCCTCTGTTGACCCTGAACAAGGGACCCTGAGTCCTCTGTTTCCTCTCCAGAGATGCAGGTCTCACGTGGCATCTGGGGCCCTGCGGAGGCTGCAGGGGCTGAGCTCAGAGTAACCAGGCAGCTGAGGGCAGCAGAGGGACCATGAGCGCCACCTCAACACAGGACATGGTCCCCACATGCACACATTGTCCCCACTGGCCTGTGGTTCCTCGGACCCTGGGTCATCTGCAGAGGCGCTCCCTCTCCCCGATTCCTGCCCCGACTTGGCCGGGCAAGGTGGAGCCTGTGAATCCACGGGCAGCCCAGCCCAGCCTGCCGCTGAGATGCCCTGCGCACTGAGGACGGGTCCAGCTGTCAGCCCTTGTCACAGGTGTGGTGACCAGAGCCCTTCTCACAGGAAGCCAGGTGGACAAGCTGGCGTCTTCTCCCAACCCAGGGCGTTTTATGAGCTCCTGACATCCTGACAGTAAATGTCAGTCCTTCTGACAGCGCTGGTGTTATCTATCCCTCCAGGTGTGACAGCAGCGTTTTCAAAGAACCTTCCCCACATCCTGCAGGGAAGCAGGAGACGGAGGCTGAGGAATGAAGAGGATGGAGGCTGAGGATAGAAGAGGACCAAGGCTGAGGATCAAAGGAGACAGAGGCTGAGGAGTGAAGGGGACAGGGCATCACATGCCAAGGACCCACACAGAGCCAAATGCAGGGCCTCCCCAGGATCCTGGGCCTGTGCTGTTCACATCTGGCCACAGCCGTCTGTCGGCCACTAATGCTCCCTGCGTTCTCTGAGGACAGTACCTCTGATCGGTGGACCTGTCAGACTTCCAGAATCCCACTCGGCAGGACAGCCCCATGCACTGCAGGTCACACACTGACCCTGGCAGGACTCTGGGGCAGCAGGCAGGAGGCCCTTGACAGCCAGAGGAAGGAGGCCCAGAGGCCTTGTCCTGGTCAGGGTCACACAGCCAGTGCTCCTCAGCTGGGGACAGCTTGGTTCCTCCATCCTGTCCGCTGGGTCCCCTAACCCAGTGCCCTCTCTTGCTGCCCCTCCTCCCAGCACACCCTCAGCTCCCACCTGGTCCTGACGCCTCAGGGGCTTCTGGGAGGAAGGCCGAGGCTGTCCCTTGGAGTGTCTCTTGGAACAGCCTCCCCAGCCCCTGAGGAGCAGTGATCTTCCTCCTCCTGCAGAGGCCCGGCCTCCCTGCCTCCCTTTGCCAAGCCTGAGGCCGGCCCAGGAGCCCAGCCAGGTACACCCGTCCCCACTGGCTGAGTGGCTGCCCCTTTGAAGCCACCCTACCTCCTCTTGCCCAGACCAGGAGGGTCCTGGAGGAGGAAAGGAGGGTACAGGGAGGGCAGGGTCATGAGACTCGGGCGGGCTGTGCCCAGGAACCAGAATATGGGTTTTTCCCATGCAAGACACCTTTAATTCTCCTTCCCCGGCCGCGCCTTTGTACTTCTGTGACTGAAGCTGTTTATATTTGCCGCTGCTGCTGTTGTTATAAAAGGTCTATTTTCACATGGAATATTCTCCAACTAGCAGAGCAATGTGTTGGCTTAAATAAACACTCTGGGGAGCCGGGATGGTGGCTGGCAGCAGCAGAGCGCCACCATGGCTCCAGTCGCTGCAGATCACGGCTCCCTGCACGTTCCTCACCGTCCCACCAAGCCAGGGTGGGCACAGGGAACCACGGGGATGTAAGCCCTGAGCCACCCCCATCCAGGGGACACTGCAGGGCTTCTCCAGGCCTCCGGTCACCACAGAGTCCACTGACAGATCTGCAGCTGGCAGGGGTGGGCCAGGCAGAGCGGCTCCGCTGCACAGGCTCCCTGCTTGTGGGGTGCCAGGCACAGAGCTACGTGGTGCACAGGGAGCCGTCCCATTTGGCCGTCTTTGTGCTCAGCACGTGCCTGCTTGATTGCATGCAAGAGCAGAGGGCCGGACTGGGCCTGTGGGGGTACAACAGAGCGAGGAGCACCACCCCAGGAGGGGCATGGCAGTGGGTGCACCATCCTCACCCCACTCCTCCAGCAGAACCACGTGGGGTTGGTGTGGCTGCGACCCAGAGCCACATCTTCCCTGTTGGGCGAATGTGGAGGAGGGACCTTGACTCCTGGACCCAGCCAACACTCCATGAGGGGACACTGCTACCCTGGGGCCAGCATGAGAATGAGGAGGAACAATGCCGGGAAGCACTGCCCGTGGCACCGCGGAGCAGGTGCAGCCTGGGGCCCAGGCATTCCTTGCTCCGTGCCTTCCAGCAAGTTAGCTGGGAGCAGATCAGGAACCAGGTCCTGGCCCACTCTGCCACAGTGTGTGAGGCTCACATATGCACTTGGGTCTTCTGCTTCCATGTGAGGGTCTACCAAGCATCCATCAGCACAGCCCAAGGGAAGAGAAGATGTGTCTGGACCCTAAGCTGACCCTTCAAGAAAGGGATTCAGGCTCAGCCAACAGGTGTGGACTGAGAGCCTAGAACAAGGACAAGACACCCCAGATGTGTGCACCTCCAGAGTGAGCCCTCAGGGGCAGTGTCCTCCCTCCAGATTCACCAGGCCATCTGTGAGAGCCACCGAGGGAAGGAGCAGATCCCAGCCAAGCTGGAGAGCCTGCTGAGCTCACAGCCTCTGGGGACTCACTTCCAGCAGCTGACATGGGTACCAGGAGCCCGACCTCATCACACGCTGGGCATGGGGCTGGAGGAACAGTCCTTGTCTTGCTTGGTCTTCTGGTGTCCTTCGAGGCCAGGGTGTCCCCATTCTGAAGTTGAGAAAGTGAAGACAGAAGTTCCCTGTCAGGTCAGGGAGCCAGAGAGCAGCCGAGCCAGCTCTGTGCCTGCTGCCGACCAAAGTGCCACTGGCCCCTGGCCCCAGGCCTGCCTCTGACCTCAGCTGCAGGACTGCTGTGCGCTGGTGGGAGGGAGAAGCATCAGTCTCTGTGTTCCACACACCACAGGCTGGGAGCAACCGCGGGTACTTGCCTTGGAAGTGCACTCTGCCACATGAGTCCCTTTCTCAGAAGGGCCCAGAGTTGCCCTCTGTCATGCACAGACCCCACTGTGCCAGCACAGTGCAGGCCAGAAGCTGTGGACAGGGCTGCTGAGAGAAGGCTCACGGGACTCTGAGTGGGGGACAATCATGCCCACTTCAGAGGTGACGGCACTGGCCTCTGCATGCCCCAGCAGCCCTGCCGGCCTGGTTCCCCTGTTTGCTGTGCTCAGTCACTGTCCCCAGGCCTGCTGGTCATCTTTAGCCAGCTCAGTGGCAGCTCACTCCAGGCGTGGGGGCACAGTTGGTCAGGGCAGGGCGGCGTGGCCCGTGTTCATGTTGGAGATGCAGCCCTCTGCCTGCTGGGACCATTCCCAGGGAGTAGGATGGACCAGAGGACACCCTGGGTGGCAGCAGACAGGAGTCTGTCCTGGATCTGCCCAGGAGCCAGGCAGTCCTTTGCAGCCCTGTGGGACATGCATCCTGCCAAGGTCGTGCAATGAGCTTTGGTTGCTGGGAGAAGGTTTGTCTCCCGGGAGGCTGTGAAAAGGGCAGGCCCAGCGTGGTGCTGGCCGCCTTCTGGGGCCTTCTGTTCCTCAAGATGGCCACCAGGCCTGGCCAGTCTACCTGCACTGTCATCCCCATGCCACCTGAGCAGACCTCCCAGGAATTTGGACAAGGTGGCAGGGAGACCCTGGCTCCCCAGCCCTGTGGTCCATGTCTATGTCAGAGGAGAGTGAAAGCCAGGATTCCTGGGCAGCTGCCAGAAACCTGTACAGTGGGGAGGCCCTGGGGCCAGGTGGGAGCTGCTCAGTGCCCCCGGGGGCCACATGGCTTCTGAGCAGAGCTCAGACTCGAGGCACACTGCCCAAAAGTAGCTCAGGTGCCCTGAAGTTGGGGTCCCAGGGTCAAGGTCAGAACACACCTGCACATCAGAGATGTGTGCAGGACTAAGCAGGGCTGAGGGACTCACCAGGGACCAGCAACAGTGGGGACCTGTCACATTGCTTAGGTTAAAGGGATGCTTGTAGGAAAAGGCAAGGGACAGAGCTCTTGTCCTACAGGCGGAGCAGGGAAGGAGTGGCCACCTCCCCCACTGGGCCTCCCATCCACTTGGCCTCCATGGAAACCAGAGTGCAAGGGAGCCCTGGCCACAGGCCCAGGAGTCGCCTCCTACATGGGGCTGGCCAGGAATGACCAGCGTCGGCCATCAGAAAACAGCAGGAAGTGACTCCCAGGGGCAGAGTGGCTCCTCTGTGGCCTCTTCTTCACCTATGACTGCACCCTCAGCGTTCCACTCTGGACCTAGTCTTCCCCAGTGAACCAGCTGGGGGTTTGACCTCTGGGTCCTGGCAGCATGGGTCACTGTCCCCACCCTGTGAAGTCCCAGAGTCCTGCACATTGGGCACAGTGCCAGACCAAGACTGCATGTGTCCAGTCGGGGTCCACAGGCTTCACTCTCCAGTCCAGACCTGCTCCTGCCTGTCCTTGCTGTCTCCGTGGTCTCAGGGGCAGGGCTGGAAGGGAACCCTCAGGACCCTCAGCCAGGTTGCCCTCTCCAGCCATGGCCAACCCTCACCCCCCATCCAGGCTGGAGATGCTCAGTGAAGGAGATGCCATGGTCTGCTCTGGGTGTGGACTGAACACAGTGCCTTCCCTGCAGGGGTCAAGGTCAGACCAGGGAGACTGGCAGGTGCTGTGGGGCAGGCACAGCTGCAGGGAGGGAGGCCAGATGTGCTGGGCGCTGAAAGAGCACCTGTCCATGGCCTGTGCGAGAAGGGCAGGCCTCCTGGCCTCCAGTAAGTGTGTGCACGAGGCTGTTGTCCAGGGCCAGTGTCAGGGAGGCAACATGGAGCCTCTGAAAAGGAAAGGAGTGGGAAACTGGCCTGTCGCAGGTCTTGCCCACTCAGCTTCCCTTCATAGTGAGGGGAGAAGGCAGTTCTTCCTCTGAGTGGGTCCAGGTCCCTGCAGTCACTGGCTACCAGGAAATCCGGGTCCTCAGTATGAAGGGCTCCCACCCAGGAAGGGAAGGCAGCAGAAGCAGGGTTTGGTGAGGCCCATGGTCCAGGGACACAGATCTCCAGAGACACCCGAGGCTGTTGGGCAGAGGCACAGGCCACCCTCAAGCTGGTCTAGGAAAGCAGGGAGGTGGTGGTGATCTCAGTGGTGTCAGTGTGGGAGGAAGCAGCTGGCAGACCTCAGCCCAGGGCAGCAGAGGGCCTGCACTCCCCTGCCTGGCCTGGAATTATCTGTACCTGAGGTGTCCCTGGAGACCCAGGCCCAGGTCATCATTGTCATCGTCGTCTCCTCTTCCTCTTCCTCTTCCTCCTCTTCCTCTTTTCCTCCTTCTCCTCATCCTCCTCCTCCTTCTTCTTCCTCTTATTCTTCTTCCTCTTCCTCTTCTTCTTCTTCCTACTCTTCTTTCTCTTCCTCTTCCTCTTCTTCCTCTTCTTCTCTTTCTTCTTCTCCTTCTCCTTCTTCCTCTTTTTATTTCTCTTCCTCTTCTCCTTCTCCTTCTCCTTCTTCTTGCTCTTCTTCTTCCTCTTCTTCTTTCGCTTCTTCCTCTTCCTCTTCCTCTTCTTCTTCTTCCTCCTCTTCCTTCTTCTTCCTCTTCCTCCTTCTTCCTCCCCTTCCTCCTTCTTCCTCCTCCTCCTCCTCCTCCTCCTCCTACTCCTCCAGTGTCCCTTACCTGGGCTGATTTCTCTGCAGCTGCCTTTTCCTAGATGGTCCCCTGAACACCAGGGTGACCTTGGGGTTTCTCTTTTGGGAAACACAGTTCAGTCATGTGGATCTGTTTTAGGTGCGAGCTGCAGAGCCAGGGAGGGACATGGCAGCGGAAGGGAGGGGACCCACAGGAGTCAGAAGAAACCAAAGGGGATAAATTCAAGACCAGTGTGAGGAACAGAGCCACCAGGGCCAGCGAAGGAGACTGGCACCAAATGACATGGGCTGCACAGTGTCACACATTGGCCAGAAGGAGCTGGGCTTCCTCAGGAACTGTTGATGCTGACAGGCAGTGGCAGGGAGCCTGCTAATGAGGTCGCCCTGCACAGACAGGACGGAACGTGGGAATGGAGCCAGGTCAGGTGCCAGGCACGACCCTGGTCGTGGCTGTATAGACTGCAGGGCATGCGCAGCCTCTGTGGAAACGGAACTAATCATAGCAGGCGGCCTGCAGCCCCAGCCCTATTGGAACCCAGTGCCCAGTGCCGCAAACAGGGAGGACAGCAGGCGCCAGAGTACCTTCAGCTTATGCGCAGCTCTGTCTCTTGTCGTGGTGCAGAGAGCCTTCAACGCCCTGTGCCACAGCACCCACTTGTACAGCTGAAGGCTGGTCCTGGAGTGGGTGAACTCCAAGGTGACTCTGCAGGCCCTGCAGCAGAAGATAGCCGAGCACTTCCATGGTAGGTGAAGCCTGGTGGTTGGGCCTCTGGGTTCCAGGGCTTTTCAGAAAGCAGGAGGAGCTGGGTCCCCAGGAGCGCCGGCCCAAGCTGGGCAGCCACCCTCCTGTCCCTGTGCTGGGACGCTGGCCACCTGTGGGCCTCCCTACCATCACAGGTGCCTGTGCTCCTGTGCCAGGTGACAAAAGGAAGGTGCCAGCCTCCTTCCCACTCTGTCCGCTGGCTTAGTGATGAGTCATCTGGCCAAGGAACACACCCCTTCCTGCCTGCAGGCTCCAGTGTGGGACCAGGAGAGTCCCTCCTGTGGCCGACTGTGATGCCGAGGTCTTTGCATAGTCCTCTGGCCTTCTCCTGGGTCCTAAGGCTCTCAGCCCTCCTGTGTGGGCTCCAGGTGCCATTGTCCCATCATCCAGACCCCTCTAGGGGGCAGCCAATGGCCCAGGGTCACCCTGGGGTGTTTGCTGCAAGGCCCTCCCTGTTCCTCTGCAAAAAGAACCTGGAGCCAGGGCAGGTTTCCTCACCTGGCGGGGGAAACCAGGCCTCCAGCCAGGCAGCAGCCTAGGACCACCTGAGGGTGTGACTTCCAGGCATGGCACACCTGGGGCCTGAAAAGCAGGGCCTCTGAGTAGCAGCAGTGTAGTGACTGCACCCATGTCCTCAGAACCCAGAGGCAGCCCAGGGCCTCCAGGCGTGGTCACCTGCCAGGCCTGCAGGACTCAGAGCCCTGATGCCCCACTGGCTGCCACCTAGTCTCCATTTTGCTTCCCCAACTCCAGGTAGGGCCCTGTGGCTTTGACTACTCTGTTCCCTCTGATGCAGTGCCTTGCCCCCTTCCTCCTGGAAACCACCTCCAGGAAGCCTGTCGCCCCCTCCGTCTGTGCTCTTCCTCACCTGTTGCAGTTGCTTTCTTGGTTCATCATCCTCGCAGCACCCATTCTTGGGCAAGGTTGTCCTCTTGTTTTTCAGCGTTGGGTTCATCTCTGTGTCCCTGGCACCTGCCAGGCCATCACCTTAGGGTGGAATATCTGAACCAGGGCGATTGTGAAGCCAGAGAAGCAGAGGCTGCAGCCAGTCTCAAGCTCATGGCTCAATAAGTCCCCAAATCCTGATGTGCAGAAAGCACGCAACCTGTCGACAGGGTTTGACAGGCCCAAACACATGGTCCACAGCCATTTGCGTAGGGACTTCCCGAGCAGAGGTGGGTGCCCACTCCCCTGAACCCACCCAGCTAAGGAGGCTGAGGCAGGCATCTCAGCACTTCCACCCAGGGTTGCAAAGAAGCCCTTTGAATGTGCTGAGCTGCACTGCATGTTCCCTTCTCCCAGAAGTGTTCCTGTGGGATCAGCCCACCTGGCCACTTGGCTGCAACCGGTGGGTGGGCACTGCCTCATGAACACCCCATGTTTGCAAACCCTCCATGTCCCTCCAGGAGCCTATGAGGTGGGCGTGAAAAGCCCATTCTGCAGATGGGAAAACTCAGGCCCTGGGCATCAAGGTGACAGTTGACAGGCAGCATGTGTGCTCGTTTCCCTCCCTGACCTCAGCCCTGGATCCTAGTGCAGGCCATCAGGCAGGGGTGCCAGCCTGGAGACGGCCCTGCCTTGGGAGCTCCCTCCCACCCTGCTCTCCTCCTCCCAGAGGCCCCTGCAGAAGCAGCAGGGCCTGTCAGGTCAGGGCTGTGGGCCTCTGCCCTCCAGCAGGTCTCATTCCCTCTGTGCCCTTCCCTGCAGTGAGAATTACCCAGCTACTTTGCATTGAGGTCACATTGTCCAGTGTTCGTAGGAGTTGTCAGGCCCGAGGGCTCCAGGATCCATGCCCACTTCCCTCCCTGGCCCTGGCCTTGGTCCTGAACTCTGTCAGAAAGGTACTCAGATCTCAGGTGGAGGCTGCAGCTCTGCCCCACTGCATCCCTGCAGGTGGGCAGGGGTTCTCGGCTCCCCTTACACAGGACATTGACGTGCCTGCAAAATGGAACCACCAGGGCAGGTCTCCAAAAGCATTTTGAAAGTTGCCCTGCATTGGCCAAGACCTTGATGGGACAGAGGAGCTGAGGGAAGTGACAGCCAGGCAGACGTCCTCCCCAAACCTCCTCCCCTCCTGGTCCCTCATCAAGTTCGTCATCTGCTGCGCCAGTGCCACTGGATCAGGTGCTGTTATCAGGTGTGGCGTGTGGGAGTGTGAGCAGAGCGGAGGAAGAAAGGTAAATCCCCACTGGCTGTGTCCTTTTCTTCCCAAGCGTGTCACAAGCCAGTGGGTCGCGGCATTGGGAGGCTTTCAGGGCCTCGAATCCCGGTACCTGCCAGGGACACGATGGTGGGGAGGAAATCCACCCTCTGTGCCATCCACAGCCAGCTGGGGGGCAGAGGGGCTGTCTTTCGCTGGAGCGAGGCTCTGCTTCCTGTGTTGCCGTATTCCAGCTGGGGACGGGCGGGCTGTGGTTAGCCTCTGTACCTGTCAACTCCAAAGTCCGGGCGCAGACAGGACCCACATGGCAGGCATCTGGCAGCACCTCCCCCACCTGCGCAGGCTGGGCCAGCAAGGCCACAAAAGCTAGAGCTTCCCCACACACAGGGCCACGTACTTTCTGGTCACCAGCCTCCAGCACGGAGGTGAGGCATTGCCAGCCTTGCTGCTGGAGCCCTGTGCATCACCCATGCCACTTGGCTGCAGGTCTGTCAGAGGTGGAACCTCCCATGCCCCCTTCCCTTGATTCCCTCGTCACACCCACACCTCCTTTCCCTCAAATGTCCCAGTCTTCCCTCTGGGGACAAGGCCCTGGCTCTGCCCTGTGGGCCCTGCATGTGGCACAGCTCCTGTGCTACAGGGCTGCTTGTGTGGGAGGGACAGGCAAGAAGCGAGCCAGCACGGGACCACCAAGATCAGCACCTGTGTGTGCTGGCACCACCAGTGATGCCCCCATGTGCCAGGGGCACCCAGCCTGGGCCCCCTTAGCCATGCATCTGGCACTGAAGCCACTTGGTCTGAAGCCAGATGTTCCCTCCTTGTGCCTTGAAGCACCACTGATCTCAAAAGAGATGGTCGTGTGACTATTTTCTTGTTTGTTTTTATACTGGGGATTGGACACAGGGGTGCTCCGTCCACCACTCAGCTGCATCCCCAGCCCTTTTATCTTGAGACGGGGACTCACTAGTTGCCCGGGCTGGCCTCAAACTTGCAGCTCTACCTCGGCCTCTCAAGGCACTGGGGTCACAGGCGTGCACATGTGACTTAGTGAAGACCCAGCCAGGAAAACATTAAGGAAAAGGGGAAAACTTGTGTAGGGGACTTCTTGCATGCAGAGGGACACACAATAGTTCTCCTTCTCAAGTGCAGACATTCAATTTAATTTTAGCCCCCAACTCCCTAGAGAGGTGCTATTCCCATTTTACAGACATTCAAACTGAGTTCCAGAGAATTGTCCTGACTTGCTCAGGGCACACAGCTCTAGACCCAGTGGAAAGATGACCCTGTTTCCTCATACCTTAAATCCCAAATGGCCTGCTCTGTCAAATCTGGGCTCCCAGGCCAGCAGGGAAGCCACTGCAAAGCATGGCCTCCAGTCTGGTATTGTAAATAAAGTTTTATTGGAACATAGCCTTACCCAAGGGTCTGCATCTCACGCTGCAGGGGCAGCTGAGTGCTTGTGGTAGAGCCCCTGTGGCCCACGAAGCCTGAAGTCCTCACTGCCTGGCCCTCACTGGAAGTTGGCAGCCCCTCGGGTTTGTGGGCTGACTGAGCTTGTGTACCCAAAAGCCCCAGATGGCTGATTCACCCCAGATGACCAGTCTCTTCCACCTGCAATTCTAGCCTCCCAACTGCAGCTCCCCTCCCCTGCCCAGCTTGGGGCTCGGCTTCAGTGTGCCCTGGAGAGGGGCCCTTGCTTTGCTTCTGACTCACGCACTCAGCAGCTCTGGGATGATCACCTGATGGTCCGGACACTGTCGGCTCTGGGCTGAAGAGAAGGCCCATCCCACACAGTTGACACTAGAGCAGGAAAGACAGATGATTACCAGATTGACAAAGTCCTGTGCAGGAAATGAGAAAGGTTGACATCCTTGGCTCTTATTCCCCATTGTGCTTATGGAAGCTTCCCAGGGAGTCACCATTTCTCTGATTTGAAGAGACCAGGCAGCCAGAGATAGGCATCCCAAGCAGGAGAAAGCTCAGGTGCAAAGGCCCTGAGACAGCCATGTTCAGAGCAGGCCATGGGAGCTAGGGAGCAGGTCTGGGGTAGGAAGTGGAAACACACTGGAGGGACCAGCAGGGCTCCACCATAGCTGTAGGCTGATCTGGCCTGGCAGGGAGCCTGGCTTGTATTCAAGATGCAGTGGGAAGCCCCCGGATGGTTTAAGAAGGGGTGTGAGTCCCAGGACCAGATTTCCTCTTTCAGACCTTCTTCTCTCTATCTCTTGGGGTGGCAGCATAGAGGAGCAGGAATGGGGTAGGCGGTCCATGTCTTTCTCTGGTAAGCAAGGACAGTAACAGAGCAGAGGCCAGGGCTTGAGATGAGGTAGACTGCACATTTTGAAAAAGGTAGTATCACTAGACTGGCTTCTGGAGGGCAAGAGACAAAGCAAGCCTGGTGCCCAGGTCTTTGCTCCGAGTCTCCCAGCCCAGTGGGCCATGCAATGAGCCATCCAGGAGGCTGGGAAGAAAGGCGTGTGGGTGGGTTTCTGGGTTAGTTGCGTTCCAGACACTTATCTGGACACCCTTGATCTCAAGCAGATGGCTGAGTTGGGAGCTCACGGGCGAGTCGTGGCTGAGGGGTGCACGGGGAAGTCATCAGCATAGGGATGATACCCACAGCCTGCTGCAGCTCACACACCCTCTTTGAGAACTCTGTCCTCACAGGACAACACTTAACAAAAGACCAGGGACCAAGAGCCTTCATCCTGGCGTCTGGCAACCTTGCAGACAGGCCTGCTTGATCTGGCACATGGAAACATGGTCATCAGGCTTTAAGACTAAGGAAACTTCCAGCAAGTACGCGACGTCAGAATTCACTTCAGTGCCTCCCTTTCTTGTGGTTCGTCTGCCACCTGGAGCTCCACACTTTCAGGCCTAGACTTGGTGCCATGGCCCTTCGAAGGCACCCTCAGGAGGATGGCAAAGGGGACTGTCCCAGGCCACCAGGCAGGGTCCCGACAGGAAGGTGTGGCCGAGGGCCTGCCCTGAGGACGTGGGTCCAATATCCATGCCTGGGGCCACCACAGCTGCTTGAGACAGGATTGGAAAGGTCACAAGGGGAACTGCGTGGATCGAGGCAGGGGGTAGGTGGCTGGCCGTGGGGACAGGAGTGGGCTTGGGGACTCGGGGGCCCAGAGGCCAGCTGGAGCAGGTGTTGCACAGCTTTCCCACACTGTGCCCTGAGCCTTTCTGGGGGTGTTTTGGAAGTATTTCCAAGCACTTCTGCAGTATCCTGCACAGGTTCCCCGTCCCCTGGGAGTGGCTGTCTGTGCGGCAAGGTGCTTGCTCCCAGTCCAGCTAAATTGTTATTGACTCGTGTTCTCTGCTTTCTGCAAACACTTCACTCAGCAGTTGCCAGCGAGGCCAGGGATCCCTGCTAGGGCTAACGGGGAAGCCAGCTGCACAGGCATCTCTCCTGCTCCTCCTCATAGATCATGGAATTAAATTGACAGGAGTATTGCAGGGCCACTTGGGAGGGGCAGGGGCCTGGCAGGAGTGGACGAGGTATTGGGAGCCTGGGAACAGGAGTTCTGGAAACAGATGGAAGGAGGTTTGGCTGCTGGAGGGCAGGGGGGCCATTCTGTTTCTGAACCCTGGATTGGCCAGGCCAGGAGGCACAAAGCCACAAAAGAGAGGCTCTAGGACTGGCATGACCTAAGGAAGTTAGCTGGACTCTGTGGAGGAGAGGAGACAGGATAGGTCAGGGGCTGCCAGCTGGTCCCTGCTGAGGGCACCCACAGATCTGTGTCTTGCCCACAAAATAGGAAAGAAAAATGACTTTGAATTAATGACCATTATTTTGTTATTAGAAGATTTGGTCTGAAAATCAAGATTCTGAGCTCTCTTGGGAAAGCGCATCTGGATGCCCTGGTCCCGCTTTCCCACAGGGCACTCGACCTGAGGACAAGCTATCCATCTATAGAAAGCGTGAGCCTCCTGTTTGCCGCAGTCCTCAGTCCTCCCTATAGTTGCCCCTGGACTGTCTGACTCCATTGCCTCCCTACCTGGTCCCAGAGGAGATAGTACCATCTCTTCCCCCTCAGCTCTGCCTCCACCCAGGGCCCATGTCCAAAGGAAAGAGAGGCAGCTGACACTGACCCAAGCTGGCCGAGCCCCTGAGACCTGAAATATCCTGAGACCTGAATGGATTGGCGGGTGCTGCCCCGTCTCTTGGTCACCTCCTTTCCCCTCTGAAGAGTCCCCACCCCAGGATGCTTCCCACCTCTAGCTGGTTCAGATGCACATGAGACTGAGCCCAAGGTCCCCAGGCTTAGCCTGTGCCTACAGCCCAGGCTTGGGATGCACTCTGGGTAATCCAGGCTGGAGAACCTGCACCCACCCTTGAGCATGGTCTCCCAGTGGCCAGACCAGTCTAGAGGTCCTAGACCCCCTGCTTCCCAGATATCCAGAGCGAGGTCACCAGGCCAGGCTGAATTCGGGAAGCCAGAGCCCCTCACTCCTGGGTCAGTCACAGCAGTGCCCATGGTCCTGGTGACCCCAGTTGCCCACACTTGGGAGCAGATGCGGGCAACAGTGGTGTCTGGCTCTGTCTGCCCAGTGCAGGGTGCAGCCTGGAGTCCTGGCCTGCACCTTTGTGTGGAGTCCCTGCTTCCTGAGGGAGCCAAGTGGTGTCCCCCACCACAGCGCAGGTGGCTGAGCATGGGCCTCAGCTTGGTGGACCTGGAGAAGGCCCCACGTGGAGCACCAGCAGTCACGTGATGTACCCACAGCCTAGGTCACCGACTCCATGTCTGAAAAGTGGAATGCTGGTGTCACCAGTTCAGGGATCTCTTCAAGAAAGTCCACAGCCTGCCACCCCAGAACCTGCAGGTGCCTGGGTCCTAGCCTGTTGTGCACCCTCGCCCTTAATTGGGGCAGCTGGGTCCTTTGTTGGGCACTGAGTAGCTCCTAGGTGGCCTCGCAGGTCACCTTGGTCCTGCTTGGTTACATTTAGCATTTGCTCAGCCCCTCCTGGAGCTGCCCTGGCCTCGGGGCCTTTGGCCGGTGTCCTGGAGTCCTCTGTGGAGAGCACTACTGCCGGTCCTATCCACGTAGGAGCTGTCCAAGTAGGGCAGAGAAGACGGGACCCTGGGGACGCAGAGCCCAGGTGCCCCTCAGCCTGGCTCCTGGGCCCCAGGCCAGTGTTTCAGCTCCCTGTCCTGGCCGCAGCATGAGCCCAGGACTTGGTGAGTGGTCAGTACTAAATACCTGCTGGAACCATCCAGAGCACCGTGAGGCCAGCAGAGCAGGCACTGTCCCCTTGAATGGATAAGCATGAGGTTCTGCCACAAGCAGCCCAGGGGCAGACGTAGGGAGGCACCTGGGTTCCTGCCTGGGGGCATCAGGGTGGTACCAGGGAGGAACCAGGCTGAGCACCACTGTTGTGGGGGTCAGGCCAGCACAGGCACCTGGCCCCAGGGCACCCACACCTGTGTACCTGTGCCCATTTCCCCAGGGGTGGCCCCCAAGGGCCAGGATGGCAGGCCACTGAGTCTTAGCCTGGAGCCTGGTCTTCCGTGCCCTGCCACCCTCCCTACCTCACCTCTGCTCTCCTTACCCTATCCCCCTGGCCTGCTGGAGTCCAGCCAGCTCTAGGCCTGCAGCAGAGGAGCCTGCCTGGGGCCTGCAGCTCACAACTGGCAGAGGTGTGCCCACCCTTCTCAGGGTCTCCTGTCCTGTTGCCCGGCCAGCGCCCTGCATGGAGGGGCGGGGGTGTAGATGTGTGCAACAGCGCCCTCTGGACTCCCAGTCACTCAAGTGGGTGCCCCTCCAGGGCCCACCTGAGGCTGGGCTCATCCGTTTGGCCACATCCTGATGCTGGTAATAGCCAGAGAGGTGATCCCAGGAAAGCAGGAGGACGCAGGGCTGGGTCCAGTGTCACATCTCCCCATCTGCCCACCTCGCTGGTCGGGCTCCTTCCCCACCCTCGAGGTGGTTGCGACCGTGGCCTCTACGTCCGTCTGGGGCCCTGAGGGGAAGAAGTGGCCTCCCCTCGTGACTCCAGGAATGGCGGAGTGAGTGGTGCCATCCTGAGTGCCCACTGTGGGCTGGGTGCCTCCCTCGCATACAGGCACTCTGGCCTTTGAGATGGTCTCACCATCCTCTTGTCTCAGCCTCCCAAGCAGCCGGGCCTCTGGTGACAGCACTGCACTGGCTCACGTTCTCCAGCACCCCAGGCAGAGGGGTGGGCACTGTACATTTCATTGTCCTTGATAACTGCAGAAACTGAGCCCAGAGAGGTGGAACAACTTGCCTGAGGTCACTCTGCCAGACTCAGCAAGGTTGGATCCCAGGTTAGCCTGGACCCTTAACCCTGAGTCCCAACCACTCTCCTCCGCTCAGAACCCAGCTGACCTCCCCTCCCCTGGCTGCTCAGCAGCCTCTCCTCAGGGCTCCTTGCAGAGCCCCTTCTCCCCACAAGCCACTTCTCCCCCCAGTTTGTCTTTCCTCAAAGTTCTACCTCCGGAAAAAAACCAGCGATGTGCTCTCCTGTCCCCTGAGAGGCCTGGCCCCTATCTGTGCCTTGCACACAGGGTGGCAGTGCCAGCCAGGGAAGAGAGACACGGGCTGGCACTCTGTCAGGGAATTAATTGAAATCTGAAATCATTAGGGGCCTCGAGAAATGCAGACGGGTGGGTGGAGGTTGGGTGGGCAGGATGGCTGGGGAGGCTGCACCTCTGCCAGGCTCCCTCGCAGGGTCAGTGTCCAGATGTCCTCTCCTCCTTTACCTGACACCTTCCTGGCTCTGCAGTGTCTGTGGGGGAAACATGCTGAGGCTTTGATGTTGGAAGTGGGGTTCACAGCTGCCCCTGGAAGCAGGACTGGTGGGTGCTGGGTGTCCTTGGGGCCCTCAGCCTGGCTCAAGTCCTCTGGGGGGGGGGCTGGTCGAGGCCTTGAGTTCAGGCTTAGTTGGGGGGGCATGCAAGCAACTCGCCCAGACCCACCCCATTGGTCATGGAGCTGGTGGTCACCATGCGCCCTTGCATCCTGACAGTGACAGTAGGTGGCCCTGTGTGGCATGGCGGGTCCTGCCTGTTGGCACTGGATGCCTCCTGGAGGAGAGGGCCTGGGCCCTGCGACCTGGCCCAGCAGTGGGGCAGTGTGTGGCCCAGCCACCGACAGCCCACTTCTGCACTAGCTGTCTGCACTCCCTTGAGCCTCGCCACCCCACCAGGGTGGCACAGAAATGTGGAGGCTGTTCCCTGAGGCCACACAGCTGGTCTGTGGCAGAGCTTGGTGTCGGGGTGTGTGGAGAGTCTCACAGGAAGGAGGCCCCTCAGCTGCTCGCGGGTGCTGGCCCTAGACTGGTAGCACTGCGTCTCCTGTACCGTGGGCCTCCCTCTGACCCCACAGCCATGCCCCCATGCCACTGCCCAGTGTTGGAAGCAGAGCAGGGGACTGAACAGGCAGGTGAGGCGGATGGATGACAAAGTCCAAGAGTGGAACAGGCCAGCTGAGCGCTGTGGGGGAGGGACAGGAAGAGACCAGAAGTGGGGTACATGGGGAGAAGTGGACTTTAAGTAGGGAGGTCAGGGGAGCCTCACCACTGTGGCCCCTGTGTGGCTCTCCAGATGGAAGGAACAGCAGGCAGGGCCTGAGTGGAGTGGCAGGTGGCCTAGGAGCTAAGGCAGTGTTGACAGGGTGACAGGCCTGCTCCAGGCCCTGGTGACCAACCAGCAGATTCGACTTCCCAGGGGAGGTGGCACCCACAGAGGTTTGGAGAAGGGAGTGGAGGCCAGAGTCCATGGTGCCTGGACCAGGCCTGCAGGGAAAGGGAGCAGTGCTCAGGTCCAACCTGTTGGGAAGCTCCGGCCAGCATCCCAAAGGGAGGCTTGTCCCCTGCCAGGCTCAGGCTGAGAGAGAATAAAAAGTCCTGTGGAGCTAAAGGTTATGGCTGTGGCCGCTCTTGGGACTCCAGGCCAGGCCTGGCCCAGGAGGACAGGCCTGGGGGACTGTCCACCCCTGTGGCCACAGGAGTGAGTGGCAGGCCCACAGTCCAGTGGCTGGCCTTCTGTTTCCTGGTGCCTATTACCTGCCCACAAATTCAATTTCCAGAGACCATTGTGCACCTTGCAAACTGGCAATCACCAGGGGCCCCGGCCTTAAGCAGCATGGGGGGTCAGGTGTTGGGGGAGCCGCCAGCCCCGTGGCCCAGCCCCGCGCCACAGCCCTCTGCTCCTGCCCTGTGGGCAGCTCAGCAGCACCCTCCAACCAGGGGTCCACCTGCTCATCCCCCAGGGGTGTCAGGAGCCCCATTGCATGCCAAGCTGTGAGCTGAGGCTGGGGTTACAGAGCTGCAGGGGACAAAGGCTGTCACATGGTGATGGGTGATGGTGCTGGGCCAGGAGCCAGTTGGGGGTGGGGTTGGCAGGAACTGGGCCAGGCCTCCAGGTGTCCCCCTCCACAGCTTGGACCAGCTCAGGTGGTGCCCCAGGGACATAGGGTCTCTTCTTAGGTGACAGGTGCCTGGAGCACGTGTCCAGGGGGCTCCCAGGAGGGTGGAGTTCCCAGAGAGAAGGTGATGGGGCTCAATCAGACCAGGGCCGCATTCATCAGTTGAGGGCAGTGAGTAGGGAGGCAGCTAACGCAGGTCCCCTGGGCCAAGAGCTGTGCTGCCACCCTGGAGGCCCCAGCACCTGCAAGGTTGGAGAGGAGGAGCGGGAGCCGCGTGAGGCTCTTGAGACCTGCTCTGTGCAAATGAAGTCTTCAATTGAGTGGACTGTCCACCAGTGAGTGGTTGGCCTAGCAGAAGGACTGACAAAGAGGCAGCCCAGTGCTTGGCCTCACTGCCCTGTCTCCTGAACCCCTGCTCCCGCCACTGCAGGCAATAATGTGGGCTTCAGTGTGGCCTGAGGTCAAATCCACGCTGCTCCCTCCTGGTTGGACCTCAGACCCTGCTGCCTGGCCCACCCTCACCTGCACAGGCAGTGACAGCTGCTGTGGGTGGAGAGGAGTCAGGCATGGCACCAGGAGGGACGTGTGGGGGCCCAGGCCGCCTGCCTCCATCCCTCCCTGCCCTCTTTCCCCTCTCCTCACAGAGAACTCCTCTGCGCTCCTCAGAGCCCACCCCAGATATCCCCTCCCGCCAGCCACTCCCCATCGCCCCTCCACGCCTCCCTGGGGCCCTTCAGTGAGCTGCGACTGGGTGCCCACTGCTGACTGCGCCATGGGAGTCTGTGGCCTCCGGTACCAGGAATGGGTCCTGCTTGTCCCCTCAGCCCTGGCTGACCCTTGACCTGCAGGAAGGAGGAGGAGACTCATGCAGGGTCCTCCTCTGTGGGACGATGGGGAGGAGATGTGGAGGCAAGAGGAGCTCCGGGCGATTCCCTGCCCTCACCCTGGCCTCTCCTCTGCCCTCCTCTCCTTCCCTCTCCCCTCCCCTGACATCTTCGTCCTCCTGTTCTGCTTCCCGGTCCTCTGCTCCTCCCCATGCCCTCCCCTCATGCTCTCCCCTCTGCTCACCCTCGTTGTCCTCCTCTCTCGCCCTCTGGGTTCCAGAGCCCCCAAAGAAGAAGCGGTCTGTGGTGTTGGACGGGATCCTGGAGCAGCTGCAGGACAGTGACCCTGACGGCAAGGAGCAGATCCTTCAGCTGTGAGCTGGCACCAGAGGCACATGGCTGGGGCCCTGGCTGGGGTGGGACCACCACAGGTCCAGGGTGGAGGGGACAGAGCCCTTTGGCCATCTGCCCCCAGAGAGCCCCACCGGATGCTCCACTCCACCAGGCTGAGGCCACCCAGGGGCCCATCTGCTGAGAGGATGGTCACGGTTTCAGGGTGCAGAGGCTCAGGGACTTGCCCCAGGGGCACAGCCCCCTGAAGCCAGGACCCTGACCCCACCCAGAGCAGGCAGTGCCAGGCATGGCCTGTGCTCAGGAGCCAGGCTGTCCAGGCAGGACCCTGCCCACCAGCTCAGGCTGGGAGGTCCCGGCCCAGGTCCCTGGCCTCCCTGAGGCTGCGTCACCTCACTGCCTAGCACCTGCAGCAGCCCATGAATGGTACAGCCACATGCCAAGCAGGTAAGAGCCTCTGCCCTTGCCTCCCCCAGGGCTGCTGTGTGAGGATTCCACCTGCATCTGTCCAGGGGACTCTGTCCACCCATCCTTGTCACATGGACCAGGAACTCGGGTCTCCTCCAGGGACACCTCAGAGCAGCTACTGAAGCATCAGGCCCCGACCCGAGCTGTCACCCATACCAGCCATGCTCCGCTCACAAGCTGGGGGCCTGTGGACACGCCACAGACCTTGCTCCTGGCCAGCAGCTTGAGGGCAGCCTCCTGGCAGGGCCACACCAGCACCAGCAGCAGGCAAGACATTGCAGAGCTGAGAAGCCAGGCCTCAGCCTTGTCTGAGTCCCAGCAGCTGTCCCAGCCCCTTGACTACAGACCCGGGCGCCCCAAGTCACTGTTGTCCTTCTGTCAGTGGGCACTGACTTTGCTGGCTTGGTCAGTGGGCCAGGGAGTAAACCTGAGGACACTTGCATGCTGTCTGCTTCCTAACCGGGACTGTTAGGGGAGCCTGGCGGGAACCCAGGGACCTTGGCATTCTGCGTCAGCCCCATCATACATTTTTGTGGGGATGAGGTTCCAGTCCTTGTCCAGTGTCCAGGGGGCTTGGGTCCTGAGCAGAGCTCCCCAGTGTCCAGCACTTGGCTCGCTTCCTGTGAGTCAGGCTCTGCTCGCTGCCGGCTCAGCCCCAGGCATGGTGGAGACAGACCCAGTAGGCTCACTGCCCAGGGCTGTCACCTCCTCACTGTGGAAGTCGGGGGGTGGACAGCAACGCCATTGTGGAGGGTAAGGCCAGACAACTCCAGGCCTCTTTCCTGGGTCACAGCCTGAGGGCCACATAGGTTTCAGGCCACGCATGTCTGACCTGAGACCAGGAGCAGCAGAAAGGAGGGCCAGCTCCAAAACTGGCCTGGGTGTCCCTTCCTCAGCCTGACCCGGCCTTGCTGTGGGGCATGCTGCACAGCAGGAGCAGATCCGTGAACAAACAGGAGGTCACTTCTCCACAGAGGCCTTGGGGTGCCCGGCACCCAGCCGTCAAGCCACCCCTAGGTAGACCCCGTTCCTGCAGGCAGCCCCGTGACCTGGCTGGATCCCTGAACTGGATCTGGCTGGTCCAGCTTAGACCATTTGGGGGCTTCCCCTGCACACTGAAAGTCAGGTCCCCTCCCCAGAGCAAGGCCTGTCCCACCTGGTCTCAGCCCCACCGTCCCTTCCCAGGGCCTGTGCACGGTGCCCGCCCCCGTGTTTCCTGTTTCCCCGAGACTTGGCCTGAATGGCACTCCACTGATGAGCGCCTCTCCTGGCCTCAGCACCTGTCCCCTGTCCCCGTGCTCCGTTCCAGGAGTCACAGCACTTAGTGCAGGGGACAGCTGGAGTTGGAACCAGGGTCTCCGTGACCCTGGGGTCTTGCTTTTGGAAACCAGTCTTTAAGAAGTTAAGGGCCACAAGGACCGTTGTAATTTTTACGATCATGCTGTGGTCGTCCTGGAATGAGGTCACGTGGAGCTAGGTGACGAGGGAAGCCAGGCTGGGTGTCCGCCTGCCCAGAGGAGGGGCTTCGTCATTCCTCCTGTGGGGCTGTGGCTGGAGCCCTGCTCCGTCCAGCAGGTGCCATGAGTGGGGAGACGCTGTCAACTGGCAGGAGGTGGTCAGCCCTGGAGCACAGCCTGGGGGCCTTCGGGAGGGGCTCTGATCCAGTTTGAGTGACAGTGGCAACTGAGCGAGGCTGGGGCTGGACCCACTGTGGGGCCTGTACCTCCTGACCCCATAGTGACTCCTGCAGGGCAGGAGAGAGGGTCATGTGTCATTGGGGGCCTGTGGCCTCCAGAGGGTCAGGAGGAAGCCAGGAAGAGAACTTGATCTGCTGGACCAGAGAGGGTGCCTGGGAGACAGAGGCAGCGCCCAGGCCAGATGGATGCAGAACACAGGGACCCAGGGCCTGGAGAACTAGAGCGTCTGGGACTGGCTGCGTACAGAGGCAGGGACCCCACCTGCTGACCCTCATACCCACCCCCCATGTGGACCTCAGGCCTGCCAGCTGACTGCATATCCCAGGTTCCTTCTATCTGGTGTAGCCAGTGGCGAGTACCAGCAGGCGTCGGGGACCAGAAGAGAAGTAAAACCACCCTGTCCTGCGTCACATCCTGCCGAGGTTCAGTCCTGCCTCTGGTGTCACCACCCTGCCCAACTCCCTCCTGTTGTCACCCAGGACCTCTGACTCTCAGGTCTCCTTCGATGCTGTTTCCCTGCTGTGACAGGGCCAGCCTGCTGGGGAGGCCCAGAGGGAGGAGCCTGGCAGGACCTCAGGGGACAGGAGAGCAGCTGGGAAGGGCAGCCACACGGGAGGCCTGGGGAAGCCTGCTGGACCTGGGGGGGAGGGACTGCGCAGTGGACAGGACCCTGGCTTCTCTACACAGGCCTGCAGGAGGAGACAGTTGGACAGGGCCTGAGGGAAGGGAGGGTTGAGGCGATGGCAGCCCTGCTTCAGAAGACCCCCATCCCAGTGTCCAGGTCGCTGCCTTTGTGTCGGTTCTCCGTGTTTTCAGAGAGGCATAAGAATCCCAGGCGGGCCGCGTCTGTTAAAGAACAAGCAGGTCATGGGTGGACAGCAGGGTCTCACACCTCCTGAATGCGAAGTGGGGGGTTATTATTATTATTATTATTAAATTATCATTCAACGAGGAGCAGATTCCTAGGATGTCAAATATAGGGTGAGCCAGGCTGCACCCATGTGCAGAGCACAGGCAGGGCTGAGAGGCCCGGGGCAGAGCCTGCATCTCCAGGAAGGGCTGGTGGGCCAGGCTCTCGTTACCCACGTGCCCAGCCCCAGGTGAGCTCACATTTGGTGGGAAGCAGGCGAGCCTTCCCCCAGGAGCAGGTGCCCTGCTGTTGCTACACATCCCAGCCCTTAGAACTGAGTGTCAACTGGTGGCAGGGGAGGAGGCAGAATTGTCTTTTCTACTTAACTCGGGGACACTGGGTCAGCACTGGGGCCAGTCTGCAGATGCACCTGTGGTGGAGGGGTGGGTAGGAGGCAGATTTCCAGCAGCCTGGAGTCTTCTGCCTTCTTCCTGGGGACACAGGGACGCGCGGGCTGGTTGACGCCCCAGGCAGAAGCTGGAAGGTCCTCGGCCAGCATCTTGTCACTTCTCAGAAAAGGGGCAGGTGGAGAGTAGCCCACCACCCTGTAGGTGGGAGGCAGGGACCAGTGGACTGACCCTCCTCATCCTGCTCTCCCTCACAGCCCCAGGCCAGGGGACCTCTGTGCTGTGCAAGGACCTGAGGTCACCCCACCCACCTCACGTGGCTTCCCTTGCTAGGTGGACATGGCTGCATTCTGGCCCTGGGACGCCATGGGTCAGGCAGGAGTGTCTCTTGCACCATGTGGCCCCCACAGGCAGTGGGCCACTGCTGGGCTCTGCGGTGACAAGGACAGGAGGGATTACCCGGGCCCGGCCTGCAGGCTTTGGCGAACAGCGCTGAGCTCAGTCTCCACACCTGATTTGATTGTTCTGCTAAGATTGAAATAGGAAAATGTTGCCAGTCAGATGTTCAAAGGACAGGACGGAGGGGCCCCCTGGGGGAATTTAAATTTTAATGGAACACTTTAACCCTTTTGTGTGTCTTGCAGGAAAGGAGCACATCACCTCCCTTTGGCCTTGGGCTTCCATCCCCCTTGCTGGGCTCCGCCAAGAGCCTGTCCTCATTCTCAGCAGCATTCAGGATGAAAGTCCAGGGCAGCCCTTGGTTCCTGAGGACAGGCTCCCCGGTTCCCGTGCTGCCTCAGCTGTGCCCTGGTGCCTCACGGCCAGCAAATCTCCCAAGCTCCGTATGGGGCAGGCCTGGCCCATAGATGCTCTGCTGACACCCAGCACCCTTGCTGCCTCCCAGCTCTGTGATGTCACCTGTCCTGTCCTCTGCAGTGGAGAAACCTGGGCAGGGGCAAGTCCCCATATAGGAGCCTAGACCAAGGGCATGATGGGAGCTGCCCCTTTGCTTTAAGAACTAAGAGGCGGAGGGGCATCTCGCCCATGTAGGCAGAGCCAGCACACAGCTCAGGAGCTTCTAGGTCATAATTTGGTTGGATCTGGGCTTGGACTTGGTTTGGCCTTGTCTTGTGTATTTGCAGAGCTGGGGGTGAAGCTGGGGCCTCATGCATGCCAGACAAGCTGTCTGCCTCTGAACTGCGCCCCAGGCCTGCCAGCCCTCCAAGTGACCATAAACCCTTTCAAAACAAAAATAATTAACTCATTTTCACGTTTCCCACAAGTACAGATCCATAAATAGCTCACCCAGTTTGTGGTTCTCCCAAACTCCAAGGAATGCCTGTGAATCGATATGAGGAAAAATATTAAGAATATAAATATAATGAAGCCCAAGAAACAAAGGAACATGACTGAAATCACAGGGCAGCAGACCATGGGTCAGAGGAGTTGCTGTTTTTATAAATAAAGTTTATTGGCACACAAACATGTCCGTTGGTTACTCATTGTCTAAGGGAGGTCGCCGCATGTGGCAGAATTGAGGGGTCCATCAGACCCACCTGGCCCTTTGCATCCAGTGCTGTCCCTGGTCCCAACCAAGGTTCACCATCTTACAGATTGGAAAGTCAGTCCCAGCGAGGTCAAGTGGCTTCCCTGAGGTTACCGTGGCAGAATTCCCCTGCCCACCCTTGTGCCTCCTTGCTGCCTGGCTTGTCCTGGGCCCTTTCTCCTGCTCACCAGCACCACAAGGGTCACATCCCACTTTCTGCAGCACAACCTTGACCTGCTTCACAACCTCTCTATGCCTCAGTGTCTTCCCTCTGATGCACCAGGGAGGTGCCTGCCACATGTGAGTTCTACACATTCTTGGCCACTGTCACCCATGTCCTCAGCGCCAAGGTTGTGCCCTCGGTTTGGCAGGCTCTTCTCATCCCCGACCACTGGGAGGCTGGAGCAGTCCAGCACCAGCACCAGGCCAAGGTCTTCTAGATCAGCCATAGGACAGAAGAGATGCAGCCTTGTTAAACCATCACCAGAAACCAGGCCTCATCCCTCCAGTCTCTTAATGAGCCCCACTTCCCCTAATTGTAGCTCTCATAAAAATGATCCTATGGGGCTGCAGCACTCTGTCCCTGGGCTTGAGCCAAGAGCAGACATCTTTGTGCACAGATTTCTGGGCGGCAGCAGCTCCTGCCTTCCCTGGGGACTGTCGGAAACCCTCCCTTCTCCTGGCCTTGGGATTCCAGGTGATGCCGGCACCCGGCACTCAAAGCACCTTCAGGCTCAATCCCTCAGCTAAGTATAGGCAGGGTCACAGGGCGAGGTGGACACTCCCCTATAGGTGAAGAAACACGCTCCAGGAAATGAGCCAGCCACCATGGCCAATGTCCCAGGAAAGTGCAGGCAGGAAGTGGATCTCCAAAGAACAGCAGCTTGCTCTAAGCTGGGGGGACGGCTGAGTGGTGGCCTTCAGGCAAACAGTGGTAGGTTAGGCTGCTGTGTCAGACACAAACATCAGCAGGTGTGCGCAAGGCAGGGGGAGTTCTCCCCAGGTGACTGTCAAGAGGTGAGTGTCCTGGTCTGACAGGGACTGTCACAGGACACCAAAGTTAATCCCCTTACACAACCCAGAGGACTGCCCAGGGCTGACCCCCAGCCAGCATGAGGGGAAGGGACATGAACTCATGCCCTTCAGGGACAAAGCATGGACATCCTCCTGTGGCTCCACCCACAGCCCTTTGGCCAGGACATGGACACATGGCTGAGCCTAGCTGCAAGGGATTCTGGGAAATGGAGTCATCACCCTGGAGATGGTAGGTCCTGCCATCAGAGCTCCTGGCACTGCAGGGTCAGGACAGCTCTGGCTGCTGCCTGGGACATTTTCAAGGTGAACCTGACCTTGATTTCCACCTTGTGAGCTGGCTTTAGAATTCAGTCATGTAAGCATGTTGGGTCCAAAAGTCAAATGCAGTCAGTCATTCTCAACCCTCTGAGCCCCTGAGCAGGAATGTCCATGAGAAACCCCAAGGAGTGTGTAGAGCAAACAACAGAGATGCTTCTCTCACAGGTGAGAGGCCAGAGGTCTGAAGTTGGGGTGTCAGCAGGCCAAGGGATGCTCCCTGCCTCTTCAGCTCATGGTGGCTCCAGGTGTCCCTCGACCTGTGCCTGCACCTGCCAGTCTCTGGCTCCACCTTCTGTGTCCCTCTGATTTCCCTCTGCCTTTCTCTTAGGAGGTCCTGCCATTGGCTTCAGGCATCCCCAAGATTCACAATGATCCCTAGAGCCTTGACTTAGGCTCATCCACAAAGACCCTTTTATTCTCCCAAATAAAATGATTTTGTGGGTTCTGTCTTGGAGGGGTCACCTTGGAGTTGCCAGAGTCTGCTGGAGCCCTTTTCCCTCGCTGAGCATCCTACAGTGGCCTCCTACTCGCCAGGCCCAAGCTGGTGGCTGGAGACCCAGTGATCAGCATAGCCGGGCGGCCCTGCCCTCACAGAGAGTGGTCTGACTGGGGAGATGGTCAAGGGGTGGGTAATTGGGTCCCGAGAAGGAACATGAAAGTGGCTGTAGATCCCAGAGGAAGGCCAGGGAGGGCTTCACAGGCGATTTCTAAACCAAGTCCCAGTAGGCCAGTAGTGGCCAAACTGATTGACGGTTTTGCCCAGGAGCAGCAGGAGCCCCCTGAGGTCCAGAGGCAGGAGAGCAGCAGTGTCCTGCTGCTGGGGACGCTGTCTCCTGCCCCACACCCTGTCATGCAGGGACATGCCTCCCCAGGCTGGACAGCCCAGGAGGGAGTCCCTGTGACACATCCTGGTTCTCTGCACCTCCCCATGTGATGCTCCGTCACCTCAACAGAAAACCTCACCCACCATCTTCCCAGAAATGCACTTCTTTCTGTCCCTGGCAGACTGGGGAGCCCACGTTTGCAGTATCAGTTCTGCCTTCCCAAGAGGTGCTGCTTCCCACCCCAGGGTATTATCATTGACTAAGGGCGAGGCGGCCTTTAGCCAGGACCATGAGAGCCCAGCACTGGGCAGAGTCTGAGCTGCAGAATCATAGCTTAAAGTTTGAGGTTAAATGATCAGTGTGTCAACTCTAGAAAAGTCTTGAACTCACTGAGCACTCAGTGGGCGTGGAGCCTCCTTTCAGCTATCACTTCTAGTTAGGCAGCAAGAGATGGTAAGTTATTTATTTGCCCCTCGAGCAGGGACTGAGGTCTGGGTCCCGCATCTGAACCAGAGAAAACAGAGGAACCCCTCGAGGCAGTGGCCTGTCCCTGTTACCTGAGACTTGCTTTGGGCCCTAGAAACCAGGTGGCCCTCACAACTGCTGGAAGCCTTGCGTGGATGTCCCCATGTGACAGATGAGGAAGCAGGCTCAGAGAGGTGATGACCTTGCCCAATGTCACAGAGCTATCAGTGGAAGGGGACAAGGGACTTCAATGTCCCACAATAGAGCAACAGTCAAAGGATAAAGAACAATGTTATTCAAACAGCCATCAGTGACTGCCCTCATGGGAATTTAGGAAGGTGGGGAGTGTGTTGTTAAAATTGGACACCAGGCCTGATGCACACCTCTGATCCTGCTGCTTGGGAGGTTGAGGCAGGAGGATCACGAGTTCAAAGCCAGCCTCAGCAAATTAGCGAGGTCCTTAGGAACTCAGCAAGACCCTGTCTCTAAATAAAATACAAAAAAGGCTGGGGATGTTGCTCAGTGGTTAAGTACCCCTGGGTTCAATATCCGATACCAAAAAAAAAAAAAATCCATATATATATATATACACATATACATATACATATATCTGATACCAGGCCAATGCACCAACTGGATTAGTTTTGATGGAGTTGAGACATAAAATTCTGCATGGAACCAAGAATCCCAACCCCTTGTCCCCTGCCTGGCTATGGATCCATTTTTATGATGCAGATATGTGTATGTTCTGCCTTAGGTTATAAAATTCTTTGCTGTAAACCTTGAATATACTTACTTTGAAATAGTCATTATAGACACATTTCTAGAACAGTACCCTATATAAAACCACCAAAGAAAACCTCAATACATTCCTAAAAGGGAAAATACAGATACGATTCCATGACCACATGCAATGAAATTTGTATCAACAGGAAAAAGAACACCTCTAATACCTTAAAATACTCTCCTCAAAATTTTGAGTCAAAAAGTAAAACCATAGCAACACTTTTCCACTGATATATAATATAATGCACTAATTTAAAATATGGGAAATTAAAATAGAAAAATGGTGACATGCCATAAGTAAACACTGAAGTCAGGTGCAGGGATGCAAATCTGTAATCACGCTATTCAGAAGCCTAATACAGGCAGGTTATGAGCTCAAGTCATGTTTGGGAGACCTAAATGAGGTCCATCTCAGAAAATTAAATAAGCCTGTCATGGCCAATATCTAAAAGCAAAAGTCATAAACCGCCATGCTTGATGGTAGATAAGCTATAGCCTAGAGGGAAAATTCATAGCCCCTTAAATATCTACTGGCATTAACATCCTAAGACTTCCAATTCATCTTCTCTTCATTTTTTATTGCCACAGTAATTTTGCTTAAAATCACATCTTGGTAGTTTAAGACACTGTATATTTAGTCAGGACAGTGGAGTGGTGGGTGGATGGTCTCAGTTGGTCATTCATAGCTTCTGCCTTCAGCTTTCCAGCGGCTTCACATGGCCCTGGGCCCTTACCATCTCAGGACTGCCTCCATGGCTGACTCAGCCTCTATTAGGCTGTCTTACCGAGCCCCCACCTGTCGCCTGGAGGAGCAGCTCCCTCTCCTGTTCCTCTGACCCCTTCCCCCTAGTTACTGCCTGTTGACCCTTCAGGTCTCAAGCCCACTCAGAATGGTCTCCACTGGACCCCTAACCTCGTGCTCTCCCTCTGGACTCTGCTGGGTCTGGCACCACTGTGCTCCTCCTCACTGCACTGTGGTCCTCTGTGGACTCTTACCCACTGTCAGCTCTTGGAGGGCAGCGGCTGTGTCTATCTAGGCTGGTCCTCTGGGTAGCGCCTCCCTGACCCCTTGAGATTGATGTTCAGAGGCTTTTTGTCACCAAATCCAGGGAGATTCTGGTTGAGAGTGAGTGAGGCCTCCCCCACGGCTTGGCCTCTGACCAGGAGCATGTGCACTGGGAGGTGAACCAGATGGCGTTTCTCAAGTCCCTGGGGTGTGAGTGGACCCTGGTGTTAATTCGCTCTGGCAGAAGGCTGTCTGGTCCACTCTGCTTGGTTACTGCAGCCGGTGGCCCTGGAACTCCCTGCAGGTCCGAGTCCCTCTGGCAGGCAGGAAGCACCCCACCCATCTGAGAGCAAGGGGAGCCAGCTCAGTCTGCCCAGGCCAGGCGGCGACTGTGGGTAGCCTGTGTGTTCCCGCCCACTCACCTCCCGGGCCCCAGCCTGCTCAGGTTGGCTGCGGGCTGGACACAGTGCCCACCCCCAGCTTGAGGGGTGCCCCTGGGATCCGTGATGATTGGATCTGGTTCATTCCAATTCCCTGACCTCCCTCATTCCAAACCCTGTTTTCCTCGGGGAAGCCTTTGAACTGAGAAATCTGATTTTTGGATCTAGCCTCATTTCTCTGCGTTCTGGTTCCTCTCCAATCCCCTGGGCCCAGTAGTCCCAGCTCTGGAGTGCTAAATCAGGGAGGGCCCCACCGCCTCACCCAGCCCCACAGTGGTGGCCGCCTGGCTGTCTCGTTTCTTGGGGGAGGTGGGAACACCAGCTCCTCCTCATTCCAGCTCCCAGAAGCCTGGCTGAACCTCCGGGTGTCTGGAAAGCAGCCCCAGTTCCACGGTCTCTCCTCTTGGATTGGGCAGGCTGCCCGGGGCCTGCACCCACCCCTCCCACTACCCACACCTCTGGGTCACAGCTGTGTTCCCCATGCAGGGGGTCCCGAGATGGGGCACAGCCAGAGTTTGTAATTTCTGACTTGACCCCAGGTACTTTGGTCACATCACCTTTGAGAATCTCAGCTTCTAGAGCCAAAGCCAGCAGCCCTTCAAGATAAGGTCACCCCTAAGCACCCCAAGTCCCCAGGAGTGAGAGATCAAGATCCACCCTTGCACCAGAAGCACCGGCCAGAGGCCACCCTGCCTGGATTCTGCTCTCTGGGTTCCCATGAATCTGCACCTGGCTTCTCACAGGGACAAGATCGACCCTCCCAGTGCCAGTACCAGACCCCGGGGGTGTGAGCTGTGGTCTGTGAGAGGCATTTGAAACCCTTTGTCCCTCAGACTTGCTGATCACTGTCCAACACCAGGCTGACGAGGCCGGGATAAAGGTCCAGCTCCGTGGACTTCTCTGTAGATCAGCCGTGACACTGTGGTCTGGGCAGGGACAGGGCTGTGCGCCAAGAAGGAGGGGTGAGGAAGCTGCGGGAGAATATTCTGGCTGAAGGGGAGACACAGTCCCTGCAGTGGGCATGGCCAGGAGCCAATGGGAGCCAGTGCCAGCGGTAGTTATGGCCACCCCACCCCTTCTCTGTTGCCTACCACACCTGGGCCTGCAGGGGAGGAGAGCGGCCAGGTAGAGGCCACACCCAGGGCACTGTGTGGTCCTCCTCTGAGGTCCCATGCCATGTGCCACGCCACACAGTCCCAGTGCCCTCAGACCAGCCTCCTGAGGCAGGGATGCTGGCATGAGGCTGCCTGGGGTTTCAGATGAATCCACTCCTGCATGTCAATCAGTGAGGGGACCCAGGTTGACTAATAAGCAAAGCTTTCACCCCAAACTTGGTCTGGGAAAGGAGAGTGGCAGCGGCAGACAGCAGCCAGGTGTGGGCACAACATGACCAGAAGAGGAAGACCCAAGAGCTACAGGCCCTAGGGGGCCTGTGCCGTGCTGGCCTCGGGAACAGGGTCCCCACGGGCAGCAAGCTGGAGCCCTGACCACAGCACCACAGCCAAAGGGAAAACTTCAAATTCAGTTCCTGCCTCTGAGGGGGACAGAGGGCACAGTGCTTCCTGGGGGTGGAAAGAGGCGGCCGCCATTTGGCCAGACACGCAGTGTGTGGCCTTTAAGGATGCTTGGTGTCCAGCTGGCTTGGACCATGGGGGAGTCCTGCAGGGCCTCCCATCCCAGCTGAGAACAGGGTTCTTCTGTCTCCAAGTTCCTTCTGACCACAGCTGTGCTGCCCAGGACAGGTGGGCTGCTGCCCCAGGAGGGCCAGGACCCTGGGCACCCTTGTCCTCCCCACACCAGGACACTGGAGGCCTGAGCACTGCCCTCCGGCAGCCTGACTCCAGCGCTACTGCTGACCAGCCCTGTGACTCGGAAGACTCTGGTGGTCCCCTGCCTCAGTTTCCTCTTACCTAAAATGGGGAGGGGGGCATAGCCATCTCAGGAGAGTCAGCAGGGGGCTGTGTAGCCCAGGCCAGAGGCTGTGCCTCTCTGAGCTGGGTTCCCATGGGCAGTGCAGACTCAGGAGGCCAGAATGAGGTGTATGAAGCCCCTGACACGCTGCGCCCTGAGCAAGCTCACTGCCCTCACCTCCCCCACCCTAATCTCGCCTCCCCATCTCTGCCAAGCAGGTGACATCATTACCCACTACAGGTTAACCACGGTCATGCTCCACACCCTTCCAGCCAGGCTCCTCTGTTCCCATACTCACTTCCAGTGAGGCAGCAGAAACCCAGAGTGCTTGAGATACTTGTCCAAGGCCACACAACTTGTCCTGCCAAGGACAGAACCAGGTTGGGGACAGCACTGTCCACCCTTACTCTGTAGCCCTCCACCCGCAGTATCGGCCTCTGCCTCCTTGCAAAAGCACCGGGGAGACCCTGCAGCCCCCTGCCACGGAAAACCAGTGGCCAGGAGCCCTCTCCTTTCCTGGGGGGAGCAGTGCTTGGGTTTTTCACAGGCGCTTATGAGGGATTTGCAGAGAAAAAGATCAGCCTGGATCGTTGACTTGCCTGGTGCCGCGCTGTCTCGGGGACACAGCTGCAGAAGTAGCATGTGTCCTGCCTGACAGCGTGTGGGGGTGGCCACACAGCCTGGCCACCATGGGAGACAGTGGCTCTGTCTCTGAAGGCCAGGCCAGCATGTCCGGGATGGTGGTCACCCTGGAGTGAAGACCTGGGATGGGGACAGCAGGGACCTCAGGACTCTCAAAGCATGGGTGGCTCTCCTGATGGCTGCTAATCGACAGTTCCAGGGGTGCCACTTTCCCCCCATTTCACTGCTGAGGAAACAGAACATCCCCAGGGTGACATGGCCAGGGAGGTGGGCCCAGCACCCCCCGATCTCAGCCCTCAACCCCAGTGCATCCCGTGGACCAGGACCTGGCGGGAGCCTGGGTGCCACTCATCGAGCGGCTAGACACGCCTGGGGCCACACCAGCCCCTGTCTGGGAGCCCACAGGGGCAGCCAACCATTCAGGTGACCACAGAGGGCAGGGAATGCTGAACCTGCAGCAGGGGCTTGAGTGTGTGTCTGTGTGTGTGGTAGGGGCCTGGAGTCCGGGTCCATGTGTTCTGTGGTCAACCCGAGCTACTGTCAGGGGGGCTCAGCCCAGGGCCCCTCCCAAGCAGCTCCAGTGTAGAGGTAGTGTAGACGCCCGCAGCCTGGTCACCCAGGGATGTGATGGAGTGTCCACCTTCATCCTGGACAAGTTCGTCCATTAGCTCCCTCAGTAAGGACATCGTGGAATCTTGGGGTGACTCACTGTGCAGAGAGGCTTCTGGGGACAAGGCCCCAGGCCACTGCCAACAGACGGTCAGGTATGTGGCATTCTGAGAAATGCCACAGCCGTATTTGGACTCAGGCGAATTCAGTGTCTGGGGCCCAGGTCAGGCTAGGGGGTCACTCGGGTGGCCCAGCCTGTTTCCCACCCTGCCTTGTGGTGGCATCTCCTTGGGAGGACACTGGGCAGCCTGTGCTCCCTTCACAGGGAGG
Source organism: Sciurus carolinensis (assembly GCF_902686445.1). Taxonomy (NCBI): domain Eukaryota; kingdom Metazoa; phylum Chordata; class Mammalia; order Rodentia; family Sciuridae; genus Sciurus; species Sciurus carolinensis. The sequence continues at coordinate 295,079 of NW_025920116.1, forward strand.
GACGAGATGGACCCAGTCCACCAGCACCACCACCGTGGGAGGCAGATAGTGGTGTTCTCCCTCATCCCAGACAGGGAGCGGGGCACAGAGAGGTGCTGCAATGTGCCCAAGATCACACAGCTCCACAGCTACAGGGTGGGGATCAGATCCTGAGAAGTCGCTCCAGAGCCCTCACCCTGGACCCCAGCATGGTGACACTGGAGTGGCATCACATGCCTGCGAGTGCTCCCAGGGACCCCGGCAGGAGCCCCTGCCTGTCCCTCTGCTTATGGACATCAGAGGCCATCAAGAAATGGGATTCAGTTGGATACTGTGGCACAAGCCTGTAATATCATCGATTCAGGAGGCCGAGGCAGGAGGATGGAAATTTTAAGGCCAGCCTCAGCAACTTAGCAAGATCCTGTCTCAAAATAAAAAAACAGAAGGGCTGAGGGTGTGACTCAGATCTAGGCGCCCTGGAGCTTAGTACCCAGTAAGAGAGCGCTTCACTCTCTGAAGCACCTAGTCAGCTCCCGCAGGCAGAAGCCAGGCTCCAGGTTCTGGAAAGTGTGAACTGGCTGGAGGGCCAGGTTTGGATTAGTGAGGAAGGACTTGGGTCAGTGTCCTCTTTCCTGACCAAATGTGAACACGGAAGGACATGCCCAGGAGCGCCAGTCTTTGGGGTGTCCTCCCACCAAGTGTCTCAGGGAATTCCAGGCCCTCCCACCTTGGCCTGGGCCTGCCCTGGCCCCTGCCTCTGAGCACCCCTTCCCGTTGCCCATCTTCTGAAGTGTGGCCATGTTTGACTTGGTCAGTGAACATTGAAAGCCCCCAGGCGTGGGGTGCAGCAGGTCCCTGTCCCCTCCTAGTGCAGAACATCCAGCAAGCAAGGTCTATGTCATGTCAGGCTCAGGTGCTGGAAGCTGGAGCAAGACCCAGGACAGCCTCGCTGACCTGGTGAGTAGGGCCATCCATGTCATTGTGTTCTGTGAGGACAAAGAGGGAGCCGTCTGCAAGGTGCCTGCACACAGTAGGTGCTTGATAAACGCAGCCTCCACGGTGGGGTTGTTGGCACTGTTCTTTGTTCTCCATCCCAGCGATGCTGGAGCAGGCTCTGGGTCACCTGGGAAGCACCAATCTTGACGGCGAAGGTGGCGGCTCTGAGGCCCCTGGGAGCCCTCCAGGCCCCTGCTACTCGCCCCTGCTCATTTCTGTTTGCCTCTCAAGGGGGGCTGGTGGCCTCTGTGCCTGGGGAGGCACAACCAGCCCTCACGGGTGCTGCATCCCTGGCCCCGGGTCCGGCAGTCCGTTCCCCTCCGAGTCCCTCATCAGGTGCCGGCAGCGGAGAAGGATTGCCAGTGAGCTCGGGGCCCAGCTGGCCGCCTGGGAAACCCTGGGCAGTTTCTCCTTTTCCCCTTGAGTGGTTTCACGGCTCAGTTCAACCTACCATGGAGGCGCTGAGGATGGAGGCCAGGCCCCGAGGAGGCGGGAGAGGGAGAACGGAGACTCCACCCCACCCTGCCCCCACCAGGAAAAGCAGTAAACACCCAGGAAGAGCTGGGGCAGGGGGTGGCTGTGGCCTGCTGGCCTGGCCCTGGCCTGGAAGCAGGGGGAGCCATCACCAAACAGGAACATGCAGCCGGCAGTCCATAGGGGACGTTCATCTTGGAAACCAAGCAGTGAACTGCATGGACACCCTGCCCGGCTCTGTGTCTTCTAAAGCAGAAATCTGTCCAGGGCTTGGTTCCCAAAAATGTGGGCACCTCGTCCTGTCCTGTAGCTCCTTTGTCCCACTGGGATACTCTCAGGTCCCTGCAGGAGTTTGGTCACCTTTCACTCGGGGCTGTGGAAGACTCGGAGCCTCCCTTGCCTGGATTCTCCTGGGCAATGCCTGCCTGTAATGTGGGGGGGCTCTTGTGATCATTTTCTAGGTGTTGAAACTGAGGCTCAGAGAGGTCACATTTGGGTTCCCAGCTGCCATCCTGTCAGATCACAAAGCTGATGCCCTTTCTGGAAGGTTCTCTGATGGGCAGCTGTGACAGCAGAGGCTGACCTCTGGGTTCTCCAGCCCCCTTGCTGTCTGTCACTCAGCACCAGGGGCCAGGAGAGGTCCTGCCAGGCCTGCCTGGCCCAGCCTGCAGGGCCCCCTGGGTGCTGGCCTCCTCTCCCAGGGCCCTTGGGCCTGACAGGGGTCTTCCAACCTGGGCTTCACCAAGCCTGGCCTCTCAGAACCTGGAGATGTCAAAGGGGCTGACTCTGTAGAACCTGCCTTTCTCCCTCCGCCTCTGCTGGTGACAATCCTCAGAACCAGTAGCACTACAGTCACTTCTGTATGTTTTGGTGCTGGGATTGAACCCAGGGCCTCACACATGCCCTACCACTGAGCCACACCCCCACCTGATTCTCAGGACAATCCTGCTGTCCACTCTGCTCCAGCCACTGGGGCCACCTGGCTGTCCCTCCCACACTGAGCTGGTTGCAGCCTCAGGAGTGACCTCGCTGGTCCCTCTACTAAGGATCTCTGCCCCTTGGCTTCTCCCAGCCTCACTGGAGGCAGGGTCAGCAGGTGTTGCCCCTGAATCCTGGGCACAGCAATGTCCCCACTGTCCCGGATCCCTGACCCTCATCTTCCTAGCATGCACCAGCGACCTCTGACATGCTTTGTGCTTCTTTTTTTGCTGTCCATTCCTCCCTCCCCAGCTGGGAGGCTCCATGGGGGCGGGTGTGCTGGCCAAGGCACAGCCCCGTGAGGGTAGCCTTCTCACCCCACTTCACAGAGAATAGAGGCTCATAGGCCCCGTGCCCCAAGTGTCCATGACAGTGGCCCCCAGGGCTGCCAGCATGACAGGACTGTCCTCCAGGAAGGAGGGACGGCTGGAACTTGGCAGGATGAGAAGGAAAAAGTTCAGGCAGAAGCTGGGCACTTGGCTGGGCCGCTGACCGGGTCCCAGCAAGTGGCAGGCTTTGTTAGAATGTATCTGAGAGCGCCTGCCTTCTCTCTGATGACTGAGTGATTGACACTTACAAATTACCCAGCCCAAAGTGTCGAGTCTTTGACCCCTGAGTAACATCATTGGCAAGCCTGAGATTTGCCAGCATTACTACAAATTACTACAAATCCCCTGAAAATTCACTGGCTGGTGAATTTTTAATGTGGGGCAATTTCAATGTGATGCATGGCCCAGATGGTTCCTGTGTTCCTCACCTCTCTCCCTCTCTCCCTGTCTCCCTCTCTCCCTCTCTCTCTCCCTCTCTCCATCCTTTTGCACTTTTCTCTCTCTCTCTTTTTTGTAATCTCACAAACTTAGGAGTGAATTGTAACAGAGCCAGGCAGAGTCGTGGCCAAGTCACTGCCGTCCATCTGACCCTTGCTGGGCCATGTTCTTTGTGCCCTCCCCCGCCCTGCACGATGTCCCCAACCAGCATCAAAAGCAAGGCAGCCACCTCCTGCAGGACCCACCTGGTGGGGGGGTCACTGTCCCTGGGCAGGTGGGCTGGTGACTATCTGCAAGGCCAGAGACACCAGCAGCCTCTTGGGAGCAGCGAATGCCTGACTCCTTGGCACCCCAGGCCCTCGGAGGAGGGTGCCCCAGCCTGAGCCCTGAAATGACCCAGTGACCTGCCCCCTCCAACCCAAAGGATGACGCTGGGTTTCCCTGGCCATGTGCTGCATGGACCTGGCTGCAGAATGACCTTGGCCTTCAACCCAAAGCGAGGCAGACGTCACGGGGTCTGCAATTCCCTATAGTCGCAGAATGATCACCAAGCCCTAAGTGGGAAGGGGCCCAGGAGCCAGAAATGTGGGTCCCCCTCTCCTCACAGCCCCCAGGCCACGTGGGGTAAGACAGTTTCCCAGTCTTCATTCTTCACCCATTGTGTGTAACTGAATTCTTATTTCTAAGTACAAAATATATAAATATATACAGACATACGGCCTTTTAAACTGTGTGCCCGGAACCGCCCTCCAGAGGGCCTTTCCTCCTGGACTGGAGGGACCCCTGTGTTCCCGCTGATGACCTCAGAGAGGGAAGGCCCTGCCACCCCACCCACCCTCCATGCAGGGAAGTGGGTCAGCCTTTCAGCCCATCTCAGCTTACACATGTACACGGCTGATGAAATATTCCTCTTGGCCCTTCGCCCCCTGGGACCTGCCGTCTTTTGGGACATGGGTTTGTATGACAGCAACCACCATGGAGCGCGGGCAGGGGCAGTGCTCTCTCCTTGCTCCCTTTATTCCCATTCCATCTCTGGTTTTGATGCCAGCATGGCTGCAGAGCAAGGGCTCAGGCTTCCCTGGGATCTGGCCAAGGTCTTGTGTTCCCCGGAGGCCTTGAGAGGGAGGGTCCTATCCGGGTCCTGGCCCATGCTCCCTGGCAACACCCCTGGGACCTCCAGACCTGCACAGATGCCCGTCCCACCCTTCTGCTGAGCAGGCTCTGTCTGCATCCAGAGACTCCCCAGGGTTGGGGTGGGCGCGTCCTCTGTCCTGGATACTCAGAGGTGAAGCTGGACAGAACCTGGATGAGGGCTGGCTTCCAAGGAGCAAGCCTGAGCCGGGCATGGTGGCCCATGTAAATGATCACAGAGACTGGTTTGGCAGGCTGAGACAGGAGGATAGAATGTTTAAAACCAGCCTCATTCATTCAGTGAGGCCCTGTGCAACTCAGCGAGTCCCTGTCTCTAAATAAAATATAAAGCGGGCCGGGGGTTAAGGACCCTGGGTCAATCCTGGTACCCAAAACAAGGAGCTAGCCCAGCTTCCGGGCTCTTGCAGCAGCAGGAGGATAAGGCTGGACCTTGTGTGGAGAGGAGACTGGCTCTGCTGTGTGGGGTGGACAGAAGTGTGCGGGCTCTGTCTGGAGGACCTGGTGGGTCGCACACAACTCCCTACTTCCTCCCCTCTGCTCCTGCTTCCTGCATCACTGAAGCACTCCAAGTCCAGAATACGCCAGAGGCAAAAATGGAGCAGAGGCAGGTGGGCAGGGGCTGGGAAGAGGGTGGTCCTCCAGCCCCTCCGTCACCCCCTTCCAGAGCAGCAGCCTCTCCACTGGGCCCCCAGCAGGCAGCAGCCAGGAGCCCGCCCCACTGGCCTGGGCCAGGGTGCAGGAGCCCCAGAGCCACGCTTGGAAGAGCTTCATGTAGGGTGCAGGGTCGGTAAGACCACAACCCATCCAGGGATTGCCTCGTGAGAGGCGCAGAAGCTTCCGGAAGAGCAGAGGAGGTGAGGTCTAGGCAGGAATGCAGCAGCGTTTGGTGAGCACTGTGGTGAGCTGGGCATGGGCTGCAAGCGTGGAAGGCTTCAGGGAAATGACCCAGGTGAGGGTCCACCCTCTGCCCAGGCCGAGCCTGCACGGTCAGGACCCTCTGTGCAGTGGTCCGAGTCTACACAAGCTGGCAGCAGCACCACCCCACAGAACAGCATCTGCCAGTGCCCTGGGGCCAGGGCACACCCTTCCTCACTCGAGGTCACTCATTCCCATGTGGACCGAGAACCTGGCACTCGTGACCAGGACAGGGCCCCTGACCCCATGGGGTCTCGTGGGGAATGTACTCCAAGCAGTAGGCCGGGAGCAGGGCCAGCGGGAGGGCCAAGCCTGAGCAGGTGGTCCCCCCTGGGGGGGTGACAGGAGGCCAAGACTTGAGGACTAGGAAGGTCCCACCCACAGCTGTGGTGGATGGAGCAGGGACAAGGCATTCCAAGGTCCAGAGCAGGTTCTGTGGCCCTCGAGTTGGCCAGGGTTCCTAGAACTCCCAGCTCGCCATCATGAGTGACCTGCAGAGGCATTAGCTGCGCAGAGGCAACGCGGAAGGGCTCGCTGTCCATTCAGACAGGAAATGAAAACAGGTCACAGCATCATGTGGGGGCGGGGTGGGCAGGGTGAGATAGCTGGTTGTTTCCAGCCCCCCCAGCTGGGTTACCTTCCATTTGCTTTCCCAGCCCCCTGCACCTGCCCACAGCAAAGGGAGAGCTGGCGTCCACACGTTCACCCCTGAAAACTGGATTCAGGGTGTAAGGGAAAGAGAGAAGCAAGGGAAGTATCTCTTGAGTCGGAACTTGGGAACAACCCCACCGTCCACGGAGACTGGAAAAACAGACAGAGCAACTGCTGGGCTCATGACACTGCTCGGCCACGGAGGGAAGCCCCTGCCAACCGCGAGGCAAGGACAGACACACCTGCAGGCATCCACGGAGGGAAAGAGCCAGGACCAAAATCACTGAGTGACTCTCCTCCCAGGGGAGACCGAGGGACGAGGTGGCCGGCTCCGGGTGGAGTGCTCCCCGGTGGTCTGAGTGACTGAATTCAGGGTGCTCCTGGGTAGGAATTCATCCTAATGTGCACCTTAGCCAAGGCTACCTCCACCTAAAACCGGAAGGATGTGACACACGCCTGGGGGCGAATCCGTTTTGAAACCTGTCATCATTCCTCCTGAGCCTGGCCACTCCTCAGTTCCCCGGGGATGTGCTTAAAACAGCCCCGACGGGACCCCACCTCCAAGAGGCTCCGGAAGACCAGCCTGGGATGTGGAACTTCTGAGGGCCACCAGGGCTGGGGCTGCTGTTCTAGTGAGCAAGCCACGGCTCTCTGTGGGCCACAGCCGAGGCCTGGCCTTGACCTCCCCCAACACCAGGCCTTCACTCTTCTTTGTTCAGGGAGACAAGACTCCAGAAATGGTTCAGTGTTGTGATTATCTCTAGCTCTAAGAAATGTCAAGAAAAAGTTGGTGTAGACCTCATTCAGGGAAGAAAAGGCTTTCTGGAGAAGCTGGACCTCAAGCTTAAGCAAGTGGAGAGGAGAAGGATAAACAATCTGGTGTGGAAGGGCATGAATGGAGGCTCAGAGGCAAGAGGGCTCAGGGGTGTGAAGGGTGCTAGCAATCTCTCAGGGCCCGGCCCAGCTCAGCCAGGACCCCCTCCTGGACCATTCACTGCCTCCTCCCCACCTCACACAACCTCTTTACATACGTCACTCAGCTGACAGGTTGCCCCTCTGCATGTCTGACTTCCTGTGCAACCTTAAGCTCCTCCATTATCATGATTGACATCACTAGACCACAAAATGTCAGCCCAGTTTCTGGGGTGGACAGAGGCCCCGGGTCTCCGCTCTCTGCCTCTGCACCTGCTCCCTTCCTCTCCGGTTTCCGTGTGACCAGTAGGAGGCACTGGCTGGCGGACAACCTGGTGTCTGGAGAGGAAGCAACTGGGTGTGGCCTCTGCCCCATGACCCACAGCAGTGCGCCCTGGGCCCACAGATTCCCTCACCTGAGGCCAGGGCTCCTGACCACCCATTTGCATGGTGATGATGCATCTCAAACTTTTTTTTGACTCTCTGGCGAGGAGCCTTTTTTAGATTTCTTTTCCTAATCCATTTCCTTCATGAATCTAGTGCCGCAGAGACCCAGGGGACCTGTTGTGTCATGATTGTGTTTAGCTTCACACACAACAAGAGCGACGTGGGCCTCCTGTCCCAGGAGGCAGCCTTTGCCCCTTGCAGTGGTGGCATGGACCCCGCAGAGAAGACCTCAGTCCAGGAACTCCTGCCTGCCGGCCTCTCCGAGGCAGAGGGAGGCCCAGCACTTGACTCTGCTCCCCGGGGTCTCCTGACTGGCACTCTCATTTCCTTATTGAATCCTCAAATACTGTTTCTTCCTGGTGGAGCTTCAGTGATGGTGCCTGGACCAGAGCATAGGAATGTTCTGGAATGTTTGGAATGTTCTGGAAGTGAGGAGAGTTGGGAGTCATCCTCAGAGCCCTGCACGGCTGGCCCCTCTGGCAGCCAACCACCCTGCAGTCCTGGAGCCCAGCTGTGAGGGCTGTGGCTCCCCTGGGCAGGGAAACTTGTCTGATCCCATTCCTTCCAGGGTCCATTCTGAATGTGCACCTCTCCTGTGGCCCCTGAGGGTGGTTCTCGGCATCTTTTCCTCACAGGGCACCTCTGCTCTCATGCTGGACTCCTAGTCTTGACAAGGTCACCAGCTCACTCTGATGACCACAAAGTCCTTCGCTGCCCACGAGTCATCATCTGCCTCTCTTCTGGTCCTACTGGCCTGTCCATTTTCTCTCTGTAATCATCACAACTAATGGGCACTCCTCAAGTCAAAGGTCCACTCACGGGATTTGCTGGGGCCACCAAGCGTCTGGGAGCTTCCTGGGGGGACAGCGGGAGAGGGCGCCCCCTGGCAGCTATGCTCAGCCTTGCCCCCCGGGAGGCAGCAATTCGCTCTGGCCCAGCCCTGCACACCCTCCTCAGCCAGGGTCGGCCTTGCAGGCAGTTACGGGTGCACAGCTTTAGCAGGCAGTTCCCCGGGGTGCCCAGCATCTCGGTTACTTGAGAGAACCCTTGGCCAGCCCGTCCCTGTCCTAGTGACCAGCCCCATGCAAGACTCCCCTGAGTTCCATAAAGCAACGTTTTTTTTCATACTTTTCCACGTCCCCTGCTGATCTTATGACCCTGAGGGGTGGACATGCCTCAGCTACTGCCCAGCAGCCTGACCCAGTCCTTTTCCCTGCCCAGTGGCTGTGCTGCCCTCATCCCACAAGCAACCCCGCCATGCTCTGGGTGGGGCTGGAAGCTCCCAGCACCCGCAATCCTGCCAGGGAGTCACAGCCCAGCCAGTCACTGGCTCTCAGGACCCTTGAGGGTCTTCAAATACTGAGGGTCTTACAGGATTTTCTCCTATGTGGGTCTTACCTGCCAGTACATGCTGTTTTAGAAATTAAAACAGACTTTGGAGAACATTACATTTATCTTAAAGCAGCAATTAAAAACTCATAACATAGTGACATGTTTTATGGAAAGCTAATAACATTTTTCCTAAAATGAAAAAAATCAAAATTCAATGAGGAGGATGGTGTTACTTTACGTTTCTGCGTGTTGCCATAATATCTGGCTTAGTAGAAAACACCCGGTTCTCAGATGCGCTTCTGCATGCCGTTGGATGCAATCTGTCGCTCTGGTTGAGGGAAATCTGGAAATGTAATAATCATAGGACAGGGGAGGGGAGGACTCTGCAGATCCTGAAAATGGTCTGAGGACCCCGGGGGTCCCAGAACAACACATGGGGATCTGGGTCTCCAAGAGAAACAGAGAACAGGGGCCTGCACCTGTCCTGGTTAACGACTGCTCTGGTTGGCAGGAAAGCCAGTGTCGACCTGGGAAGAGAGCCATCCTCAGACACAGGGGTGTGCATGGACGTCACCCCTGAGGTCTCACCAACCCTGCAAAGCTAGCCTGTCCCAGACATACAGGACTGCATCCAGCAAGAGCTGATCCCATGGATGCAAAGTCACACCAGAGCTAATTAATAAGGAGAGCAGCAGCCACGATTTAGGGGCAGACTGGGGGGAGGCTTTATGCTGAGCAAGACTCTGCAACCCACTTCACGCCCATTATCTAGGACCCTCCTCCAAGGAGTCCGCCATGCTGTCATCATCTCTATTTTAGAGACAGTGAAACTGGGACCCAGAGAGGCAGAATCACTGTTTACTAATTCATATAATTTTCCCTACAGCCTGCAATACATTGACTGTGCCCATGTTACAGAAGAGGAAATCCCAGCGACTCCGGAGGCTGAGGCAGGAGGATCTGGAGTTCAAGGCCAGCCTCAGCCACTTAGTAAGGCCCTAAGCAACTTAGCAATACCCTGTCTCAAAATTTAGAGAGAGAGAGATTAACAAACGTGCCTAAGGCCATGCCATACATGCAGTACTGGGTGAGGATCAAATAGCTGTCTGTGCACACTTTTTAAATCATGGTATCCACATGGAAAAGTCTGGAAAAATGGACACCAAACCCCATTAGCAGTGGTAACTTGCCGAGTCCAGAAGACAGCTGTATCTGGCCTTGGTGACCCATTTCTTGTAAGATTTGAAATTTTAAATTTTAAATCAGTAAAATAATAGATTAAAAAAAAATCTTTGCTTGCCAACCTGTGGAACAGGTCCTGGACATGTATGTGTGAAGTGGGAGGGAAAAGAAACTTCCAGAAAGCCACAGGTGGGGTGGGGGCAAGCGCTCCCTGGGAACAGTAGGCTGGAGAGCCAGGTGGTGCTGGATGGCCAGTAACTGCCTCTGTCCCGGGATCCTCCAGGTGAGCACTGACAGGTGGGGGCCTTTGGGGCACCTCCCCAAAATGCCCTGCAGGTGCCTCCAGCCCTGGAGCCGCTGGGGCCCCAGCTCGACCCTCCTGGTGCTATCCAGCGAGTGTGAACACCCCACCCCAGCTCCCTGAGTTCACAGGACGGGAGTCTCATTTTAACCCGGGGGACAGCCTGTCGGTGGCTGGGGTCTCCTTCTATTTTTTTTCCTGAATGATAATTCTCCCCCAACATTTTTTTGTGTAGCCAAAAATCACCCAGGCAGAAAATTATGTGGTGAAAGGGAAGGGAAGATAATTTCCCTGGGTTGTGACATTCTCACTTGTCATCTGTTGGCAGGAGAAGCAGAGAGGTGGCATGAGGGAATCCATTTCCGTGCCTTTTCCAGTGACTGGAGGCTGCCCACATCCCAGGGCTCCTGGTCCCTGCCTCCATTCTGGAGTTCTTCTGATCTCTCTCTCTCTGCCTCTGTCCCCAGTTCTCCTTTCTGAGTCTGACTTCCTCTCATAAGGACCCTTGGGATTTTGATGCACTCAGAGAATCCAAGACAGGTCACCCCACATCAAGGTTCTCAATCACATCTGCAAAGTCTCTGCCACCTGAGGCAAGAGATTCCTGGGTCCTGGGGGACAGGATGTGGCCACTGGCAGGAGGCATTATTGAGCCTAGCTCACATGCTCAGCCTGGATGGCAGGAAGGTGCCCGACCCGTGGGACCTTAGGGTCAGTGGGTGGTTTAAAAGCCACTCAAAATGCAGGGCTCAAAATAGCCACCACTGATTCTGCTCATGACCCTGTGAGTTGACCAGTGAGGCTCTGGAGGGGTCCAGTGGGCTGGGCCCGGCTGGACTGGCCAGTGTGTCTGCAGGCAGCTGGCCAGCTGGATGGTGGCTGGGTGATCCCAGCCTCGCTCGCATGCCTGGCTGGCCGACAGCAGAGCCACCGGGGAGACGGGGCCGAAGGACTCTTCTCCAAGGCTGGCTCAGGCTTCGTCACTTGTGGGCATCAGAAGCTGCAAGGACACTTATGGCTGTGGCAACATCAGACGGGGGGACGCTGAGGTCAAGGGTTCAGCCTCAAGGTGGTTGAGCGAGCTGGAGGGAGAAGCGCTTGTCTGGGAGGGCAGGGAGCAGGCCATCAGCCCTGCCTTCATTCCGAGAGTCGGATGCCATGGTCCCTCCTGGAGCCGGTTCATCGGAGTCCCCAGAGCTGCCCTCTTTCCTCCCTGTCCCATGGCGAGGGGTGGTGACAGTCTGTGTGGGCTGCCGTAACAAAGCACCACAGGCTGGGTGGCTTATAAACCACAGGAATTCATTGCCCACCGTGCTGGAGGCTGGGAAGCCCAAGGTCAATCTGCCCGCAGAGTCGGTGTCTGGTGCAGCTGCTTCCTGATTCACGGATGGCCCCTTCCATCTTGTGATGGACAGGGGGACGCTGGGGTCCCTTTTATAAGGGCACTAACCCGCTTCCAGACAGCCCCACCCTCACGACCTCATCACCCCAAAGCCCCTGCCTCCTGAGGCCGCCCCATTAGAGGTTAGGATTTCAGCACCAGAACACAAACAAATGGGCTGTCGCAGGCGGCAAGGGTGGGGCTGGGTGAAGAAAGGGCTGGGGCTGGCAGAGAAGGTTCCCTTCTTTTTGCCCCCTCCCTCGTGACTAAAGGACATTTCCCTAATACAGTTCGGGTGGGGACCTAGTGGGACAGGAGGGGGTCTTTGCACAGGATTGGTGCTCCACTCTCCAAGAGGATTTCCATCTTGATAGAAGCTGCAGTGGTGGACATTCAGCCAGATGAAAGATGGGGGCTGGGGCACTATCTCCTCCTTGAATCTGGGTGGGCTCCCAACTCTGTCATAACCAAGAATGTGGAGTAGGTGATGCTCTGTGGCCACATGCAGAGGTCCCTGAGCACCTGTCCAGGAAGTCCAGTGACCAGAGTCCATGGTGCTGAAGAGGCTATGGGTCGATGTTCCCATTGGCAGAGCAGAGAGCAGATCACCTGCCAGCCTTGAGTGAGCCAGGCTTAGTCCAGCCCTGCCAAGCCCGTGACTGCCACCGCATGCCAGACCCCCAAGGGAAAATGACCCACATGGGCACTTCCCAGATCCCAGGCCCACAAAACCCTGAACAGACTTCAATGGGTGTTTTAAGCCACTAAGAGTTGGGGGGATTTCTTACCCAGCAATAGGGACCAGCTCATGTTCCCAGAACTAACTATGCAGAGGTCGCCTCTGGGAACTTGGGAAAAAAAAAAGCTGATTCCTGGGGTTCACCCCCAACCTTTGTCAATCCACATCTTCTGTGGCTAACACGTGAGAAGTTGTATCGATGAGCTGCCCCCAAATGTGAGAGGCAGGGTGAAGTCGGAAAGTTGAGGCTGTGGGAAGATTCCACTCTCTGAGCCTCCGTCCCCTGAGAGCAGAGCCTGGGTGGGCTGAGGATCAAAGAGGATGGTCTGGAAGAAGTCTCCAGTGAGTTCAGAGCCCTGGGGATCGGAATTGAAGGAACAGAGTGGGTTCTAGTGCCAGTGTCCTGGGTACAGTGTGGGACTCCATCACTGTCACCGTTGAATGGAGGGCCCCCAAGATACAGCTGCGTCCTGACCCCTGGGACCTGGAAGGCGACCTTATCTGGAGACAGGGTCTTCACAGATATAATTAAGGATTGCAAGATGAGATCATCCCAGGAGTAAGTGGTCCCTAAATCCAGTGATGAAGAAACAGAGAAGTCACCAGACGAGGGAGAGGCCAGGTGCAGACAGGGCAGAGGGTTCAGGTGCACAATCACAGGTCAAGGAGCATCCGGGCCACCGGGAACTGGAAAAGACAAGGGAACATTCTCCTAAGAACCTTCGGAGGCCGTGTAGTCCTGAGGATGCCTTGGTTTTGGACTGGCAGCCTCGGGAACTATGAGACATCAAGTCACAGCAACACACACAGTGCCTGTGAGTTCCGTCAAGCTGAGAGCAGGCATCTTCAAATGGGTCCATCTCCCTTCAGGCTCCCATGAGGCCCAGAACCTGACCTTCAATCCTAACTCCTGGGTGGTGTGTCCAGAGTGCCATTTCTGAGGCAGGAGCCAGGCCAGGCACAAAGTCCTGCAGGCCCAGGACCCAGAGTCTGGCAGGGGATGCAGACTAGCACAGGGACAGGCAGGCCCGCTCTGAAGAGCCAGGATGGAGCACCTCTTACTCCCCTGTGCTCCAGGGCCTGCCCAAGCTGGGCTTCTGGTTCTCTTGTTCCCTGTGTGACCCTGGGCAAGTCACACGGACCTTCTGTGCTTCTGTTCCCTCATCTCTAAATTGGGGACAATACCCATGCCTGCTGTAGAGGGTGGAGTCTGTGCAGATTAATTGAGGAAATCCTGGAAAATATCGAGTGCCAGGTGAGGCACAGAGCAAGGCTGGCATGGGTGTTCGGGAGCATCCAGACCTGGAACAGCTAGGGCAGAGGCAGGGAAGAGGAGAACAGCAGCTTTGGGCGGCAGACGGCTCCGTCAGGCCAGAGATGGAGAACACAGGGTCCCAACCTAGTCTGCATCACAGTCTGAGTCAGGAAACCCATCATCAAACCGTTGCACATGCCTACCAAATTCCATTCCGGCCTTCTGGGGAGTCTGGGTGCAGCATTTCCCAGCTGGACCCTGCAGACCTTGGGCCAGTGATTCCTTGTGGTGGGGCTGTCCTGTGCCTGGCAGAGGGCGTAGCTATACCCTGGCCCTGACCACTGGGTGAGAACCATGCCCTCAAGCATCTTCAGGTGGCCTGGTGCAGCTGCCTGGGCAGGGGCAGGGGCCCTGGACCATAGTCCTGCTCACTGACAGGTACACACAGAGAACTTGCTAGAGACCAACCCCAGGACCCTGCAGGGCCGTGGGCTTGGGACTGGCATCCTCTTCCCCCCATGTGAGGCTGGAGTCAGGAAAGACTCCAGCTATCCACCTTTGTCTCTGCAGGTCCTGGACTTCCTGGGTTGGCCCCAGGACCATGTGGGAGAAAAGCAGCAGAGTGAGGACACAGCCTTCCTCGGCCGCACCTGACCCATGTGCAAGTCTCCAGCAGCAGGCCGCGGCCATTGCCGCCCAGCTCAGGACTCCTGACTTTGCTCTGCAGCCCAGGGGCTGGCAGAGGTCTGCCCATCGGCACCCCTGCCCTCTCTCTTCCCAGGGCAGAGAGGGTCCCCAGTACCCCTGCCCTCTCTCTTCCCAGGTGCAGGGTCCTGTCACACTCGCTCCCTCTCAGCCTCTGCTTCTTGGCACAGGTGGCCGGGTGGCTACGGGCCTCTGTGTTTGCACACCCTTCCCCAGCTCCACGCTGTTCAGAGGCCTTGGAGTCCCCGGCGGAAGGGTGGCTGGTTGCTGCCAGCGCTGACATTCCAGGTTTTACGACTGGGGGACACTTGATGTGAGCCAGGGCATGTTTGAGGGGGTGTCATGAACCAGGCGATGATGCGTTTTATGGGCTCCTCCAAGGGTCCAGCGTGAAGAGGGAACAGACCCTGGCCCAGTGTTCTGATTCAGGTCCCCACACAGCCAGAAGGAGCACCTCCAGGTTCTGTGACTTTCTCCTCTGAGGTACCCAGGCACCATCCCTGTCCCCGTTTTATTGACAAGGGAATAAACGTAAGCTAAAGGCAGAGACCATGGAGTCAGCGGGGCCGGCTGGGCAGACTCAGGCAGAACGCTCGCCCCTACTGAGCTGTGTCTGCACAGTGAGCTGGCAGGTCCCTGGTGAGCGTCACTGACCACCTACAGTTGGCTCCATGCTCAGGACTGGGGATCAGCACTGGATGTACAGGGGAGAGGGCCATGTGGCGGGGGGTGTGTATTTTTCAAGGAAAGGGGTACAGGCCTCAGCAGGCTGGTGAGTAGACCCTTTCAGGTGGGCTGAGGGCCATGCTGACCAAGGGAGCAGAGGCAAGGGTTGGCCCTGATAGGGTGGCCAGAGACATTGAGCCTGGGACCTCAAGTGAGAAGGAATGGCCCCAATCCTCAGGTCCCCTGCTGTCCCTCAAGTTTTCATGACCCACCAACTGTGCCAGTCCAGTGACCCCCCAAGAGGAACAGGGCCTGGGAGGTGGAAACCTTTTCTCTCATTTTCTTATTAAGATGTGACTGGCCACCCAAGACTGTGTGTATTCAGGAGTTGTAACCTGGTGATTCCACACAGAGGCACCGCCAAATGACCACACTGCCAGGTTCATGATTCAGTCGCCCCCCGACTCCAGGCATAGAGCACTGTGAGGCCTGGTCCCCACCTACCCCCCAACTCAGCTCTCCTGGCCTCAGTCCTGGACATTCTAGCAGCTTCCGCAGTCTCTGCCCAGGTGTGGAACTTGCTTCCTCCTGGGTCATCTGCCAGGAAGGGTGGGAGGGAGAAAGAAATGTAAAGGAGAGAGAGAACAAGAGAAGAATGGAGCCTGTGTGGATGTGGATGGAAGGATTCCCTCCTCCTCTGTCTGGGAGGGCTTCCCACCCTGAAGGACCATTCAAAATGGCACCTCCTCTCTGGCACCAGCACCTCCTCGAAGGGGTTTGGGTGCTGCCGAACAGGTACCCATCGGGCTGTGCAGGGCGAGGGGGAGTGAGGACCAGAAAAGAAACTCTGTCTCCTCTCTTTCCCCACCTGCAGCCACATGTCTTGAGTGAATGCAGAGCCCAAGGTTGGACAGCCCAGCTCAGTGGGTAGTTCTGTCTGGGGCTCTGACTCAAGTCAGACCCATGAGTGACACTCAGGGCTCTGCCTGGGGCAATTCTGGAAGAGGCTTCTTTCTGCTGGCTAACTGAGCTGATAATAGATAGCCATCTGCACACCCGTGGCAGCAGATCCTGCCTGAGCATGAAGCCAATCCGAGGAGAGCAAAGGTGAGAGATGGTGAGAGAACGGATGTCTGAAAAGATCATTTGAGCCCCTGGATCCACCTGTACCTGAAGACCATAACTGAAGCCAGTCCCATGCTCTGGACTTTACACTTACTTGAGCCTATAAATACCCTTTCAACATGAGATGGATTGAGTCTTAAGGAGCACAGAATTGAAGAGAAAGGAAGAAAGCAGTAAATAAAAGAGATTGGAAAGAGCAGAGAATAGATTTTCCCTCAGAGCCTCCCGAAGGGGTGAGTATACTGACACATTGACTTTGGACCTGGGCCCCCCACAACCATGAGAGCATATATTTCTGTTACTTTAGGCTTCCCAGTTTGTGGTATTTTGTTATGGAAGCCCTAGGAAATGGACACAAGGAAAGAGGCTGGCCAGTGGCAGAAGCCCCCTCCACCCCAAGAGGAGACACAGAGGGGCTGGAGGGGCGAACATGCCTTCTATTTACAGCATGGTGACACGCATTCGTTTCCCTAAAGTGTGTCCTGATGAACCTCTGGAGGTCATGGAAGCCACCACCTTGATTACTCCAATGATAGTGTTGGGTTACAGAAATGAGTGACACCTGCATTGATCACCACGTGCATTGATCATTCTCATTCCTCGCTGTAAACTCACTCGCACCCGTGAACACGTGTAATTTTACATAGATCTCATTTGAAGTGACTGGGCGCATCATGCACAAGCTGTTTCTAATGCGATCAGTGTTTTCTTTGCCATGGAGAACAGGGTTTCCTTCTTTCCTCCTGCTGCCCTCCCTGTCCTCCCTGGCCTTTGCCCCTCTTCTGTCCCTCACCCTCGCCCACCCCCTACCTAGTCCTAGTTACCAGCTCATAATTGGGTGCATTTCCTCCTGTGATGAGCTGAATCGTGGTTCCTAAAAGAGGTCCATGCGGGACCTTGAATGTGACTTCAGTGGAGCGGGATCCTGGAATGCCAGGAGGGCCTGACATGGGGAGGTCATCTGGAGCATCTCACTGTCCCCAATTTTAATTTGTTTTCCTCACTAACTTGCTTAGACTGGCCGTGGCTTGAGATCCTTCTGCCTCAGCCTCCTGAGTAGCTGGCATTACAGGTGTGCCACCACCATGGCCAGTGGAGTGATGCCAATTTCACCAGGAGGCTCCTTCTGAAAGGGAAGCAGGAGTCCAAGTTAGAGGAGGAGGTCAGGCGATCGTGGAGGAGACTGGAGGCTGCAGCTTGAGCCTTTGGAGTCCGAGGCTGCCTCCAGCAGCTGGAGGGGCAGGACATGGACTTTCCCCTGGAGCCCCCAGGTGCAGCCAGCCCTGTGAGCATCCTGATTCAACCCTGTGAGACTCACTGTAGGTTTCTGACTCCAGGGCCATCAGAGAAAGAGGTATAGTTTTCCCCACCATGTGAGAATTTTTCATAGTGACAATGAAAACATACCGATTTGGGACCAGGAGTGGGATGTAGCAGAGCTGAAAACATGGAAGGACTGTGGAGTTGGGAGGTGGGCAGGATTTGGAAGAATTCTGGGGCACACGATTGCCTGGAACTGACCGTTGGTGTGAAAGGTCCTGCCTGTGACAGTTCCCAAGGAAACGAGAGGCACACCCAAGGAAGCACAGGTCACCACAGAGACACTTAAGCCACGGTAGCCATGGGAATGCTACAGGTGCAGCCAAAGAGGCCCAGGAGAAATGGGGAACATGGGTTTGGAAAGTTGGGAAAGGAGGTTCTTGTCCCCCAGTGGCCAAAACCCAGGGGAATTGTATTTGCAGTTATGCAGCAGAACTTACCAGCAATGCACTTTCCTATTTAAGCTAGTGTCTGAGCTGTGACCTGGGTGCTTCTTGCTGCTTATAGTAAAAGGTGAGAGGAGAGAGAGATCGATCCATCGGTTGATTGATTGATTGATTAACTCAGAGAACTGTTCACAAAACGGAACCAAAACTTGAATACTTGGGGAAGTCTCAGCCTGTCCAGACTGCAGAAGGTGCTGGGGCTGATTTACTTACACCACAAATATGTGTTCATTATCTATATTGTGGTTGGGGTTGATTTTCTCCCCTTTTTTGGGGGGGTATTCTACCACTGAATTACACCCCCAGTCCTTTCCTATGTCTTAATTTTGAGACAGGTCTCACTAATTAAAGTTTCTGAGTCTGGCCTCCAACTTGCCATCCTCCTGTCTGAGCCTCCCAAGGAGCTAGGATTACCGGCGTGGGTTGCCATGTCCAGCTTTCTCACCACTTTTATGGGCATGTCGGAGCACAACATTCTCAGACCCCCCCAGGAGGAATGGAGCTGTGATTCCAAGCCTGGCCTTGAACATCCCGCCTCTGCCACACCCATGATGGCCTCTTGGTCGTGGCCAGTTAACTTCCTCCCCTAAATGGAAGGTACTTCCTGTGCTGTGAACCTGACCCTCTTGCTACAATTCACAACAGTTTGATTTATTTGCTTGTGGACTAAACTTCACCAGGCCAGGGAGCAGCTAGGTTGTCTTGTCAACTTGGTGGCATCTCAATACAATGCCTGGGTCTTGAGAAACACCTGATATATGGGCAGAATAAATAAATGACACAGTCCTGGGTGGCAGTCAATCAATTCCCTGGTTTGCATCTCTTCCATGCTGGCGTCAATACATCTTCATGCTCCCTGCGTGCTCCACTGTCCCATTGGTGTCCCCTGGGAGCTCGGGCTTCCACCCTGATCCCTGCCTCTACCAATCCCAGTTCACCACCTGCCCATGGGTAGTGTCCATGTGCCACCAAGTCCCAGTGGCCTCTGCTGAAAAATAAAAAGAAAAGAGTCCTTAATGGCCTCTTGCTAGCACGGCTGCCCAGGTCAGGCGGAGGAAGAATCATTAGGTGTGGACCACAGTGTGCTGTTTACAAGATGGTCTTGTTCGCCACATGGGCGTTTGGAGTGTGATAAAACCATGTGCCTCCTCCCTCTCTCTGCTTCTTGTTCCAAATTCCAGTTCCCTCCATGAGACCGGCCTCCCCTCCTCCCACCCACTGTGCCTCTCTGCTCCTAAGAGCAGGCAGGACTGTCAGGTGCTGTTCCTTTTGCTGGCTTGAAACCAGCACCTCTGTCTATCAGAATTGGTGGGCTGGGGCACTTGGGACCGATTCAAACAGGCTCTTGTCCTCTGCACTGGCTTTTGTCTTGTGCAAATGTGTCATTTGATGCAGGTCTGATCAAACATGTTCTGGGCTGGGGGACATGGGTGGGAGGGAGGAATTAACATCCCTCCCCGGCTGGGCTGGGGAGTCTCCTGCCCCTCCGCGTGTGGCCTCACAGGGATCCCGTTCAATTACAGGTGGACCTCAAAGTCCAGCGTCCACCTTCACATCCCACACCGGCTCCAGAGGTTTCCAAAGGAGCCAGCCAACAACTATTAACGTTTTCCACAGGCCGACCCATGTGCTGGGCACTTTACAAACATTTTTATGCGGTATAGGGGAGGGGGGAGAAAATGAAACACAGGGTTAATGCATTTCCTGAAATCAAAAATTCCATCCATGGGGGCTTTTTCCCCTCAATTTGATAACAGCCACATGAAATGTGTTAAGTCGGCAGCTTCCCAGCTACTCCGAGAGTGGTCCTCAGACTAGTGCAGGCGCGTGGTCACCTGAGATTCCAGTGGAAGTGCAGACATGTGAATGGGGATCCTCATTTTAACAGGTATCCCCAGGGGACTGTTGTGCACACAAAGTGTGAGAAGCACTGATTATGAAACCTATGTCTGAATCATTAAAACACACAGGGACTGGGGCGGGCAATAGAGGTATTTTAGAATCAAGGACACAGGGAAGTTTCTATTCCAAATGAGGAAATTGGTGCTCAGAGAGGCAACGTTACTTACCCAAGGCCACACAGCTTATAGATGACACAGCCGGAACTGTTGCCCAGAAATCCAAGCTCCATGTGGCTGGACACTTGGAAGAAAGGAGTAGAAGTGACAGCAGCAGAGGAAGGGCTGAGGGAGGTGGTCCCCTTGACCCTCTCATGGCACCTCACTCCACCTCTCAAGTAGAGGGTGTTGTGGTCGTCAAGAAGATGGACACATGGCTTCTGATGTCAGCACAAGATAGTTACCAAAGGCCAGGTGCTTCCCATCACCTTGAAAGACTGACCTTGCCAACCGACAACAGCCTGACTGTGACTATCTCCAGGTTTTATTAAAAAAAGTAAAAGCGTCCACTGGGCTTTAATGCTGACGATGCTGATGCACCATATTGTCATGTGCAACTGATTATCTGCATAGGACAGCGTCCTGCTTGTCATGCGGGTCACGAGTCTTAGTCCTCCCTCTGAGCGGCCTCCCTGGCCCTGTGGGCACCACGAGTCATTTGTTCTTCCCCAATCCCACAAGGCATCACACTCTCAGCCTGCTCTGGTTGCTGGCATGGATGATGTTGGCTTGTCAGTGGTCTGTCTGTCCTTGCTGGAATGCCAGCCCCTTATAGGCAGGGATCTAACCTGCAATGTAGACTGGATTCCCAGTGCCAAGAGGGGGCCTGGCACACAGTGGGGTGCTCAGTGGATGTTTGTTAAGTCAATGAATGAATGATCACCTTTGTCGGATGGGTGAGTGGATGGATGATGGATGGATGGGTGGATGGATAGATGAGTGGATGGATGGATGGACGGATGGATGGATGGACGGATGGATGGATGGATGGATGGATGGATGGACAGATGGATGGATAGGTGGGTGGATGGATGGGTGGATGGATGAATTGATGAATGGATGAATAGGTGAATGGATGGATGATGGATGGAAGGTTATGGATGGATGGATGTTGGATGGATAATGGATAGATGGATAAAGGGATGGATAATGGACTTAGGGATACATGGATGAATGGATGGATGGATGAGGATAGACAGAAGGACGGATGGATGGATTAATGGAAGATTTAAGCAGCCGGGGGGGGGAGGGCTCACTTTACTATACTTTGAACCTCCAAAGGAAAGTCTCCAATGTAAATAAACCTGTTTAAAACTTCATCCCCAACAAAATGGAAACAAGGCAAGTTTCACTATGAAATAAAAAAATCTAACCAACAAACAACCAGCACTCACCTGGCAATGGTGGCTTGTCTTGATAGAAAACATGGCAGCCAGTCCCTACTCTGGTCTGTGTTCCTCCCCTGGGGCGAGGTCAGTCTGTGGTTCAGAAGGCTGACCCTGAGTCTCTCTCTGCAGACTCTGCTGGATCCAGGGGAAGCCCTACCTGTCGCTGGTCACCTGGCTCTCGTGGCCCTGAGCCAGGACCATCGTCAGCCCACAGAACATTCTTCTGCAAGTTACAGAAGAGTGTCCTACCGCCCAGGTGTGTGGCCTCCCAGCAGGCCCCTCCTTCCCTGTGTCTCCTTCACCTGGCACTTCTGTGCAGGTCCCAAGACCCATCCATGCATGGCAGTCTTGTATGACCCACAGGACTGGCTTGCTGGAGTCACACAGAGGATCACCACAGGTGGCCTTGCTGCATTTGGGTCCCACCTGATCTCTAGGACTGTTCAGTCATCTCTTAAGCGTAGCCCAGCAGGTAGGAGGAAGGCCATTCTCATCTCCCATGCTGCCAATGCAGGAGTCTTGCAAAGGGCTCTCGGGCCAGCCACTTCTCCCTCTGTTCTGTCTGTCTCTGGGTTTCCCTCTGTCTCTTTCCATCTCTCTCCCTCCTCCCTTCCCTCTCCCCTGTTTTCCTGTGCAGGTATTTGCTACAGCCTTCAGCAATGACAGGTCCCCAAACTCCCACAGGTGGGCTCCACCAGTTGGCAGTCTGAATAGTGAGATGAAGCCCTGCCCTCTGCTCTGGGGACAGCCTGCACATATCTCAGCTCACCTGAGGACTGTGGGCAGGCTACAGGCTTCAAGGACAGCGCAGACCACAGTCCAGCCACACAGACCATGGGCGTAGGACTTAGGAAGATCTGGACCCAGATCTGTCACATTGGCTTAGCAGATCTGAGCTCAGGCAGGTGACTTGGCCTCCTGGACCCTCTGGTTCTGCTTCTGTGACTCAGGAAAGATGCTTGGGCTACAGGTTGTCTGGGGGAGGTCAGTGCTGGCTGGAGCCGCTCTTTGAAAAGGGGAGGGGCTTGGCGGGGCGGATGTGCAGGCAGCTGGCCTCATCTAGTGACAAAGACATGTTGCTCCGAGTGCCAGGATGCAGTGGGCCCTGGGTGAGGGGAAGTCCCGTGGGATGGGCACTGGGGCCCCTGGGGCTGGGACAGTCCCCCATGGGTGGCAGGGTTGGTCCTCTGGGATTAGACACACTATGGGGCTATGCCTTGTCGTCTGGGGTCTCCTGACGAGAGGACCTTGGGGTTTGGATGTGGGGCAGGTGGGTGCTGGTCTCAGCTCACAGTGGGACCCTTGGCCTGGGTGCCTGAAACTCAGCCCTCAGCTGGAGAAGGGTGAGAAGCCCCCTGTGAGGAGTGACTGTGGGGATGAGGAGTTCCAGAGGGTCCTTCACATGCCGCTTCAAACCGTGGCAAGCACTTTGTAAGCCATAGAGTGCTGTCCACAGGAGAGGAAGCTAGAGCATCAACTCTGGCTGGCCTGTCCCTGCCTGGCTCAGCTCCTGGGGGAAGGCGGCTGCTGGGCAGGCTCCAGCCAGCAGCTGGGATACCAGAGGCTTGCGTCTGGTGGAGGGCGGCCAGGAGCCCCAGAGGGCAGGGCAACAGTGCCCAGAAACAGCCGGTCCTGCGCATCCTCTGCCAGGCACAAACCCAGCCTTCTGAGCTGGTGCTTCTCCAGGTGTTTCCAGGGAGCACCCCTTGACCCAGAACCACCTGCAGTTCTTTGGGGCTTGTTTTTGATACGCAGGCTTCTGGCCTCCTGAACCACACCTGCTGAATCCTCCTCTGTAGGGGAAAAATCTGCATTTGAACAAACTCCCAGAGGGGTCCTGACACCCAGTGAGGTCCACCAAATGCTGGAGGAGCCAAGGAGACCCGTCCATGGCGCTGCCCAATGCAGTACCTGGCCCCAGCCCCTAATGTAAGCTGGTTGAATGAATCCCTAAAGGAGCCGACCTGTTCTAGGCCTCCGTCTGCGCCTCTGTGGAATGGGAGGCAGACGCGGGCCCTTCTGAGCATGAAGGTAGGCAGCATGGGAACATTCCACACAAAACAGCATTAGAAATGAGAGGTGCAGAGGGCTGTGGAGGAGAGAGAAGGAGGAGAGGGAGGGAGAGGCAGAGAGCGAAAAGGAAAGAGAGAGGGAGAGAGAGAGAGGGAGGGGAGGGGAAGGGGGGAGAGAGAGAGAGGGAGAGAGGCCCACTGTGTTAACCAAGGACAGCAAGCCATGGCCAGATTAGCTGTTCAGGTGCCCCAGAGCAGACCTGATGCAGGGTGCTGGGTGCAGGTGGTTTCCTTGGGAGGACGGTGAAGGAGGAAAGGTGTTAAAGAGCAGTTACTGGCCTGGGAAGCTGGGGTTCATCCCAGAGGACCCTGAGGACCCTCAGAGGACCTGCCTCAGAGTTCCCCTCTGCGGGTCGCTGCAGTTGGGAAACCCCTGTCCACCTCCCATTCTCGGGTGGCTGCCAGAGGACCCTGGAGGTAGCCCACCGGTGGCATCCCTGTGCGCCTTGGAGAAAGTGCCCTAGGAGTAAAGCGGGGTGTCAGGGATGCTGGACAGGGTGGTGGCTGGTAGCTGAGGGTCGTCCAGGTCTGTGCCTGCTGCAGGTGAGTTCTGAGCTTGATGGGGTGCAGCCTCCTCAGCCTCTGCCCTGTCTCCTGTGATACCACCCTGAGCAGACCTGCCCTTCAGAAGCACTCCAAGTCTCCTCCGGCCACCCCACCATCATGGTCCCCTTAAAAAGAGACCAGATTCAAACCATTGTAAGTTTTAAGTGACATGAGCTGAACAAAACTGTAGGGAGGGACAGAAAGAAGTAAGAGAGGAGGGAAAGAAGGAGGGAGGGAGGGAGGGAAGATGGTAAGGAAGGAAGGAGAGAGTTGGAAGTACCTCCAGTTGTGCAGGAAGCTTTCACATCCATTATCTCATTAAAACCACCCCAAGGAGTCCTTGGAATAGGTAACATTATCCATGTTTTCCAAAGGGAACCTGAGGCTCAGAGACATGACACCACTTGCCTAAAGTCACACAGCAAAATATCAGGCCAAACCCCTGAACTCTAAAACCTGTGCTGTTTCCCACCTCTCTCCGGTTGCCCCTCATGACCCTTACTTATGTTGCAGGTGAATGTTGTTAGTCCTCAACGAGATCCTGCCACTCGGGACATTGCTGCAGACCCGCAGCCTCATCATTTGCCATAGCTCGTCCAAAATGTGGCCTGCTGGGTGCGGTGGTGCACGCCTGTCATCCCAGCTACTTGGGAGGCTGAGGCAGGAGGATGGCAAGTTCAAGACCAACCTCAGCCATTTAATGAGATGTTGTCTCAAAATAAAAGATATAAAGGGACCGGGATGTAGCTCCATGGTAGGGAGCCCCTGGGCACAATCCCAGGACCAAGACAAAAATGGAAATTAAAACAGTGCAGAGGCTGGGCCCCAGCCCTACTTAACTGGAATCCACATTCTAGCAAGATGCCAGGACTTGCATGCTCAGGGTTGAGAAGCACTGTCCCCAGTGACCCTGGGGCACAGAGATGACTCTTCCTTTGATCTCACTTACATTCCACAAGAGCGCTTTCTTGATCTGGGGTAAATGCTGAAAAAATGAAGCACGTGATAAGTTCCTCTGGGTCAGACAGGGATGCTGTGCAGCTGACCAGCTGACCGCGTGTCAGGCACTGGCTGGACCAGTGTGGCATCTGGATGTGGCCTCTGGGGCCGAGCCTGTGCACTTGATCACATGACTGGGTCTGTGTTGGGCACCAACTGTGTGCAGTGCATTGCTGGGGACAGATTTGTGAATTTGCTGCTCAGTGACCCAAATTCAGGGTTGGGTGGAGTGGGGAACACCCAGAGAGATCAATAAGCAATTACAATGATTGTTATTATTAATAATACATCTTGCTGGATGAAGTAGAGGCAAGGAAGCTGGGTCTGCTGAGGGGCCAAGGCAGTGGCCTGCTGGCCCACATTACCCACAGGTCCAGCCCTGTGCATTATGGGTCACCTCTCTGCCTGTGGTACCTGTCGTTTAGCATGTGTGCTCAATCACCCACTATGAGCTGTGTGACCTCATACAAGTCACTTAACCTCTCTTGGTCTCAATTTGCTCATCTGCAAAATGATAAAAGTAGTGTACATCTCATGAGAATTTTGAGAGGACTGAATTTTGACCTTGCACATAGTGACACTCCTATGTCCACTGTCATTATTTACCTGCCCCTGTTTTTCCCATCTCTGAAACCTGGAAGTCAGCCCACCAGAAGCTCGAGACCTGAAGGTGAAGCCCCTGACCCTCTGAATCACCACGGGGGTATCGCTCACAGCTCACTCCGTACCACACACGACTGGAAGCATCTCTGCCTCTCTGCACCAATCCGTGGCGGGTAGGACTCTATGATTCCCATTTTACAGCCACAGAAACCAGAGCAGAGGGGTTGACCAACCTATCCAGGGTCACATGCTGGCTAGTAGAGGATGAGGCTGGGATTTGAAGCCAACAGTCTCTGTCCCGAGCACCTGTCCCCGACCACCCTGGGGGCTGTGGTTGAATGAATGACAGGGAGGAAGGGGCAGGAGGGGGAGGACAGCAGGGGAGCCTGGGAGGAAGAAGGGGTGCAGTTGACCTTCAGCTTGTCAGGGGCAGAGGCGGGGAAGGCACTTGGCCTGGTGCCCAGCAAGATTTTGGCACAGATTTGCAGGCACAATGACGACTATGCAGTGACCCGGCCCCGCCGAGTGGGGAAACACAGGAATGGCGGTGGGTGGGACCTGTGCCCACGGAGAGTGAGACCAGCCCAGTCTCGTGTGAAGCCTGGAAGTGAGACCCTTGCAGGCCAGGGTCCCTCCCACATTCCCCAGGTGGAGCCCTGCAGGCACCGAGGTGGCAAGTTCACTGTCCATCCTGGGGACAGGTCAGGGTTCTTCAGGACCCCTCGGTGTTGGGGGTGATGAGACTTTCCCGCAGGGCCAGGGCAGAGGCAGGATTCCCAGCTCCAGCCCCAGTGTTGGTGCAGTGCCCCCCGTTGGCCTGGCCTGGGCATGGTTGGCTGGCACCCTCCCTGGCTCCGGTCCTGGGCGCTTCTGATTGTGCTCAGGAATGTGCAGAACCCAGTGTGGCTGCCTTCAAGGCGAGAATGTTTCTGGATGTATTAGTCAGGCTGTGCGGCAGGAATAGCAGCCCCCGATCTCAGTGCCCAAGAAGTGGGCAAAGGCTCCCGTCTGGCCAGGCTGTGTGTCCAGTGTGGTTGCTCAGGGCTACTCTCCTGGCTCAGGGCGTCAGGCAGATGGAAGCCCCACCCTAGGGAACATCCCTGGTTACTCTGGCAGGGGGTGGGGTGGAGAGTCACACTACAGGTAGGACTTCCACCTGGCATGCCCGGCTTCCCTGCCCACAGCTCACTGGCCACAGCAACAAGGCAGGAGGAGGGCATTCTTACCCTGCGGCCACCACATAGACTCATGGGGCCAGAAGGGCTGCTGGGTGCACAGAGGAATTTTAAGAGCTGGCAGGCCAAGCTGGGGGCAGGGGAGCTGGGTCGGGGCTCAGTCTAGGGCTGGACCAGGGTCAAGGCTCAGTCTATAGCAGAGTTGGTATTTAGTGTGGGATTAGTGTCTGGGCTCAGTCTGTACCATGGTTAGGGCTTGCTTGGCAACAAGGGTCAGTCTTCAGTATGTGACTGGGGTCAGGACTCAATCTGGGACTATGGTGAAGGTTCAGTCTGTAACTGGGATCAGGGATCAGGACATAATTGTTTAATCTATGACTACTGAGGGCTTAGGCTGTACGAAGGGTTGGTGTACAGAATGTGACTGGGGTCAGGACTCAATCTTTGTCAATAGTTTGGGCTTCGTCTGGGATTATGGTGAAGGATCAGTCTAAATGGGATCAGGGCTCAGGTCCTAATGGTTTAATCTATGACTACTGAGGGATTAGGCAGTATCAAGGATCAGAGTGACTGAGATCTGGGCTCAGTCTATAACTGGGATCAGGGCTTAGACTGTAACAGGGACAGGCTCATTCTGGAGCAACATTCAGGGCTCACTTTAGAGCTAGGATGAAGGTCCAGCCCTAGACCAGGATCAGAAGTCCCCTATGACCTTTCAGCACCCACTTCCTAGACTGCCCTGAGGCCCTGCCTCACCCCAGGACCACATGAGACTCCCTCAAGGGGCCTCGTGTCCCACTCATGGATGCTCTGGACTCAAGAAGAAAGTCCAAGGGCCATTCCATCCATGCCCCTGCCTCTCACTTTGGTCTGTGCCCTGTATGAAACCTGCAGGTGGTGAGGGCCTACGTTCTCCCCCCTCCTTCCTGCAAATTGTCCAGTGGCAGTGTCCTCTCCTTGCAGTGAGAGGGGTCAAGTCATCCATCGCACGTTGGTGAAGTGAGCACCTACTATGTGCCAGCTCTGTGGGCTGGAGCCACAAGTAAGGGTGAAGGGCCTGGAGCTGGGCTGGGTGGAGCTCTGGGCCAGGAGCAGGTGCCTGGCTGATTCACACAGAGCCGCTAACAGTGGGACGGCCCTGCAGGAACAGGCATCATCGGCTCTGGGACAAGAGCAGGAAGGGGCAGACCAAAGATCCAGGAGGCCTCAGCCAGTGCAGGGCCAGGCATGGGGACAGAGTGGCCTCCTGGGAGTGAGCAGAGCCACAAAGGCACAGGCCAGTGTGTGTCAGTGAGAGGGAGCGCCACGGGCCAGCAGCTAATGACAAGCTCACCACACTGGGCGAGGTCAAGGTCAGGGGCCCCCAGCCAAGGTCTGGAGACAGAGGCAAGGAGAGGGGCCTCCTGTGGGCTTCCTTCCTCCAGGGCTCCCCACTGCTCACAGAGGAATCCGCAAGGGAGACCTCGAGGCCTCACCCCACTCACGCCTCATCAGGAGCAGGTCCTCAAGCTGCCAGCCTCTCCGCTGTCCCTGCTGCCTCCGTGCCTTCCCTAACCTTGGCCTTCCCTAACCTTGGCCTTTCCACTGTTGCCCTCTCCTACATTCTTCTGTCCCCTCCCCCAGCTCCCTGCTCCTCTCTTGGAAATAAGGGCCCCTGTGTTTGTGCCCTGGGATGAGGCACCTGGCCCGTCCCGCTGCTGACCATCGACAGACCTCAGATGGAGATGCAGGTTCTGGTCCATGCAGTGGTGCATGCCTATAATCCCAGCAACTTGGGAGGCTGAGGTAGGAGGATCACAAGTGGAGGCCAGTCTGAGCAACTTAGCGGGAGAGAACCTACCTAAATAGAATAAAAAATGGCTGGGGATGTAGCTCAGTGGTAAAGTGCCCTGGGTTCAATCCTAAGTATAAGAAAGGAAGAAAGAACAGAAGAAAAGAGGGGTTCCATCTTGCCCATGGTTTTCTCTGGCCCACATGGAGCTGGGCACATAGAAATACATACAAAATTAATGGTCAGCGAGTGGCTCTCTCCCACCAGAACACCCTCTCTGGGGCCCAGATCTGCCATCCATCGCTCTGTGGGTAAGACGAGAGCGGGCAGCTGTGGTTGGAGAGAAGGGCCCAGGTTTACATCTTGGCTGCTCTGTCTCCACAGCAGCAGAGCCCATGACTGTGACAGAACTGGCCACGAAAGCCTGGAGACTGAACCTCTGGCCCACCGGGAACAAGTCTGCAGCCCTTAATGTGAAAGTTGAGGGACTCAGCTCTGGACCAGGCCCGGAGCCCTATCCACAGGGGAGGTCATCACAGGACCCACCTCCCCAGGCTTGCAGGGGGACATCATGAGTTTGTAGGCTAAGGGGCTGAGGAGGTCCTTTGTGTTTACTTTTGTTAGCTCTGGGGTCCACTGAGACCATGAGATCAGATGGGGAGTCCCACAGAGAGAAGGGGACCCAGGCAGGGAGAGGTGGGCAGGAAGGAGATAGGCCTCGAGGCCAAGGGGCTCGGTGGGGTGGCAGTGGCTCCCTTACCTGGTGCACCCACCCAGAGTGTGCACAGGGGCTGGCGAGGGTCTCAGGCTGCTCCGCAGCTTAGCGCAGATGACACACAGGCGGACTTCCCCACACGCCCACACACGCTCCTGCACACTCGCTCACAATGCACACACAACCCCCAACACGCTCACACGTGGCCACACCTCTGTCACATGCAGCACATGGGTGCCCCAAGGAGACGGGCCTGGACCCCCTCCCACCCACGACCTCTCCCTGCTCCTCTGCCCAGCAGACGGGACATGATGGAACACGCTTCTTCCCCTTTCCAGAGAGGCCTGTGGCGGAGGCTCTGCTGAGAGAAGGCCTCCGAGCATCAGCACGACAGAACCCTCCCAGCCACAGTGGTGGCCCTTGTGGCAGCCAGGGACACAGGGTTCCTTCTGTGAGACCCCCTTCCTCCTCGGCTGGTTTGGCTTTCCTGGATGGGAAGGGACCCAGAGAGGGGGCCGGGTGGCCCCCGGGTTACAGTTTGGGTGGAGGGTGCTGTCTATTTGTGTGTGTGTACATGCACACGCATGTGTCAGGTGTGCGCACGGGTTTCCCTGGGGGTCCCCTCTGCTTGCATATCTGGGAGCCCAGCTGGGGTCCCGAGAGGAGGATCAGCCCTCAGCCTGGGACTAGGAACCAGTCTGTGGCGGTGACAAGCTGGGACCCAGCCCAGCTCTTCAGCAGCCTGGGTTGTGGCTTTGGGGAAGTGACATCAGGCCCAGGTCCTGGTACTGGTCTCTGGGAGGTGGGCTTAATGACAACCGTGTTGGAATCCACCCAGTGCCATGGCCTTTGTTCGATCCCAGAGCAGCACCAAGTGCTGCTTGCACCCTGGGTGGCCCTGCTGCACACCGTGGCTCTGAGCCAGGGGAACCAGGCTCCTCTGGGACAAGCCTCAGGTTCCCCTCTCTGCCACCCAGAAGCAGGAAGACTGAAGTCCCTACCCCGTCCTCAGAGGGAGGAGGGTGGTGACTCCCATGAAGAGCATCCCTGGGGCTGTTTCCATGGCAACCTGGGAGCCCTGCCATGGGGGCCACTGGGCCAGGCCCCCTCCCCTTGCCTGGCAGGACCCAGGTCATCACGTACATGCCCCCTGCCCACACTTGCCCTCCTCACACCAGCCCAGGGAGGTGGGGAGCAGGTGGGAGTCATGCCCGTTTTCTATGCGGGGACACTAAGGCTTCCCAGGGGAATCAGGTTGGTGCTAGAGCTTGAACCCACTAATGAGTCCTCAGGTCTTCATCCTCCATCTTCAGCCTCCCATCCCTGTGTGAGTGTCACCTTTTCCAAGAGAGCCCTGCCTATCAAACCCAAAACAGCATCACCTAGATTGATGCTACTCAGAGTGTGGTCCCCAGACCTTGGAAGATACTCAGAAACGTAGAGCTGTGGGCTCCACTGCAGGTCTTCCAAGCCCAGATCTGCATCAAACCACCTCTCCAGGGAATCTTAGGCACATCAAGTCTGAGACACATGGCGGAACCCAGTGCCATCCATAAGAACTTTCTGGAATGATTTAAAGTTTCTCACCTTCCCAGCATCGTGGCAACTAGCCACACAAGGCCATTGAGCACTTGCAATAGAGAAACTAAAATCAGGCAACTGACTTTTTACATTTTATTTCATTTCAGTTCAAATAGCCACAAAAATACCTCTTGGATAACAGGCCTAAGTCAGTACAGGTGTTCCCAAATGGCAGCACCAATTATTATCACTGAATAAAATGAATCCAGCAAGACCGGCTCTCCATTTCTTTTTCTTACCACCCTGAAGGGAAGGGGTGTGACTATCTTCGTTGGTCAGATTTGGAAAGTGAGACTCAGGTCCCTTGTGCAAGATTACACAGTCAAAACCTTGGCCATCCTCATTGACACCATTGACCCTGGGACAGTGCCATTTAACAGAGAGAAGTCTCAGAGAGGTGAAGAGATTTGTCCAGGGTCACACAGCATCTAAGTGGCAGAGTGGGGTGGGCACAGCCTGGTTCTCCCGAGGCTGTACTGTGAGGAACCTGTGTAGTGGGGACAGGAGCTGTGCTTGAGAAACCGGGGAACGGGAAGAAGCCAGTCCTTCACCTGGAGAGACCCCTCGGGATCAGGGGCCCCGCCACACCTGGGAGGTCACTTACCATGCTCCAGAGGGGCAGCAGCAGATTTGGGCAGGCAGTGCAGCCCACAGGAACCTCTGGTTGCTTCCTGCAGCTTGCTGGGAGGGCGCAGGCTGTGGCCACAGGCGCCAGGGAACATGAGTGGCTTCCTGAGCAGCAGCCAGCTGGGCCCCGGGGAAGGCCAGGGAGGCACCCTTGCCCCTCAGCCTCTGCCACTTTTTTGTATTTAACACCTCGCTCCATTTCTGAGCGAGTGTGGGTGCTACGTGTGTGTGTGTCTAGTGACAGAAGGCAACCTCCCAGGAAGGGAGCCCCCTCCCAGCCTCCTCCAAGCTCCCACACCCAGCCTAATGCTGCATGGTGGAGCAGGTGGGTGATTAGGAGCCAGACTGAGAATCCAGAACCGCAGACCTCCTGCCACCACCTCCCTCCAGGGGCAGGTCCGCTGGCCACACATGCCAGCTCAAAACCCAGAATGCCAGAGACCAGGACCCTACAGATGGAGAAATAATAATGATAACAACAGTGAAAATAAGAGCTGCTGTTAGGGGAGGTTTCCCTCTGCACGCAGGGGCGGTTCACCTGCACACTGACAGAGAGCGGCCCCGGAGGCATTCCAGGTTGGGGAGCCAAGGCACTGTGCAGGGGTGTCCTTGGCTCAGGTAACCCAGCAAGGACGCAGTTGATCCAGGCTCTGATCCAAGTCTGTGGCAAACAGGAGACAACCCGGAAGGACCTGGAGGAGTGCAAGCTGCTGTCGGCAGGGAGAGACCTCAGGATCCAGGGGCTTGACCTTCACAGCCTCGGTTTCTCCGACCGCCCAGTGGGGAGGCTGAGGCCAACTTCGCATGAACAGCAGGGGAATTAAACAGGCCAAGATGCCAGGCGGACAGGATGGAGCCAAAGGAATGTGTGTCACCAGTGGAGCGCACTGTCGGTATCCAGTAGGCGCTCAGCAGATGATGTGAATGCACATGGCGGAAGGAGAAGCCGCCTAACTTGTAAACAGGTAGCCCCCCCCATCTGGGAGAATCGAGCATTTGAGCGGTGTTCGGTGCCGCCCGGGGCATGCCGAGCCCATTTTATAAACCTGGAGACTGAGGCTCTGGGAAAGTTGATGACCTGCTGGGGTCTCACAGCCGCTGGGCAGGGGAGCTGGGAGATGGGCACTGTGCGGACAGGAGTTGCGACCCCAGCCCGGCAGCACATGCAGCAGGCGCCCAGTGTGGCAACTCGGGGAGGTGAGGTGGCTGGCCTCACAGATGGAGTGCGGGCGGAAGGGGGCCAGGGGGTGCTTCTCACGCAAGCTCATGACAGCTGCTGAGGCAACATCCTTGCCCAGCTGCTGGGGATGACCATCACTATGGCAACCACCAAAGGTCAACTGACCTCAGGTGTGAGGAGGGGCTGCGTCCACCTTGCACCCTGGCCCTGCTGCCCCCTGTGACCAGCTGATGACCTGTGTGTTCAGCCTCAGGCCTCCAGGGCTCCCCAGCTCCAATAGCTGGATGTAGGCGGAGCCCCCCAAGGACAGACCCCGACCACCAAGCCATGGCCCTTGCATCTAGGATCTGCCTGCTACCCCAGGGATGCCTGTACTGAGGGTCAGGGGCCTTCAGCCAGAGGAGGACTGGAGACCTGGTTGCGTGGTGGGAGAGCCCAGAAGTCACAGCTCTGTGCCGTGAGTATTAATAATCTACTAATGACTCTCCAGGCAGCCGCTGCATCTCGGCTGCTGGCAGCTGTTCCCGAAAACCCACCCACGGCTTCTCTGGGCAGAAGGAGGCAGCCCTGTGGCAGCGGAGAGGCAGCCCCAGAACCCGTGGGATGGGCACGAGTCTGGGGGATACGGGGAGACAGGGACATGGGGGACATCCCTGGGGGGAGAATCATGGAGCAGAGTGTGGGGGACAGACTGGGCAAGAGGAGGCAACACTGGAAAGGCAGAAGTCTAAGGCTTTGGAGATGCTGCACCTTTGTCTGCTCAAGAAGCACCTGCACTTATTGAGTGCCTGCAGTTTACAAAGAGCCTTAGTGCCCGGCTAGCCCAGATGCCGTCACAGACCCTCAGATGGGCTGGTTAGACATGTCAGTCTTGCCACCACCAGCATCGCTACTGTGCCAAGATCCTGGTGGCCCCTCGCCATCCACCACGGAGCGCTGCCACGGTGACCCTCCTTTTCCTGATCAGGAGGTTGAGGCGCCGAAGGGGACAGTGACTCTTTGCAGACCCAGGAGGTGTCCGATCCCAGCAAGCAGTGGACAAGACTGTGCCTCCTTCTCTGGACGCCATGGGATATAGACGCAGGGAGGCGGCAGGTGACCCAGAGGCTCGGGACCATGTCCTTGGGGCTGGAGGACCCTGGATGCAGGCAGGCCAGGGGCGTCTGCTGGGTGTGTGTGTGTTGTGGGGGTGAGGTGACCTCCCTCCGTCCGGCTGTTAGAGTTAGTCCAGAGACCACGGCAGCAAGAGTGGCCACCAGAAGGCACCAGGGCCCAGGCTCAAGGTGGCTGGGGGACCACAGAGTCCAGTGGTGGAACAAGTCCCCTGGAGGGGTAGTGAGCTTCCCTCCATGGGAAGAGCTCAGTGACACCTTGGCAGGACTTTAGGGGTGTCTTGGCTTCAGAAAAACGCATGGAAGAATCTCAGGGCTGAGGCCGCCCAACCCCAGCCTGGCAGTACCAGGGACCTAGCAATCCTGAGGCCTCCCAGGGTCGCAGTTTCCTCACTGCAAAATGGGAACCTTGATAACAGCCTCCAGGATTGCTCCCAGCTGATCTTCTGGTCAGAGGCAGGGCCCCTGTCCCTGCTGCTCAGGGGACAGCATTAACCAGCACCGAGCCTCAGGGTCAGGCAGTTAGTCGCTCCCAGCTCTCGGCCACCAGCCCCATCAAGGAGCTGCAGCCCCATCTGCAGCCGCCCCATCTCCAACACCAGCGGCCACTTTTCTCTTTAAAAAAAATCAAGGTGCACACCTCTTACATGGGTAGTGCAAAACTTTTCACGTAGCCGCTGGGAGAAGCGGGATGTGCCCAGCCCTCTCCACGCCTGCCCGTCCCTCCCACTGCTGGGCCCCCAAGAGTCCTTCTGTCTGTTCTTGAACTTCACTTTAGTGGAATCAGGTAATATTGACTGGGCTTTATTGAGATATGATTTGCACACCACATACTTCATCCATTTAAAGTTCAGTGGCTTTTAGTATGTTCACGATACTGGGGAAATGTCACCAGAGTTGATTTTAGAATATTTCATCACCTACAAAACAAATCTTGTATTCTTCCTATCACTCCCAAAGTCCCCTGCCCTCTCCAGTCCCTGACAGCACTCATCTGCTTTCTGTCTTTATGGATTTAGTTATTCTGAATGTTCTGTGCATTTGAAATTATGCAATCTGTGGTCTTTTGTGTCTGGTTTATTTCACTTAGCATAATATTTTCAAAGTTCATCCACTCATGGTTCTATAGTCTTTTCTTTTTATGGCTGAATAATATTCCGCTGGGTGAATACATTGCATTTTATTTACCTGTTCATCCACAGGTGGACAAATGCACACATTTTGAATTTGCTTCTTTTGCTTTCTGTTCTGTCTGTGACGTTCATCTTGGCTGTACTCTGTTCACAGGTCATTTTTTTTCATTTCTTAATATTCCCTCAAATAAACATATCTCTGTTTATTCTCCATCATACTGTAGCTGGACATTTGGATGGTTTACATTTTGGTCTTTGGCACTATTAGGAATAAAACTGGAAGAATAGTTTTGGGAGGATCATTGACAAATTTGTTTCAGCTGGGCACAGCCAGGTGTCCCAGGATCAGGTAGGCATTTGTTAGCTTGGCTCTATTTGAACAGAGAGAGAGCAGAGGTCAGGAGGCAGAGCCTTGTCAAACTCCAACTAGTTGGAATGTAACACCATCACTGAGCTCACTGTATGGAGTTCCTCTCTTTTCTCTTTCCTTTTTTTTGGGGGGGACTGTGTTCCAATAAAACTTTATTTACAAAAACAAGTGGTGGTCTAGATTTGGTCCATAGGCTACAGTTTATCACCCCCTGCTTCTTTCTTTCTGTTTTTTTTATTTATGCCAAAGTGCATCGTGTGTGTAGCGCTGGTTCCAAGTGTTCTTTTAAAATCACGAGGTTGAAGAAAAGGGAGTTTAAAGGAACTCTCAGTAAAGGATAAACTAGAGCCCAGGTAACACTGGGCAGAGGGGGTTCTGGAAGCAGTCCCCAGTGGATGAAGGCTGTGTGTCGTGGGCAGGGCTGTGGAGACAAGCCTGGGTGGTCAGAAGGACCTCTGGGGATGCAAGGGCGGAGGGAGGCCAGGCTGGGCAGGGCCGCGGGGCCCTGGGCAGCCTTGACGCAGGGCAGGCCCCGCTCTCAAGTCTGGCCTGACCTTGGGAGCGTGGCACCGCCCAAGTCTCACATCCTGCCCGGCCAAACGCAGCCGCAGAGGGCATGCGGAACTCAGCGGGGCCTCTGTGTGGCATCGTGGCTCCAGACACAGGTGCTTGGTTGGGCGTCTGTGACCCAGTTCATCTCAGAACCAGGAGGAATGGGCAGGGCCACCTCCTGACTGCTGACACCTGTCACTGACCTGCAGTTCCGGCTGCCATGGGGCCAGACTCTGGGGGCCATGCGGGCCAGAGCTGGGTGTCCTCATCCCGGCTGCCTGGCTGCGCTGGGTCTGCCCAGGCCTTCCTGCTCCTGCAGGCACTGAGCCCCTGCGGCCTTGGTGAAATTGAAAGCCCACCCAGAGGAAGCTCAGGGACCATGGGTGGGGTGCAGGATCCTCCAGACAGACTGATGGCCACGCAGACCAGAGCTGGTGTGGAGAAGCTGACCAAACCCACGTCGGGCCTCCAATGACACAGGGCGCTGTACCACGTCCCTCGCCGCCTGTACTCGAGCGAGTCCCGGCTCCACCCTATGCCTTAGTCTCCTCATGAGGCTCCTCATGGGGACACACACAGCACCCCTTCTAATTCCCTCAACCCATTCTGAAGGCCAGGCACACAAGGGTTCTCCAGGACCAGCCACCAAGGATGGAGGCCATTGGTCCCCTCTGGTCAGGCCCTATGGAGATGTCCCCAGGGGCCACCGGGTCCCTGTCTTCCACCAACGGTGCTGGCGGTCTGGTGATACTGGCTGTTTAAATCAGTGAATGAGGCCAGTCTCTGCTGGTGTAGATCTCGGGAGAGGCCATCCCGACACTCCGCTCTCCAGGTAGCTTCCTCGGCCGCGTCCCCCTTATGTCCGCGTTTTCAGAGCTCAGAGCTTAACTGCCCGTTGCCACAGCCTTTGCCCACAGTGCTGGTGGAAATGAGAGGCACTGGCTGGCCCACTCATTTGCAGCTCATCACCCGGGGCTGGCACGTTGTCCAGGCACAGGGCACTGTGGTGAGGTGTGTCAGGAGCAGATGCGTGGCAGTGGGTGGGGTGGGGCCATCTGTCACCTGCCAGCCTCCTCCTTTGCCCTCCACTGGGCCATTCTCATGTGTCAGCCAGGATGACCCTTCATTGTGAATCAGGGATGCTGTCCAGGCCAGCTGTGACTCCTGGATCCTGCTCACCTGGGTTAAAATCTGAACTCCTCGCATGGATCCACGAAACCAGGGAGGACCTGAACCCACCGTCTCTCCACCCTCCTCTCCCATCATTCCCTTCCACCTTGCTGACCATGTCCCAGTCACACCAGCCTCATTGCAGTATCTCCAATGAATCCCTCCTGCCCCAAGACCTTTGCACATACTGCTGGCTCTTCCTGGCTTGCTCTTACCCTAGTGTTCACAGGGTCACCTCCTCTGCCTGTTTCCAGTCTCTGTTCCCAGAGGCCTTATTTAGAATATTTCCCTTGTCTTGCACTGTCTTCTCTCACTTTATTGTCCTTCACTGAATTTCTTACCGTGTATGGTGTATGGCAGTCGCTGGCATGTGATTCTTTGATGGTCCCCCACCCCACAGCACTGGTGTCCCTCCAGGAGGGCAACGGCTTTGAAGGAAAACACAGCAAACTAAATGCAGGGCCTGGCCTGGTGCCTTAGTGGTAAAGTGCTGCATCCTTGCTCTGGGGTCCCACTCTGGGGTGTTCCCTTTTAGAACCTCTAAGTCCCTCATCCTGCTCTGCAGAGGCAATGAGGGGGGCAGGTGGCTTTGAACCACTTGACAGAAGATGAAACGGAGGCCAAAATGGTTCCCTCTGCCCCCACCACAGGGCCCCTGCCAAGCTGTGCCCATTTTGCCACTCCATGATGCTCTCCAAGGTCCATGTGTTGAAGGTTTGGTCTCCAGGCTATGAGGAGGTGAGGCCTCGTGGAAGGAAGATAGGTCACTGGGAGCATGCCCTTCAAGTGGATAGTGGGACTCCGTCCCCTGTCCCCTGCTTCCTGGCTGCCGTGAGTAAATAGCTTTGCCCCAACACACTTTCCCCACCATCACCATGTAGGGCTGCCTCAGGCCCAAAGCAACAGAGCCAACTATTCATGGACCAGAACCTCTGAAACTGTGAGTCAGAATAAACCTTTTCTCTCCTTAAGTTGATAATGTCAGGTGTTTTGTTACAATAACAGAAAGCTGATTACCACACTCTGATTTTCTTTCAGATTTCTTTTCTTCAACATCACTTGCCTGTGGGAGCCACCTCTCCCGAGTCTAGGGCAGATTTGCCCTTTGGAATTTCTCAGCACTCCTTGTTCCTCTTGAAAGTGTCCTTCAGAGTGGACAGAGTAAAATGGGAGAAAGTCATTTTGCCAAAGGGTGAATTTAAGAGCCTCTGCTGGATACAATGTAGGCCACCCTCAGAAGTCGGGTGCTCCCCAGGTAAGAGGGGAAGAGAAGAAGATCAATGCAGGTGCATTGATGAGCAGGGTGCAGTCTGCAGGGATGCCTTGGCAGCTGTGAACAGCGCTCAGGGAGCAAGAAGATGAGATGCTCCTACCCAACCTCCCGGGTCATGGATTCCAAGTCTTTCCTAGGCTGTGAGCTTCCTGGCACTTCCAGTCTACCCTGTGTGGGGACCAAGTTCACACCTGTGGTCACTGGAAGGCCACAGCACAGAGAAGCAGGTGGCAGGGGTAGGATGCTATTGACACATTTGAGAAGTGCCCTCTGAACGACCCAGAGGGGGACAGGAGGCATGTGTGGTGACTGAGCATCTCTGGCCACTTCTGGCCGTAGCTGCGACTCGCATCTTTTCAAAGCACCAATCCACAACACTCTGCTTTCTAGCCCTGAACCTCGAGCCACAGAGAAGCCCAAGACCTGGGTCGTGCCTCCAGATCAGAAATCCTAGCTATGGAGTCTAGACTGAAACACCAGGACAGCCCAGTGAGGCAGGCACATTTCACAGGTGAGATGCAGAAGCACAGAGAGGTGAAGGGAATTCCCTAAGGTCA
This sequence comes from Sciurus carolinensis, assembly GCF_902686445.1. Classification (NCBI taxonomy): domain Eukaryota; kingdom Metazoa; phylum Chordata; class Mammalia; order Rodentia; family Sciuridae; genus Sciurus; species Sciurus carolinensis. Next base: position 333,524 of record NW_025920116.1, read on the forward strand.
CACAGCTAGTAATGTAGTAAAGGATAGTGCTGGGAGTTGAACCCAGGGCCTGCACCCTGAGTCCCCCCTTCTGCACCATTAGTCATAGCTGCTATGCAAGGACAGCCTCCACATCCACCCTGATCATCCCCATTTTATAGGTGGGGAAACTGAGGCCCAGGAAGGACGTAATCAGAAAGCACATGGGAGCCAGATTCTGGAGTTGGAGAGCCAGGCCAGCTGCCTGCCAGGGAGTCAGCCTCAGTCACTGCCCCTCCCTAGTCCCCTGGAGGCCGGCAAGCAGAAGCAGGGCTGGGATATATGGGTCACTGCCACTCACAGGGCGGGGCTGCGGCTGGACTGCCTGCCTCCACCCCTCTGCCATGAGCTCTAACTGCACCCATCTCCCATTGGAAGCTGGGAACATGGCAGGGCCAGGATTCAAATCGGGACAGCTGAGCTCCAGGACCCAACCCACCTTCACCCCCGAAGCAGGGATCCCTTTCAGGGCCCAAGCGGGGGGGCAGTCCCTGCGGCGGCTCCAGCTCTGTCCTCTCTGCTCCTAGAGGAGTGTCCAGGGTCAGGTGTGGACCCTGCTCGGCCAAGCAGCATCAGAGCCCAGGCGCCTGGCCCAGCCTGTGTGGTTGGCATGACACCTCCAAACCCGGGAGCAGACCCCATTCCCAGGGTGGCCAGATCTGCAGCAGGCCTACGTCACGGGCTCCCGTGAAACCACCGCTGGCTCGCCCCACCTGTCAGGGCTCCCCACCTTCTGTGAAGAATAACTCAGAGGGCGTCTGTCACCTCCAGGCAGACACGACTCTCAGGTTTGATTCTGAAGGTTGATTCCTTTCACTGGGACCATCCTCCTCCCATGTCTGACCCTGAGGCTCCCAGGGTCCAGGCGAGGAAACAGAGGCTGGGCTGCAGCCCCCAGTCCCACCCGTGAAGGGAGCAACAGGCCACGGGCAGGGAGTGCTGGGCCTGGGTACCCTACTCCGAGATGCCAGCTCAGTCCCATGAGGCCCAGGGCTTCCCACCTTTCTCTCTACTGGTTTCTTTCTGGGAAGGAGGTGCTCAGTCCTCCCCTGTGCTGCCTCCGTGGGTCTGAATCAATCTCCAATCCCTACTTAACATGCAGTGCTAAAAACTCCACGACAGCTCGTCATTTACAGATTAGCTCCTCACATGAGGAAATGACTTGTTTAGAAGGTTCCTCTCCTCTCCTCTCCTCGACTCCTCTCTATTTTTTCTTTCATTCCTTGACTGAGAACATATTACTCAGAAATTAAGGCTGAAGGGGGACAGAGGTGGGTGTGATGGGGTCAGTAAGAGGAGGCTGTGGAGGGAGGTGGCCAGGCGGCCAGGGACCAGGGGGACGGTGGGGCCAGGGAGGAGGCCAGGAGGGGAAGGGTCTGGGGCTGGTGGGGAGGAGCCAGGGGCATCTGGGAGGGAGGAGGGAGGCCAGGTCAGAGGCAGGAGAAGAGAGGAGGACGGAGCAGGTGGGGAGGCAGGGAGAGGGAGAGAGGCCAGGAGAGGGAGAAGGAGAGAAGCAGGAAAAAGAAAAACACCAGAGTAAAAAAAAAACCCCAGAGAGAGGAAGGAGGGAGGGCAAGCATGGGAAAGTGCCCGGTGCAGGCAGGTTCCAGTACAGCCACCTGGGCGCTGGCCCCCACTCCAGCCCCGAGCCCTGTGCAACCAGCCTCTGCTGCTGGTGCAGAGTGGAGCTTCCACACACCCTGGCCAGGCTGAGACCAGGACCTCCCTGCCCTGCAGCCTTGAGGGAGGGCCCGCTGGTCCTGCCTGTTATCTCCCCTTTGTTACTTCCTGAATCTATATACACTGATATAAATTTCTATGCAACATAAATATATATGTATAAATCTCTCAATCTCTCTCTCTCTCTCTGTTTCTCTCTCTCTCTCTCTCTCTTTTGCAATCTTGTGCAATAACCAGGTGTGGAGCAGAGGCTACAATGATAAGAAGATTAGAGAGGATTGCTTCATCTGTTGTAAGATTTCCAGGAGGGATATTTGTTCTCAGGAGACCAGCCAGAAGGTTATCTAAATAGGCTGTATCTGAGCTAACCCAGAGTTGCTCCTCACTGGGACATTAATGGTACAAATAGCCAGAGACAGGCGGGGCGAAGATGAGTCATAATAATTATTTGATTATCTTGGGCTTTAACAAACCCAGTCAGTTTGTCTGGGTGTGAAAAATTAACTGTTCTCACAGCAGCAAATTTCACAGGGTTCCGTGTTATGTATCTTTTTCTCCAGAGAGGGGGCCGGCCTGTGCGAGGGCTCAGGGGTGACAAGGATGCCACAGTTTCTCTTGGACGTATCCCTGTGGCCAGGTTCTCTGGATGAGGGAAAAAAATCTGCCAACCATCCAGGGTCTGTTGGAAGAATGTTCTGGAGAAACACCTTCTAACATAAACATAGACTGGGTAGAGGATGGACTAAAGCCCTTGCTTCCTTAAAATAAAAAATAAATAAATAAATAAACCACTTGGTTTCTGAGCCAGTGGAGGAAAAAGCCATTTTGGTCTAGAATCATGTGACCGGAGGCTGTGGCCATGGGCCCCGCACGGTTGTGGGACTGGAGCAGTGGTCGGTCTGTACCAAGTCCGGCTGTCAATGCAAAACTTAGCAGGGAAAATGTGAGAGGCACGGTCCACAGAGGCAGGTGGTGAGGCACCCGCAGCCCAGTGCGGCTGAAGGCAGCCCCACCTGTCTCTTGCTGCGTTTTCAAATATTTTTTTAGTTGGCAATGGACTCTAGGTCATTGACTTATTTCTCTCCCCCACTGAGCCACCACCTCAGCCGGCTCTTTGGGTTCTCTACTTTCCACACACATGGGTCTTGGCACGTGGTGATGATGTATAGAACTCCCTCCCACCCACTTTGTGATGGATGCCTCTGCTTTAGACTCTGGATTGTGCACACAGTAGGAGCACAGTAGGAGCTTTAGAAGGCCACGGGATTTGGTTGCTGATGGAGAGTCCAGCGGGTTGCTGGGAGTTCATTCCAGCTGGCCGGTGCTGATGTGGCCCAGAAGTTAACCAGGGGATCTCACAGTGGCCCTTCAGCCACTCAGGACTCAGGGCACCTGCTGTGTGACTGGCTCTGCTCTGAGCATGTCCCTCAGCTGGCCTTGCTCAGCCCCACGATGCCCTGGGAGGGAGGATCTGTTTGTCCCATTGTGGGCCATGGGGTCGGCTTGGAGAGGTTCTGTTTGTACAGCACTTACTGTGCCCACAAGGGCTTGTCCCTGGGCCTTGGGATGGCCGGTTCTGGGTCCCCACTCCCAGTTTACTTTGCAGATGCGACCTTTGCTGCCTCCCTGAGTTTGCCAAACCTTCTCTCCTTATAGCAAGGAGCCACTTCTTCACTGGGCCCATGGTAGCCCCCACATATGCAGGTGGCTCATTTGGAGGTTTTTTTGGGGAAGGGAAGGAGCCCAGCAGAAACCTGGAGCTGAGCACTGGGTCCAGCCAGCCTCCACAGTGTGGCCTCAGCCGACCTCCAGCTCTCTGAGCCTCAGTCCTCCCAGCTGCAAAGCACCTTCCAGGGAGCACCTGCGGCAAGGTTACTCTGGGTCAAGGGATGTCAAAATGCTCAAGAGAGGTTCATTATGGAGGCTGAGGGGGCGGGTGTGTGCCCACCGAGGCCCTCCCCTCCCTGCCTTCTTTATCCAGGATCCTGGATTTGGCTCTGGGCAGGAACAGGGGTCTTGGGAGATTCTTTACAAGGAGCCGCCCAGCTGAAAAATGAACCCTTCCCCTTCCCAGTCTCTGGCCTTCTCTCAGCCTGGAAAGAGGCTGGAGGCTGGAAACAGGACCTCCTTACTGGGGGGACCTCTGGATGCAGACCCCCACCCACTCCCAGAGGCCCCAGCCAGGGTGGTTGGTGAGGGTGGGGAGGACGATTGTCAGCTTGACCCCAGTCACCAAGGTGTGACTGGCAGCTGGCCAAGCGGGGCCATTATTATTACCGCCATCCACGCTGTCGTGGTTGTTGGACTATGTCGCCTGGGTCTCCTCGGGGTTGAGCCCATGCCCAGCCTCCCTGCCTCCCGGCCTCCTCCCTGTACCCCAGCCCTACTCCTTTCACATCCCCTGCTGCCGCCCCTCGCCTGTTCCTTCCTCGTTATCTCACTTGCCACAGGTCTGTCCCACACACAGCTGCCATCTTTGTTCCAGGCCATTATCTGTGGCAGCGCAGCCGAATCGGGCCACGTGCAGACAATCCTGGCATAATAGCGTGTCTGCAGCTATTGCTGTGTGTGTCCAGGTGATCCATCATGCCACCTGACACCAGGCAGGGTGGCAGCCGGGAAGCCCGATGGCCACTCTCAGAATCTCCACTGCCCCTCTGCGTGCAGGACCAGATGGGCTGGGGGACCAGGAGAGGCCACAGGCGCACTGTGGGCCTCAAGGGTCTCCCTCACCAGGTCCCACCCCAGCCCTATCAGGAGGGTGGTTTCTTCTACCCTGTTATTCAGATGTGAAACTCAGGCTCAGAGAGGGACACTCACTTGCCCCAGGGCACACAGCAGAGTGGGGGCATCGTGGGGACTGGAACCCAGGTCTGTCGACCCCCAAGTCTGTGATCTGAAGCACCTTGCCCTGCTGTTCCTAGAGCCTGCCTTTTCAGGGTAACAAAGTGATTTTCACATTCAGGACATGGACAGAGGCCCAGTACTTGCCCAACCATCTTCTAGACACAGAGCTGGGAGCTGCTCTCCCCCTGGGGCAGGTGGGTAAATTTGGGGGTGGAAAGGAACAGACATCATGGTAGGCCAGAGCACATGGATATGAGCAGGGGCCCTGGGGCCCACACCAAGCTTCTGCCTCTGCCTTTCCTGCTGTGTGACTTGGTTCAAGTGGCTTCACCTCTCTGTGCATCAGGTTCTTCATGGTGGTGATGGGAGGCCCTTCATCAAGGGGCAGCTAGGAAGATGCAGTGCATGGTAGGAGGGCCTGATGCTCTGGAACATGCCCTGCAGCCCTGCCTGGGGCCGTCACCTACCTCTCCAAGGAGCCCAAGCAAGGTACGTCCACGTATCACTCCCATTTCACAGGTGCCGGATCTAAGGGCTCAGAGCCCTGCCTGAGACCACCTAGCTAGGATCACCCTGTATTTTCTTCCTGAATCTTCAGGCATTATCTGAGCACCTACTGTGTGCTGGGCTTTGCCCTGAGTGCTGCTGCAGTTGCAGAAGGACAGCTTCACAGCAGCCCAGGTCGGCTTGGGGCCCTGTTCTCAGCAGAGCTTTAAGATGCCTGAGCACCACTACGCCCAGTGCTCCCGAGAGGGAGGCTCCGTCATTCTCCTCAGGCAAATGAGAACACGGAGGCCCCAAGAGTTAGGCCAGGCAGAAGGTCTCAGCCTCATGGAAGGTCAGCCAGCCAGGACCGGCGGGCAGACCCACCATCAGTTACAAAGCAGCACCACCCATGTGGAAAGGCCTGGCAGATCTGGTGGACCACAGTTCAAGCCTGGGCTCCTGGGCACCAGGAAGGCTTCCTGGAGGAGGCAGACGGGAGGCACCGAGCGGGACACCTGGAGAGGACATCTAAGGCAGTCCGCAGGTGCTGGGCTGGACGGGACCCAGGACTTAGGGGCCTGCAGGAAGGGGCTCCGACATCAAATGGTGGACGCAGGGATCAGTGGCTCACGTGGGCGTATCCAACCACTGGGGGCGACAGCCGGCTTGGCACCGTCCCGCTAGGTGACAGTTTTGACCCTGGGGCTTGTGCTTGATGAAAAATCACAGAATGCAGGGCCCCTGAGATGAACCTCAGACACAGCTGGCAGCCAGGGCCAGTGGGTGAGCCAGAGCAAAGCAGGGATGGGGCTGCAGAGACTCCAGCTGTGTGAGGTCTGGGGTGGGGAGGCTGGCGCCGTGGGAGTAAGTGCTGTGGAAATGCCCAGAAGTGCATCCGGGGCCCGGGGCAGGAAGGGCTTTGGTCAAGATGGAAGCCACGTGTTTGCCCCTCTTTGGGTGCCTGCTGGTGCCCGACCCTGTGCTCCATGCTGGGCACGCCCACATTGGGCCTCCTCTTTCCACCAGCCTGATGGGAGACTCCTGTGCCACCCTGCCTCACAGATGAGGACCCTTGGGCTCTGAGAGCCAAAGGCACCGGGGCTCTGACTCCAGAGTGCAAGTTCTCAGCCTTCACAAAACACAGAGGCCTCCTCCCTCTCAGGACTCCCTTTGCCCATTGGGGTGGGGGAGACTGAGCCAGAATGTCCCCTCCCCAGCTTTAGAGGAGTCTCCACCACCCTTCCTATGGCCTCAGCCTGTCCAGTCCTCCCAGCCTCACCCATCAGCCAGACTCCAACCCGGCCTTGCCATCCAACCCTACCCACCCTGCAGAGCCATGCCAAGAGGGCCCTGCCCCAGGGAGCCTCCCAGGCCAAATGGCCCTTCATCCTCGGTCACCTCCTCCTGCATCAGGGTGTCCTGTGCTGGGACCATTTTACTGGGTTTCTTGGTTAGAAGGATGATATCAGCTACTCTTTATTAAGCCCCTGGTGTAGGCCAGGCTTGGTCCATAGCAGAAGTTGTAATCATGGTAGAAGTGCCAGAGTGGACATTGCAATCGCCCCGGGGTCTCCATGGGGCTGCTTCCAGGACCTGCCATGGATACCCACGTCCAAGATGCTCAGGTCCCTCGCGTCCACAGCAGAGCATTGGCACATAACCTCCGCTCCTCTTCCCAGACACGTCAGATCATCCTGATGACTCACAACACCTCATACGAGGTGAACGCTCTGTGGGCAGTGGACACACTGTCCTGATCAGGACATCAGGACCCTTCAGAGAGCACTGTGCACACGTCACATTGTCCCCGAAGTACTTTCCATCCGTGGTTGGTTGAATGGACCCGCAGATGCAGATGGGGGCTGTCCTGGGCATCTCAGCCCCCGAGGCGCTGGGCACCTGTAGCGAGGACTTTGATGTGCACTGTTCATTGAGCACTTACTGTGTGCCAGGTTCCAGGGCACCATGGCAGCTGACACCTCCCTCCCATCTGCAGAGCCACACTGCCACAGCCACCTGACTGGCTGATAGTTCACTAGATCCAGATGGCAGCCCAGGGTAGCCCTGTCCTGGCCCCTTTCTCAGCTGAGACAAGTGGCCCTCAGATGGGTGCAGGGGATTTGCCCTGAGGAGAGGTGGGGCCAGGTCCCTGGCAGCCCCTGGATGTGAGCCCAGCACTCCATCCATGGCTACTCTCCCTGCTGGTAGGAATAGTGACACAGATGTGATGTCTATGTAGGTCCAGTCCCAGCCCCTGGGCCCCCAACTGGCCTATCTTTGTTCTGATCTCTCTCTCTCTCTCTCTCTCTCTCTCTCTCTCTCTCTCTCTCTCTCTCTCCCCCCCCCCTTTCCCTCTCCCTCTCTCTCTCCCTCCTTCTCTCCCTCTCTCTCCCTCTCTCCCTCTGTCTCTCCCTTTTTCCCTCTCTCCCTCCTTCTCTCTCCCCCCTCCCCCCTCTATCCCTCTCTCTCTCTCTCTCTCTCTCTTTCTCCATCTCTCCCTCCTTCTCTCTCTCTTAGTCTGGCTGTTGATTCCCTTATCCATCTTCCCTTCTCTCCTCTCCTCTCCCCACTGCCACCTGGGCTCAGGACCCTCCTCCATCCTGAGTGTGGGGGATGGACACAGCGCCACCTGGGCAGAGGTCCCCGGCAGCAGGGGGTGGGTGGCAGGTGTCCAGGGACTCGGGAGCTCCCCAGCCCCAGGAGGTGCAGGGAGCCTCAGGGATAGCAGGGCGGGCTGCGAGGCTGACCTGAAGGCTGGCAGGGAAGCCCACCAGGTCCCGGGGAGAGTGTCAGGGTGGAGAGAGACTGGAAATCATGGGGAGGATGGAGACCCAGATGGGGGCATGAGACAGCCCACAGCGGCAGGGGATGGTCGCCCAGGGCTATAGCTGAGTGGGGAGGGGTGGACTGTGCATGTGTGTGTGCATGTGTGTGCATGTGTGTACGTGCATGTGCATGTGTGGGGCTATGTGTGTATGTGTGTGCACATGCATGTGCATGTACATATGTGTGTGCGTGTGTGTATATGTGCACATGTGTGTGTGCATGTGTGGGGATATGAGTGTGTATATGTGTGAGGGTGGGTGTGCATGTGCATGTGTGTATGTGCACATGTGTGTGTGTGCATGTGCATGGCAGGATGGGACTGGGGCGTGCATGTGGAGTGAGGTGGGGTGGGATGGGTGGACTCTTCGCGTCAGGGACTGGAGACAGCTGGTGCATGAGCATCGCAGGACGGGCCAGGTGCTCTCTGGGCCGAGGGGTCGGTGGCCTACTCTCTGAGTGGAGGGAAGGCAGGTGCAGAGACAGAGGGCGCCTCCCCGCTGCCAAGGTCCAGGAACAGCAGCAAGGGAGTTGAGGCCCCGGGCAGCTTGCAGCCCCTGCACAACACATTCATGGATGCATTTTTTCCTATCTTTAAAATCAGGAGTTGCCACAGATTTCAGGGGAAGCAGCCTTGTGAGGCTGGCTGGCCAACGTGGTAATTAACAAAGGAGCCCGGATTACTGGCCTCTGTATTTACTGATGTGCGCACACAGGAGATGAGTCGGCTAAATAGCTGATTTCCCAGTGGCTTTGGCTCCTGCTTGCTGCAAGTTGTGAACAAAATGACTGTCCATGCATTGAACGGGCTTACACAGCCCTCCATATGGAAATGGAGATAATCCAGGGCCCACTTGTGTCTGGGCTCCGGCAGGGGAGTCAGGAGGGGAGAGGAGGGGGCCTGGGAGGCTCCACAGAGACCCTGGGAGGCTCAGGGCCTCTCACGGCTGGAAGGGAGTTTAGCTAGATTTTGTTGGTCAAACACTTAGGAGAATATGTTCTCCCACCTCCCCACCCTGGGGCTGCTCAAGGCCCACACAGTAAATATTTTAAACTCTGTGGACTGTAAGATGTGTATATTAACTACTCAGTTCAGTCACTATAGTGCAAACTCAGTCCTAGACAATATTATAATGAGTGGATGTGCTGTTTAAATAAAACTCCATATACAAAATAGGTGGTTGGCTGGATTTGGCCTGCAGGTTCTTGAGTCCTGACCACTGTCCTACCATGGCCATAAGAGGCCCTACAATCATCTTTTTAATTTAGTTCTGAGTTCTGATTTTTTTTCTTAGAAAACTTGAAGCAAAATGAACAGCAAACACAAAGGCATGGACACATGAATTCACACATTGTTTTTGGAAAGTTAAAAGCAAATAAAAATTCTTGGAGTACAAACCAGGATAGATGTGCCACATGGAGAGGGTCAAAACCAGAAAGGTAGGAAGGAAGTCGTCATCTTTTTGTCCGCAGTGGTAAGTGTACCTGAGCAACACACCTGGGCAGAGAGTGAGCCAGACCCCAGGGAAGACTGAGCCAATCTTTCTAAAGCTTGGTTGTCTTGCATCAAAAACAAGGAGAATAATTGGACTTCTCAGAGGGTGCCGTGACACTCGAGAGGTGACCCATTTCCCAGTACCCAGGAAATGGTGGCCTTCACTCATCTAATTACCCTCCCTGTTTCTTAGCAAAGCTGAAGGGCAGTCCCAGGGCTACTGAACAGGGAAGGAGACCTGCCATGGAGCCCAAGACACTGCAGATGTTCTCCACTTCCGGTCTTGCAATCTTGCAGGAAGGACTTCACAGGGGTCACACACAGTAGCAGGCAAGAGTTTATCTGAACAAAATAGAAAGACAAGTGAGAAGTACAGGTTCTGAGTATCCTGGACCATCTCCAAAGAGAACAGCAAGGCCCTGATAGAACTGGGGGTTTTTACAGGGTTTGAGTTCCTTTGTCCTCATTCTATTCTCTTGTATCCCCTTAAGTGGCTAGTTATCCCTTGGTCTATCCTTTAGTGCATTTCCTACATGAGGGTTGTAATGACCCCGTCACAGGGGTGATTGTGACATAGTTTTAGTGGTAAGGGATAGTGGTGACATGGCCTGGGACCACTAGTCCCTTTGAGATTATTGTTAACTGTGCCTGAGGGAGAGTCCCATATTTCAGAAGCTTGTCTGCTTTGACAAGATTCCCCATGATTTCAAGTAATGGTTTCCTTAAAGAGTTATCATTACCTATGGGTTAGAGAGTATTGGCCATTCCCCCCGCCATTTTATGAATGTTTGCTTGTCTGATAAGACTCCTGGGGCCTCAGTTTTGTGACTCATGGACTTCTAACATGCATATGTCCTTTCCTGTCCACCTGTTCAGGGCTGCTTCACCCACCTAACAGGGGTACAAGTGGCTCCATAGCCCCTTTTTGGAAAAGCAGAGGTTATAGGGCCATGTCCTGTTGCTCTCTTCCTTCCCATTCAAGGTCCTAGGTCCTTCACACTTTGTCCTCTAACAGCTCAATCCTTTCCTCCAGGGTCAGCTGGATTCAGTAGCATGGTTTCCTGGAATTCTCTTTAAGAATCCCCTTCCCCCTACTCTAGTAGCAATTTATAAACACCAAAGATTCTAGGAACAATTACCTTGTCAAAGTTAGCAGCTTTCTGCTAAAAGATCAAACTGTTGGATGGGAAAATGGGAGGAGGGAGGAGGAGAAAATCTACCCCATGGGGGAGAGAAGCCCTCCCAGGGATCAGCAGACTGAATTCTGATGAGGAGGAGAAAACCCTGGCTCCCCCAGGCACACAGGCATCTGCTGGTGACCTTGCACCAGACACTGAACCCTCCTGTGTTCACCTCCACTGCCATAATGTGTTGTTCAGACAAACCTCCTGGTCCCTTCTAAGCTAAAACTTACGTGGTTTTTATATCTCTGTGTGCCCTTGGTCTAGGGCTAGAAATAATCTCTCCAGGTACTGCTCAAATTCTGGAACAAACTATTCTCTCTCTCTTTCTCTCTGTGTGGGAAGGGCCTAATTAAAATGAATTCCTACAAAGTGCTCAGAGATCTTTGATTCCAGTGCTTCCTAGAAGCATCTTCTCTGGAGTCCATGTCCCAACCCTCTGCTTTGCCTCTTGGCCTCTGCCTCTCAGCCTGGGAGTGTGGGTTTCCAGGCTTTGCTCTCTGGCCTCCCTTCCACTTGGTTGTTTGTTGACACTTGAGCTCAACTTCCAAGGTTCCCTCTGCACTCCACACCTCCCTGAGCCCTGGCCCAGCACCCAGCTGCTGCCATGGGGAACTGCCATATCACATGCTTGAAACTGACTCAAGGTCTTCCACATGGACCCCAGTGCTTTCTCTTCTGCCCCCATCCCTGTTGGTCCATTTTCTGTTGCTATAACTGAATACCACAGACCAGGTGATCATAGAAAGAAGAGAGGTTTCTCTAACTCACAGTTCTGGAGTATGGAAGTCTAGGAGCATGCTGATGGCATCTCCTTGGCACCAGTCAGGGGCCTTCCACCATGACAGGAGGGAGTATCATGTGACAGGACAGAGTGAGTATGCTAAGGGGCCTCTCTTCCACCGATACAGCCATCCTCTTGGGCCCCGCCCACAGGTTCCCATCCATCCTAATCACCTCCCGCTAAGCTCCAGATTGGTGAGCATAATCCCCAGAGGTGGGGCTCATAGGCCCTGATCAGACCAGGAGGGCTCTGACCTCATCAGTGAATTCATCAGTTTGATGGATTAATCCATTGACAATGCATTACTGGGAGGGGGACATAGCTGGAGGAAGTTGTCACTGGAGCATGTCCAGGTCCCTTGCCCCCTGACCCTCTGTCCAGGGACAGCTCCCCTCTGCCATGCTATTCTGCTTTGATGTTCCATCTCACCTCAGCCCCCAGCAATGGCACCTGCTAACCAGGGACTGAAACCTCTGAAACCATGAGCCAAAATAAACTTTTTCCTCCTTCAAGGTGCTCATGTCAGATGTTTTGGCCACTGAGAGGAAAGCTGACCTAATGGATTCCAAATGCCATTAGCATCCAACTCTGGGGACTAAGCCTCCAACACATGAATTCCAGGGACACACTGACCCCACAGAACCCCTGAGATAGGCAGCACCTCCCAGTGACTGGCTGAAGCAGCCCTCTTCAGTCTGGTCCTGATCAGCTCCAACCGGCAAGCAGCAGCTGGGTCAGCTTTGCCCCAGCTCAGACGGGTTGGAGTCAGTCACAGTTGGAACTGACCAGATTCAAACCTCAAAGCTGCTCCTGCTGGTTCAACTGTGCTGCTTGGAGGAACAAGGTGTGGTCCCCATCACTGCCATTCCCGGGGACCCTGCCAGGTATTTCCCCTGAATAAACATGCCAAGCTAGAGACCAGTGCCCAGCCTGGCCCCCACTGGACAGCCCAGGGTCCCCTTCTCGGCTCCTCGTTTAAACATCCTCCTCTCCAACTTTCATCATTTGCCAGTTAAGTCAACTAATTTTCTACTAAACCCAATTTCACTCAAGGATGAAGAGCCCCATCATTTTTTCTCATGCCATGTACGATTAATGATGCCTGAAATTATGCAGATGAAACTGATGAGCACAGCTGATTCTCTGCACCCAAGGAAGGGAAGACTTCCCTCTCCAGTGCCCCTGTGGATCCTGGCATTGGAACCTCAACTTGGGCAGCAGTGGGTGGATGGGGCCCTGCTGAGCACCCTCCACCTGCCCACTGGCCAGGCATGTGGGACATCCCCGCAGAGGGCATCTTCCTGCATACCATCCCCTCGCCCCGACACCTTGTAGCAGCAGAGCCAGACGTGGATTCCCTGCTGCGCCCAGACATCACCCCAGTGAGCTGCTTAATTAAAACGCCAAAACAGAAAGAACAGAGAAAGTTGCTCAGCGTCCAGCCTGGGTGCTTAGTCATGGCCAAGACATCTGCAGTGAACATCTGTGAAAACGCGACAACAAATGTACAAGCCATGTCTCTGTTCTGCTGTCTTCCCACATGGGTCATCAACAGCCAAGGGTGATACCTCTGTTGCAGAGGCTGAGACTCAGAACTGGAGGACATTTGCTTCCGCTGATCTATTTCAAGTCAGCCTGTGCTGCTCCTAGACAGCCTGCTCCCAACTTCCTACAGGCCCCGTGGGTGTTCTGTGGTCTCTCTGCCCAGGCGAAATGGTCACCATCTTCTTATGGGATGCATTGCTCCCCCATTCATATTTGAAGTCCTAACCCCTGGTTCTTCAGTGGAACTATTTGGCGATGAATCTCTCTCTCTCTCTCTCTCTCTCTCTCTCTCTCTCTACTGGGGATTAAACTCAGGGGCACTCAATCACAGAGCCACCTTCCCAGCTCTATTTTGTATTTTATTTAGAGACAGGGTCTCACTGAGTTGCTTAAGTGCCTCACTTTTGCTGAGGTTGGCTTTGAACTCACGGTCCTCCTGCCTTAGCCTCCTGAACCACTGGGACTACAGGTGTGAGTCACCACAGCCAGCTGGAGATGAATCTTTACAAAGTATTCAAACTAAAATCAGGGCCTGAGGGGCCCAATGTCCACCTAACAGGGGAAGTTTGGATACCAACCTGCACACAGGGAGGCCTGGCGGAGATGAGGGCAGAGATCAGCTTGGGACATCAACCAGACAAGGAACACCAAAGCATGCCAGATGACCACCAGGAACCAGGAGAGAGCCAGATGCAGACCCTTCCCTGGAGTCTCAGATGGAGCCCTGCTAGCCTAGACCTCAGGCTTCTGGCCTCCAGAAGGGTGAAAGCATGACCTCCATCACAGTCTCCGCTGCAGCAGTCCTGGGGGAGTCACATGCAGGTCGTGCTGGGTTTAGGTCTCCCATTCCAGGAGAAGCCCACACTGATTTAGCATCAAGGTGGCCCTGGCAGAGAAGGTGCTGAGGCCTTCACAGCTTAGCCTCTGCCCTGGCCTCACCTCTGCTTCCCTCCCCTCTGTGATGGGCTGACAGATCTGGCTCCATGAGAATGTTATAGGCCAGACTCTAAGGGAAATGACTAAAAAGACTCCATTTTGCTCTGAGACTCCATGTTATTTAGGAAATAAGCTTCTCCCATGGGAACACCCTGCCTCTGTGCCCATCATCAGTTACTTGGTGTGACATGTTTAGTAATATACAATGGCAACTCCTATGTAGTAAAGAATTGCTCTCTTTTGACTCCTTTTGCTCCTAAACAATGTACCATGTAAACAGTGATTGTGTGGATGTTAGTAACCATTCTTTAGTTTGTACCTAGATAAGGGTCATTTTGACCCACTTCCCCCTCTGTCAATGATCTCATGATGTTAATGTGTAATTTCAAATCATAGCAACAGACACTTATGATTGATGTGATTTTTGGTATAAGAACCCCTACAACCCTGTGATCGGGACTGTTCTCCCAATAGCCATTTTTGTGGGCATTGTGTGAGATAGTCAGCTGGCCAGCTTAATAAAGACTCTCAAATTTGGACTTCTCAGTGGTGATTGGTCTGTTCTTAAGTTGCACCCCATAACACCCTCCAACTATGGGGACATATATCCCTCCTTTAAAAAAGGAAGAAAGCATTGTGTATTCAAGAGAGCATGGCAGGGAGTTCACTCCAGGCCAGCAGGTTGCTCCCAATCCCCTTGGGAAGGACGCACAAGAGACTCCCCCAGTTGGGCCACCTCCAACGGGGCCTCCTTGGCCCACCCTCCTTGCATTTACCTCACTCCCAGCGGCCCACAGCTCCTGCCACCAAGGGCATTCTGGGAGCCTCAGGAGTGCAGAGGATGCATGAGGAATCCTCACTCTGCAAATCTTTTAGGCCTGAGCTGCACCCCAGGCTATAGTCCCACCCTGCAGGCCCTGCACCAGGGACATAAGGACAGTTCCTTTGCACCCATCATGCAGACCAGTTCATGTTCCACAGTGTCCCAACCCCACAGCCAGCCAGATGGTGTAAAGGGGAGATTGCCAAGAAAACCCCAGCCTCCAGCTCTTCCACCCTCGACTCGACTCTCCGGTGTTCATTGTAATCACCTGGGGGTCATTAACATATCAACCCCCACATCTGCTAAATCAGAGAGGCCAAGAGAGGGGCCCAACATGACTGTGTCCAAGGCCCTCAGGGTGTCCTGCTGCAGCCCAGGCTCAGGGCCCAGTTGATCTTGTAGACCTAACCCGAGAATTCCCCTGGGGAAGGCAGCTCTGTTCTTATTATTAAAAACTTTTCCTTGTGTTTCAATTGCACCTGGTAACAGATTTAGAAAGTATCTTACTAAGGCTATCCGCGGAGGGGGCTGAGCTGTTTGCACCACTCTGCCCTGTCTGAGCAAGATCTCTCATTCACACTTACACCCCACAGGGGACCCAGGCCAGGGCATCCCACAGCTTTGGGTAAGTCAGAGAGGTGACTGCTTCCTGGAGACCCTGCCTCTGGGAGTTTAGATCAGCAGGAGCCTGTCAGGAAGTGAAGGCTTAGGGAAAAGATACCGGTTCTCTGTGGACTGTGGGGGCGGTGTGTGTGCATGTGCGTATGGGGTCGTGCACAAGGTACCACATGCAAGTGTGAGAACATGCATTTGCACATGTGTGCATGTGAGTGTGTGCATGGAGGCTGCCTGAGCATGTTCGTGCATGTGCCCTGTGTGTAGGGATGTGTGTGTGGGTGTGCGTGTGTGCATACATGTTTACACACAGGTGCATCATGAGTTGTGATGGGATAGCAGCAGAGGCATCGTCAAGTCTGGGCATCTTCTCCAGGGTCTCCCAAGTGTAGTCACTGCCTGGGCCCTGGGATGGGCAATAGCAGCCATCCCAGGTTCTAGGGAGCAGCCAGAAGGCTGGCATGCTCTGGGCATGTAAGGATAGGGTGGAGGTTGAGAATGAGAAGTCCCTGCCTCTCAAAGATTCTTGAGCTCTCTGCTTCTCTCCAGCAGGATGATCCCCTGGGTGTTTTGCTGGGCTACCAGGAGCACGATCCTCTCCTCCAGGGAGCAGTAACAAAAGCACACTCTCTGGCCCAGACCCTGCCCGATCAGACAGGAGGATCGGCTGAGGACCTTTGCCAAACACCACTTCCTCTAACCTGCAGCTGGGCTAGGGCAGTGATCCTGATAGATGCTCCCTACCCACCAAGCTATGGCAGAGGCTGGCAAGAGGAACTCCAGACACCCTCAGGACTCCCACTGCATCTTAGGGTCTCTGATGATCCACAAAAACTGTGCCTGCTGTTGTGCCTGAGGCAGACTGACCCTGGTTAGCCACAGTCCCAGCTTCCCTGACCCTGGGTCCCTTTTCCTCTGCCTTCTCCTCATCCCCACCCCATCAGACTTCCTTCAGGAAGCCTCCAGGCCAGGAAAAGACTTCCTTATCGTTCTTGGCAAACTTTGGCCACCTGAGCAGCCTCTGCTCCAAGGACAGCATCGGATCACCCTCCAAGCTCTCTGCTTGGAGGGAGTGGGGGTGGGCAGAGCACAGGTGCAGCAGTGGGTGCTGGCGGGAGGCAGGCAGGCACACATCTTCTCTGAAGTGGCCGGCACCACATGAAGAGCAGGACCTGTGGATAAGATGCCACAGTGCAAGAACCCAAGCCCAGACCCAGAAGCTGTCAGGTTTCAGCACTGGCATTCAGGGACAGCTACCCACCTGGCTGCTAGCCTGGGGGCTTGGTGACATTTGGCCAGCAGAAGCAGGAGGGACTATTTCACAGTGGGCACCTCCTCCTCCAGAACCTGCTCCAAGCTGCACCTGCTCCCTGCTGCACTCACTTCCTCGGGGGCCTGCCCCACTCGTACCTCACTGACCCGACCCAGCACCTCACTAATTCATCTTCACTGAGCCTGCCAGAGACAAGTGCATTATTAACTCCAGCTGGTGAATTCCAGGTCTCAGGGATAAAATCCTTCCAACCACTAGTTCATTGAGTGGCCCCCTCAACACACCCCAGACCCAGCCTCTTCTCTGAATTTGGCACTACTGCTCCACAGGACATCCTACCTGGGTTCCTGGTAGGTAAGAACTGCAGAGGCTGAGCTGCTGCCCTAGACTGGAGCTCCTGGGGCCCTAGTGACCTGAGACTGCTGATGGCACTGTCCCCATCCACAGTCTCCTCTATGCCACAGAGCATCAGCACTGTGGACCAGAACTGGGGGCCTTTCAGAAGAAAGTGACATCTAGAAACACATGCCACCAAGATGGAAGGCAGGCTCAGAGAGGAACCTCATTCCTGCTAGAAAATCACCTGAGAATAAGTTAATGGGTTCATAGAGAAAAGTGAATTCACACGCAAAGGACTCTGGGGTCTTCTGGGGCCTTCCTTACTTAGGCCCTGGGGCAAAGCTAGAGATCCCATCAAAAAGCCAAAGAGAAGGAGGAATGGAATCCCACCCAGCACTAAATACCTAGCCATGAAGAGAAAGAGTGATAACTATGTTAAAATTAAGGACTTCTGCTCCTTGGAGGGGAAAAACTATAAGGAAATTACAAAGAATCAAGCAAATTAGATTTTTTAATACACACAACTCACAGGGGATTTATATCTGATATATAAAAACCCTACAACTCATTAAGGAAAAGAACCCAGCTAACAACATGAATGGGCATTTCACCAACAAGAAGCAACAGCAAGGCCAGGACAGGACACTCATGGCTGTCAGGAAATGCAAAGCAAGGCCAGGCAGGACATCACAATGTATGTACAGCTCACCCAGGAAGTCAGCACCCTAAGTATGGGGGTGTGACCAACAGGTGGGACCATCAGTTGACAAAGTCACAGTGGAAACCAGTTTTGCATATTCTCATAAAGTTGAATTTTCACACACCCTAAACCCCAGAAACTGTGCATCTAAGTCTAGGCCCCAGAGAAACTGAATCAGTAGAACGATGTGTCTCTCAGCTGTATTCAGTTGAAGGATTTGTCCCTGGATGGTTCTGCTAAAACACACTGTGAGGTCAACACCAGCACTCAGGCAGTTGCCAGCCTGGGGATGAGTTCTTCAATTGACCTGAGAAACCCTTACACAGGTACCCCAAGTGACATGGACCTGAGTGTCCACCACAGCACGCACTGTTCAACCAAATTTGGTTTTTTTTTTTTAGTTTGGTACTGGGGATTGAGCCCAAAGATGCTCAGCCACCTGAATCTTATCCCAAGACCTTTTTATTTTTTTATTTTTGAGACAGGGCCTCACTAAGTTGCCAAGGTTGGCCTTGAACTGGTAATCTTCCTGCCTCAGCCTCCAGAGTTGCTGGAATTACATGTGTGGACCCCTGTGCCTGGCTCAAACCAATTTTTTATAAAAATTTTTTTAGATGTATATGAACACAATACCTTTATTTTATTTATTTATATTTATGTGGTTCTGAGGATCAAACCCAGTGCCTCACACATGCTAGGCAAGTGCTCTACCAATGAGCCACTGCCCTGGCTCTCAAACCAATTTTTAAACCAAGAATAAAATGTTTGCAGACAGCAAACACTGATAAATAAGGATGGCACGTTCATGCAGTAGAATATTCTACACAGTGGAAATGAGTGGAAGACAGCCATGGGTAGAAGGGACGAGTCTGAAGCCACAATGGAGGAGAGAGGATGTTTCAGAGGCGGGGACAGTGGACACCATGGTCACCATCACCACAAAGCCGAAGACCAGACCCAAACCAGATCACATGTCGTTTACAGACACACACATATGGGAAAAATTTATTTTGAAAAAAAAAAAAAAAGCAAAGTATGATCACAAAATTCAGGGCATGGGTTTCCTCTGGGGGAGGCAGAGAAACTCAGCCTCGTGATCCTCTCCACCTCATGGTGGGTGGCAATACCGTGGGATGTCAGTCTGTTCCTGGTATCATCACAGAGTTTCCACATACTTTCATCTGTACCAAATATCACATGATAAATATAAAAGATAAGGGGAGGGAATCATGTGTATTTTTCCACCCCAAAAGTGCAGTGCACCCAATCTCCACCCACCGCCCTTTCTCCCACACTCACAACCCATTTCTCCACCCTCTCCCAAGTACCAGGAGCCTCCACCTCTGACAGATGTCAGGAGTGGAACTCTGGAGAGCCAGCAGAGGAGAAAGAGTGGACATCACCCGCCCACCCCAGCATCCTCCAGGTCCTATGGCCCCAGCCTCCACAGTAGACCCAGAAAGGAATCTGGCTGTAGAGTAGAAACCCCCAACGGTGTGCCCAAACCACCATCTTCATGATGTGCCTCAGTCCCTCAAGTCAATTTTTTCTAGGGGGGTACTGGGGATTGAACTCAGGGGTACTTGGCCACTGGACCACATCCCCAACCCTATTTTATTTAGATACAGGGTCTCACTGAGTTGCTTAGTGCCTTGCTTTTGCTGAGGTTGGCTTTGAACTCACGGTCCTCCTGACTCAGCCTTTGGAGCCGCTTGGATTACAGGGTGCACCACTATGCCTGGCCCTCAAGCCAATTTTGTCAGCCCCTAAGTGCAAACTCTGTCCCCCAACACAGGCTCAGAGATGGAGAGTAGGACACCGTTAGAACTGTACTGTACAAACACACTTACTGGGTGCGTCCCAAACGTGATTGAGTGTAAGCATGGAGGGGAAGCAGTAGGGAGCGGGTCAGTGGGGACCTGGGTATGTCAGTACCTGACAGAAAGTCAGGAAGCCTCCCAGGATCCATGGGCCATGGGACCTGCAGTGGAGCAGGGGCTTCTGGGATGTTCTCCTTCATCCCTTCCCGCCCCATCACAATGTACTGGCTGTCCCCAGCACTCACCTCTGCAGCTCCTTCAGGGAGATGGTGACCCACAGGCTACAGCCCAGGATGTAGAGAGCAGCCAGGATGTCCGCTCACTGCACTATCTTCCCTAGAGGCCTGCCCTTCAGCACCCATGGGCTGAAAATGTCCATGGACTCCTCCGTCAGGAAGCCAATGTAAACGAGAATCTGGGACAATGTGGGGCGTGGGGTTGGCAAGGAACAGCAGCAGACCTCTGACCCTCCCACTCCAGCTCACCAGCTGGGAGACCAGTGGCAGCAGACACTGTCTCCAGGTTTGGCCCAGGCAGTCACTTTTGGATGCCAAGGTACCCACACCAGGTATCGTGATGCAAGGAGTTACGTTCCAGGTGGACAACAGTTAACATAGACCAGAGAGTTCATGAAATTAGAGGGACTCAGAGAAACATCCAGGGTGAGACAGAGTCAGTGTAATTCTCTAGTGTATGGCATGGATGGACAGACGGGTGGACAGGCAGATGAATGGATGGACCCACAAGTCTTCCCGAAATAGACTGTTACTCTGAAAATTATAGGTGGAAGCCATGACTTCTCTGTCTGATCTGAATGAGTTGTCTACACAGCACAAAGCACTCCTCAGGGCCTTGTCCTTCCCCAGCTCTGCAAAGGGCAAAGGGCTTCACCTGCACCACCATGATCCAGCCATCCCCACCTCTCTCCCTCTGGATCATATGCAAAGAAATCCAGTGCCACTAGCTTGAGGGCCAGCTCTGTGCCTGCTCAGAAGCTGATGCCCTGAGAGCATCACCCAAGCTCTCAGTGCTCTGTTCCCTGAGATAATTACACACCTGCTTCTGGTCCCTCCAGATGCCCCTAAGTTTCTGTGCCAGGTGTTGGACAGCTGTGGCTCACTGGGCAGTGAGCTGCTTGGTCCACTTCTTCATGAAGATCGGGGACTCCTTCCCATTGCCCATCAGCTCCAGGAGGTGAGACAAGTTGCTCCGGAACACTGCCTAGAGGTGAGTCCTGACCTCAAATCTTCCAGGCCCCACCTGCAGCCAGAACCCCCATCCCCTGCCACACTGGGGACAGGGCTGCCTCTCACAATATGTATTAAACCCCTTAACCCTAAGCCTAAGTAAGATTCATCATCTGTTAGATGCAATCACGTAAGGATGGCCAGGAGACTGAGGTACAAAGAAAGTGCCTGGCATGCAGAAAGCCCTAGTAAATGACAGTTATTATTGGTATTATTCTAGTCCCTTGAGAGGGCATCTGCAGAGACCCAGCCCACCTATGAAGGCAGGCTTTGCTGAGCAGCACCCCAGGTTGTGGAGGGACACTGTCCCCCTGACCTCCCATCTGTTCACCTCAGGCAGAGCCCATGGCCCCCTTCCATCTGGGCAGGGCTGAGGTCTCTCCCACTATCACAGAGAATGTCCAGCCTGAGGAGGACATCCCACCCCCTCCAGGCCTACCTGGACTCTGGGAAGGGGTCTGGGGGCCGTTTGCACAGCGCTCTGTTTCCTCCAGGGCAGCAGTGGGCAGAATCACTCAACCTCGCTGAGGTAGCTGAGGAAGGAGCACTTGGTGCTGTCCACCCTGAAGAAGGTGTAGCAGGGGTCAGAGGTACAGTGGGCACACATCCGCTGCAGAGAGGGCCAAGTCTGAGCAGGTGGCCAGCACCAGCCCTGGCCCCTGCAGGCTCCCCTTGCATGCACATCTCCAAGGACCCCAAGATCTGCCAGGACAGGGTGCATGCAGTGTTTCATGCCCTAGAGACACAGCAAGGAAGGGCAGAGACCTGGCCAGCTGCCCTGGCCACTAAGGACTCCAGAGAAGGCAGGGTCATGTTCTCCCAGGCCCAGGCAGAGGAGGACCCTGGGAGAGGTCAGGACACTCAGGGGCCAAGTTCTGGGCAAAGAGCCCAGAGGGGCAGCAGGGCATCCAGGCCTCATCCTTCATGCCTCAGTCCCTTGTTGTCGGGCAGTCTCCAACTGGGGCTTGGCTAGGTCCAGGGAAGGACCCCCACAGTGGTCCTTAAGGAGGGGGTTTCCAGCACTACAGCTCAGCTCCTCAAAGCAGTGAGGAAGCTTTACAGCTGTGCACTGGCTCCCCGCATGGACTGGACGCACAGCCAGAGGCAGACTTGGAATGTGTTGGGAGGCACCCTCAGTCCAGCCGTGGACCAGGCCAGGAGGAATGGAGACAGAGCAACCGAGGACTGTTCCTTCTCTGAGCTGTCAGGAATCAGGCTGCCGATGGCACATATTTCATAGCTCATTTACCAGAAGAAAGTGCTGAGCCCCTGGGGGAGATGTCCAGGGGAGTCTGGGTTGGTGGGCATGCAGAGCGCCCAGCAGAGACATCTTGAGGTCAGTTTCAGCCAGCTGCACCTGGGCCAGGAGCCACAGGCTGGGCAGAGGCCCTTGCCAGTGAATAGCCCACAGGGTCAGACTCCCAGGCTGCCACCTCCCTGGCCATGCTTCACCCCCAGCCAGGTCTCACCTCCACCTGCACAGTCAGGGAACTTGAGGTCACTGGGCACCTCACACTGGTCCCAGTGACCTTCAGACACTGTGTGGAGAGGTCAGCATGCTGAGGACAGGGGTCCAGGGAAGAGCCAGGGGAGAGATGGGAGGGACAGGATGACCTCTGGTGGGTCAGGGCAGCAGTGGCCCACCCCCTCTGCCTGCCAGAGTTTCCTCACTAGCTGAATGGCTTGACCCAGGGGTCCCCAGATCTGAGTTGCCCTCCTCCACCCGCCAGCCTGCTAGAAGAGGAGGTCAGAGTCCGCGAAGAGCGGGCGGGAGCAGCAAAAGACTTCAAGTTCCCACAAGCACACCCCTACCCTCTCTGAGGATGGCAGAGATAGGCCTGAGGCCCCTGCTGCTCCCATGGAGGGGAATGGAGGGGGTCTGAGCCCCTTCCCCAGATGGCCTCATTCTTGGAGCCCAGGGACCAGGACTCCAGGGGCCTCCTCTGTCCTTAGACCCCTCAGGCAGGTCAGGGTGGGTTGAACCCTGGGTCACCTTGCTGAGAGCCTGGAGCAGGACCTCAAGAACCAGGGGAGCTGTGGTGGGAGGAGTCAGGCCTCCTCGAGAAACCCCCACCTGGTGCAGCAGCCTCGGGTGCATGGTGCTCACCCCTCTGCCGGCACCCACCCTTGCTGTGCAGGAGAAGGCTGTGGCGCAGGATCTGGTCCACCTTCACAGCGATGTCAGAGACGTTCTGGGTGATGGCTTGGATCCACTCTATGAAGCCAGTGCCAGGGGGCATCCTGGGTAGGCACGAGCCAGGGTGAGCCACGCAACCTGCCTGGGTGACCTACCGGGGCCTGGGCCAGTCAGCAAAGGCAAGAGAGTGGGCTCTTGGGTGCCTAAACACTGTTTCAGCCAGGACCAGGGCCAAGAGAGCCAAAGTCAGGTGGCATGGAACTGTGCTGGTCCCCACGATGCAGTGGCCTGCAGGTGCCTGGTTGGTCTGCATGTGCACTGCATGTGCTCCAAAGGCCAAGCTGAGGCCTGAAGTGGCAGGGGAGTCCCTGCCAAGGAGGAAGAGAGGACAGGTGAGGATAGGACGGGGACGGAACCCCACAGACACTCATGCACACGCACACACACAATCCAGCCTCTCTCCCACTTCAGTTTGGTGCCCCGATGCCAGCTTCAGCAACAAACAAAAATCCCTAGTGGAAAATGACACCACTTTGGGGTCACTTTGTGGGTCAGTGGCAGAGCTTGCCTGGCACATGAGGCACTGGGTTCGATCCTCAGCACCACATAAAATAAAAATAAATAAATAAAATAAAGGTATTGTGTCCAAAAAAAAAAAAAATGGCACCACTTTTGCATTAGTTTCCTACGGCCACTGTAACAAAGTTCCACTGACACACTGGCATGAAACAACCTGGAACAAGGCAGTACTGGAGGCACACATTATGATTTCCAGATCTTAAAATAGCTTTAATAATAGAGACAAAGTTTTGAAAAGTTCTGGACAGTGTTTTCAGAGAACAGATTTTCCTTGATATTATTTTTAACTTATTCTCTAAAAGGAAATATTTTTCTACAATAACAAAGGAGGTTAAAATCTCAGACTTTCAGCCAAATATAGCTATACCCACACATTTACCTATATTTTTAAATTCTTTTGTGTTACAACATCAGAGGTGAGTAGTTGTAGACTTCCTCCTGTATGGGAATCTTAAAGTATATATCACTGGTCACAGAAACAATGTTCTCATTCCTCCATTAGTGCAGTAGAAATATTCTACCTTAGATGTAGATGAATATTTCAGTGGGGAATTTTGCTAATTGAAGGACATTCATGAAACTTGGGAAGTCATTGTAGGAACTGAATAGAATATTTAATCTTTCCTGTTTGTACAGGATTGGATGGTTTTCCCAAAGATTCAAGCCTACCTGGAACTTGTGAATTTGGCTTTATTTAGAAACAGAGTGTTTGCTCATAAGCAAGTAAAGATATAATCATCCTGAAACAGGGAAGTCACTAATATTTCTTTCAATAAAATTTTAACTTTAATCATCAATATTAATGATTTGATGAGCAGTTTATTGCAGTACTAATTCAAGGGTGAAATTTTCAGTGTAGAAAAGAACAGAATTCATTATTTTCTACAAAAATTCAATTTAAGGAAACAAAAAAGAATGCACAGTTTGCTTTTGGAAAACTGAATTACCTTGGAAAGTAAAATGCTATTACTGATGAAACAGCATCCAATAAAAGGAAGCAAATGAGTACATATTTTGAAATCTGACTTGTACCTGTATGAGTGAGAGATAATTTTGATTCCATTAATATCTGTAATTCTTAGAAATTGTGTGTGTATTGTGCAAATTTAAGTGAGACAAGCAATATTGGTTAATGTAATGTGGAACACCTTCTATAAATGATTTTTCTCATTTTTATTCACATTTTTAACAGATCATATTCAGGCAGTAGGCCTGCATTTAGCAGAAAGCTTTAAGTGCAAAGATAAATGGTTAAAAGTAATACCTAGGCCGCTGCTGCAGAGGTCTCCACATATTTTTGTGCATTAGTTGTTGAAGATGGTGATCTATTTGCATGGTGTTTTGCAGTTCTGCTGAATATCTTCTATTTTTTTTTCTCTTTATATGTATTCTTCCACTTACTTGTATGTCTACCAAGATTCCCTTTTTACCTTTTCTTCACCTAACAGTCAATCTATGTTGGTTACTCTTCCATTCTTCCCAGGAATTTTTGCTTCTGGCTTCTCTCTTTCTCCCTCATGAACACCATGTCCTGGACTGTTTCTGTTTTCTCCTAACCCAATATTTGAGATTGTAAATCTGTTTGGCAAATTTTCTGTTTTTATTGTGGACAGTGATTGAACTCATCAATTCTGTTTATAGCAAGAGGGAAGTGGAGGCCTTGCTGGGAGCTATGAGATTTGAGGCTGTACATTATTTGCACTGGGTGTTGTTGATATTGGTCTCACCCTTAAAGGTGGGATACTGAAAATCTTCAGTGACAATATAGGTCTACTGGGTAGAACCTGTATTGCCTCATATCCATACAACTTGATGGGTAAACACAGAAGAAACATGAAAAAAACAAGAGTACAAAATACCACAAACAAACCAAATGCCCCAATAAGAGAAGCCCCTGACAACACAATAGAAGAAATGTCCAAGAAAAAGTTTAGAATGTACATAGTTAATCTGATCTGCGAAGTAAAGAGTGCTATAAAGAGGGACATCAAAGAGAAAATACAGGAAGTGAGAGATCGCTTCAATAAAGAGTTAGAGATTATGAAAAAAACATGCAGGGATTCTAGAAATGAAGGAATTAAAAACATCAAATTACGAATTCTGTGGAAAGTATCACCAACAGATTAGACTATTTGGAAGACAACTTTAGATGATGAAGTCAAAATATATAATACTGAAATTACAGTTGACCATGGAGAGAAGTTGGTAAGAATCCATGAACAAAACTTCCAAGAATTATGGGATAACATAAAAAGACCAAATTTAAGAGTTTTGGGGATAAAAGAAAGAGCAGAGGTACAAACCAAAGGAATGCACAATCTTTTCAATGACAAAATATCAGAAAAATTTCCAGACCTAAACAATGAAATGAAAAATCAAATACAGGAGGCTTCCAGGACACCAAATATACAAAACTACATCAGACCCACATCAAGACACATTATAATGAAAGTGACTATAATACGGCATAAGGATAAAATCTTAAAGACTGCGAAAGAAAAACAGCAGTTTATGTATACAGGAAAACCAATTTGGATATCACCTGATTACTCAACCTAGACCCTCTAAGTGAGGATGTCATGGAACAACATATTTCAAACTCTGAAATAAAATTGTTGCCAACCAAGGATTGTATATCCAACAAAATGAATTTTAAGATTTGAAGATGAAATAAAAACCTTCCATGATGAACACAAGTTAACAAAATTTAGTCAGAAAACCTATACTATAGAATATTCTTAATAAAATATTCCATAAAGATGAAGTTAAAAAAAAAGTGAAAAGCAGCAAATGGAGGAATAGTGAAAAAATAATCTAAATCAAATTAAAAGCCAGAAATAAACCAAAATGACTAGGAATACAAGACATATCTCCATAATAACCTTGAATATTAAAGGTCTAAGTTGATCAATCAAAAGGCAAAGAATTGTAGATCAGATTAAAAGGAAGACCGAAAAATATGCTGTCTTTAAAAGACTCACCTCATAGGCAACGACATCCAGAGACTGAAGGTGAAAGGATGGGAAAAATCATATCACTCAAATAAATTGCACAAACAAGCAGGGGTTTCTTTCCTCATATCAGATAAAGCGGACTTAAAACCAAAGTTAATCAGAAGGGACAAAGAAGGTCATTTCATTCTATAGAAGGGAATTAATTATACAGCAGCAATGCATATTGATTGTAAATACTTATGCCCCAAACAGTGGAGCATCTACATATGTCAAACAAATCCTTCTCAATTACAAGAATGAAATAGATCACAGCACAGAAATACTGGTGATTTTAACACACCTATCTCATTACTAGATAGATCTTATCAACAAATCTAAATAAAGAAACTGTAGAAATAAATAATACAATCACTAATTTAGACTTCACAGATATACATTCAACATTTCATCCATTGGCTAACAAATAAGCATTTTTTCAGTGGCACATGGATCTTTCTCTAAAATAGACCATATCTTATGCCACAAAGCAACCCTTAGTAAATACAAAAAAATGGAGGTAATACCCTGAATTCCATCAAATCACAAAGGACTGTAATTAAAAATCAATGATAAATTAAAAAATAGAAGCTACTCTATAATATGTATACTAAATAATACACTATTGAAAGACAAAGGGATAGTAGAAGAAATCAAGGATGAAATGAAAAAATACTTAGAGGTAAATCAGAAGAAACTGTTATGAAAATTTATGCACCAATAAAATAGAAAATATTGAAGACTTATACAAATTTGTAGAGATATATGGCCTAACTGAGCTAAATCAGGAAGTCATTCAGGATTCAAATAGAACAATTTTAAGCAATTAAATAGAAAACACCATTAAAAGCCTACCAATTAAGAAAAGGGCAGGACTGACTGATTCTCAGCTAAATTACACAAGACCTTCAAAAAAGAATTAACATCAATACTCCTCAAATTATTCCATCTAATATAAAAGGAGAAAACACTTCTGAACCCATTCTATGAGGCTAGTATCACCCTGATACAAAAACCAGACAAAGACTTACCAAGGAAAGAAAACTTCAGACCAATAAGTCTGATGAACATGAATGCAAAATTTCTCAATAAAATTCTGGCAATTCACATACAAAAACATATTAAATACTTAGTGCACCATGATCAAGTGGGGTTCATCCTAGGGATGCAAGGTTGGTTCAATATATGGAAATCAGTAAATGCAATTCACCACATCAACAGATTTAAAAACAAGAATCATATGATCATCATAGTAGATGCAGAAAAAGCATATGACAAAATATAGCACCACTCATGTTCAAAACACCAGAAAAACTAGGGATATAAGGAACATTTCTCAACATTGTAAAAGTTATACATGCTAAATGTAATGTCAATATAATTCTAAACTGAGAAAATTTAAAGCATTCCCTCTAAAAATTGAATTATGAGAAAGATGTGCTCTTTTACCACTTTTATTCAACATTGTTCTTGAAACTCTAGCCAGAGCAATTAGAAGAAATTAAAATTATACAATTAGATAAATAAGAACAAATTATCACCATTTGTCATTCATATAACTGAATATTTGGAAGATTCATAATATTCCACCAAAAATATTCTAGAACTAATGAATGAATTCAGCAAAGGGCAGGATATAAAATCAATACCCATAAATCAAGCACATTCTTATACATCAGTTTTAAGTCACACAAAGAGCAATAAAGAACACTACTCCATTCACAATCACATCAAAAAATAAAATACTTGGGAATCAATCTAACAAAGAGGTCAATGACCTCTACGATGAAAGCTACAGAACACTAAAGAAAGAAATTGAAGACCTTAGAAGATGGAAACACCTCCCATGCTCCTGGATAGGCAGAATTAATATTGTCAAAATTGCCACACTACCAAAAGTGTTATACAAATTTAATACAATTCCTATTAATATCCCAATGATATTCTTCATAGAACTAGAAAAAGCAAACATGAAATTCTTTTGGAAAAATAAGGGGGGGAGGAAAAAATAACAGAATGAATCAAACATCATTATCCTATGTAAATGTATGATTACACAAATGGTATGCTGTTACTCCATGTACAAACAGAAACAACATGTATCCCATTTGTTTACAATAAAAATAAATTAAAATTAAAAAAAAAATATGAAGAACTCTTAAAACTGAAAAATAAGAAAATGAACAATCTGGTTTTAAAATGGGCAAAAGACCCAAACAGACACCTCATCAAAGAAAATATGCACATGGAAACATGAAAAGATGCTCAACATCATATGTCTGCAAGGAGTTGCAAATTAAAACAACAACATGATAACATTACACACCTTTCAGAATTCCCCAAATTCAAAACATAGATGGCAGCAAATTCTGGTAAAGATGTGGAGCAACAGGAATGTTGATTTTTTGCTGGTGGGAATGCAAAATGGTACAGTCACTCTGGAGGACAGTTTGGCAGTTTCTTGTAAAAAATAAACACATTCTTACCCTGCAATCCAGCAACATGCTCTTTTTCATTTACCCAAAGGAGTTGAACACTCAAGTCCACACAAACACAACACCTGCACACCAACATTTCAGCAGTTTCATTCAGAATTGCCAAAGCTTAGAAGTGAGCAAAATGTCCTTCAGAAAGTAGCTGGATAAACAGACTGTGGTGCATCCAGGTAATGGAATAGGATTGTCTAAAAAGATGAACCATCACGTCTTGAAAAGACATGGAGGAATCTTAGATGCAAATCCTGAAGTGAAAGAATCCAACCCGAAAAGGCTACACAGTGTAGGATTCCAACTCCATGACAATCTAGAAAAGGAAAAACTATAGGCTGGTAATAAGATCAGAGGTTCTCAAGGATTGGGGGAGGGAGGAAAGAATAGGCAGAGCACAGCACACTCTTAGGGCAGTGAAGCTACTGGGTATGGTACCTAATGGTGGCTGCATGTCACTGTGTGTTTTTCAAAATACGTGCAATGTGCAATACCAAGAGCGAACCTGTCATGAACTCCAGGCTTCAGTGATTATGATGTGTTGCTGCAGGTTCTTCAGTTGTAAGAAATATACCCCTCTGTTTGGAGATGCTGACAGTGGGGAGGCTTTGCATGTGGAGGGGTCTGGGAAACATCTGCACCTTCTGCTCCATGTTGCTATGAACCTAAAACTTCTCTTAAAAAAACAAGTTTACTTTGAAGAGAACAACTTCCACCATGGCTGTCTTAAAGCTACCGACATGACATCACAGAACTCAAAGCTGGGAAGAGAATGCACAGCTGGCTCTCGGGAGCAGATGGGAGCCTGGACATGATGCCCCAGACGTAGGGAAGCCTTGGGGCTCTCCAGGGAGGAGCCTCATCAGACTTACTGGGAGCTGGCTGTGCAGCTGCCCGTGGAGGAGTCAGAGCTTTGATTTATTCAGAAGGAGAGACATTTGTTTCCTTTGTGTCCTTTACCTTTAATACCAAGACTTGTCTAGACATCTACTGTGTAGCCACTCAGACTGGTGGAAAGTGAGAGAGCCTCAGTGAGAAATGGAGGCTGGACCAAAAGCAACTTCAACAATGAGGGGTTTGTGATCTCCCAGAATGAGGTATCTGGACGTGGGGTAGCTCCCGGCTTGCTTGACTCGGTAGCTCAGTAATGCCATCCTCCAGCATCAGTGGTGCCACTGCAGTGGCTCCTGCAGTGCTAAACATCACATGCAGACATGGTCATGTCTAATGAAGAGGCACATTCACTCCCAACCTCAATTAGTGAGCAAAACCTGTCCTAGAAGCCCTTCAGTGTTCACTCCCCAGACCCCACTGCAAGGTTGGATCACCTGCCATTCCTAAGCCATCTCCTAGAGAAGGAGCATGCCATGATTGACTCAGACCAGGGGGAAGAACCTTGCAGGGGAGTAGGATCCAGGAGACAAGCAGGGCTGTGCCCACCGGAGAAGCAGGCTTGGGTTGGGAAGGGGCGGGAATGGCTGATGGAACCCAGTGTAGGGAGACTATTAGAAGCCACTTATTTTATGAACTGGTTGCTTCATAAACATTTCTTGAGATAATTAAGAAATAAGAAGGCTGTATGAGGAAGCTCCCTGCCCCCAAATGGAAATGCCTATGTGGACACACTTGGACATAGCCGCCCCCTGCATCAACCTTCCTCTATTGATTCCCACATCCACACCAGCAAGTTAATGGAACAAGTTCTGTGCTGTTCAAAGGAACTAGCACTGTACACAGGGAAGCCATGTGTCTGCTGTGGGGTTGAAGGTACCAGCCAGCCCTGAGGGCTACATAGTCCCAGCAACTCGCTGATCCTGGCATGAAAATACCACCTCCTTTCCAGGTATACCCAGGTAGGGCTCTGTGTGAGGTCATTTATGGCAAACCCATCTCTAAAAGTCTGAATTCCCCAGAGAGGCTGCACATGATGTCTCGATTCCCCAGCTCTGACCTGGTTATGGGGAGTTGCTAGGTAACTGCTTCCCATGCTGGAGGAACCTTAGTTACCATGGCAAGCTCAGATGGGTGGGAGTGCAGAGGAAAGGAGCCCTGGTGGAGAGGGTGCAGCAGCCTGGACTCTTCCTCATTCTCTTAAGCTCCTGGACCTCAGAGAAGTGTCTTAACCCCTCCAGGCCTCAGTTTTCCCATCAGTAAAATGAAGGAGGGGCTGGGTCTCTTCTTGCTCTAAACCTCTGAGGCCTGCAGATGACATCACTAAATGAGCACTGATTCTCAGACCCCTTCCCAGGCAAGGAATGACTCCAGATGGTGCAAAGAGGAATGGATGAAGTTTCTTTTTCAGTGAATAGGGGGATTAGCCAGCCCATGTCACATGCTCCTGGGCTCCCTGGATCTTCTTCTGAACCTAGACCTCCTAAGGTCCCTAAAATGACCAGCTTGTTACAGTGTGCTGTCCTACCTGGCAGGGCCTACCAGCTCTAGATCTCTGCTGACCCCTCTGCCCCAGCTGGAGCCAAGGCAAAGCCTTTCCTAGGTCACTGGAGTGGACCTTGACTCCTGTGGTGTGGGCATCTACACAAGCCTCTTGGGACCACTTGACCCTGGCTTCATTCTGAGACCAGACTCCACCCTCATCCCTCGTTCCTGCAATGAAGTCCTGCCTGGCCAGACACTGGATCCTCTTCTGTCCCCAGCTCCTCGCTTCGCTGCCTCACTCGTGCCAATCCGGTGCAGGAGCCAGGTGGTGTCTCTCAACCACCTGCCTGTCCACGCACCTGAACCTCCATATTCTGGGGGCTGTTCCCCTTCCCATGTGGGCCTCCCTCCTCAGCACTCCAGTGACCTTGTGCTGAACCCTTGATCCTGCCACCACCCAGGTTCCCCTGACTCCAGAAGAAGACCCAACTCTTCCCATGTAGCAGCCTCTTCAACCCCTGCTGCCCAGGTTCAGTTCTAAACCTTGGCCCCTCCTGCTCCTTCCCCTTCTCCATACAGACTTGGCAAACAGATGATGTCTGAATGTGGTTGAGGACACTAGAATTGTCTTCTCGGGGAACATTCTCCACTGGACAGTGAGCTGCTGTATGGTTGGGAGAAGGAGGAATTCCTACCTTGTACATAGGGAGTGAGAACCACCAGCTGTCACAGTGACTTCTCCAGTGATATCATTCTATCAGCTGACAGCTGTGTTCTGGTGCATTCTAGAACCTTCCAGACACAACGAGAAAGCCCCATCCTTGAGCCGTGAGACTGGGCATCTCCCCTTCTTTCTAATGATTCACTTTCTCCTCCAGGTGATATAGCACAGGCACAGCTTTGAGTAAGACTGACCTGGGCCCCAGTGCAGACTCTGCCACTTACTCTGTGAGCCTAGGCAAGTTACTTGACCTCTCTGAGCTGATCTAGATAACTGGGGAAAATAGCACTGAGCTGTCACAAGAAACAAAATTATGGGAACCAGTTGGTAAAGGGTCAAGCAAGTAGTGGGTATGACATGTCAGTTTGCTTTCTTCCTTCTCTTTATTTTTATGGCCCAAGTCAAGCCAAAAAAAAAAAATAGAACCAGAATAGGGAAAGCAATAATTAGCAAGAAGAGTGAAGCAGGAAGCATAACAATACCAGACTCCAAACTATACTACAGAGCTACAGTAATGAAAAGAGCATGGTATTTGCAGCAAATAGACATATACCAATGGTGCAGAATAGAAGATACAGAGACAAACCAACATAAGTACAGTTATCTCATACTACAGAAAGTTACCAAAAACATTTGCTGGAGAAAAGATAACCTATTCAACAAATGCTGCTGGGGAAAATGGAAAACTGCATTTAACAAAATGAAATTAAACCCTTATCTCTCACCCTGCATGAACCTCAACTCACTGTGGATCAAAGACTTAGGCATTAGAACAGAGACCCTGTGTCTAGTGGAAGAAAATGTAGGCCCAAATGTTCACCATGTTGGCCTAGGACCTGACTTCCTCAACAAGACCTCTTAAACCCAAGAAGTTAAATCAAGAATTAAATAAATGGGATGCTCTCAAACTAAAAATCTTCTAAGTGACAGAAACAATAAGTAATGTAAAGGGAGAGACTAAAGTGTGGGATAAAATCTTTACCACAAGTACCTCAGATAACACTTTAATCTCTAGGATATATAAATAATTCAAAAAGCTTAATACAAAAAAATAACCTAATTAATAAATGGACTAAGGAACTGAACAGACACTTCACAGAAGAAGATATACAATTGATCAAAAATTATATGAAAAAAGTTCAACTTCTGTAGCATTGAGATAAATGCAAATAAAAACTACTATAAGATTTCATCTCACTCCTGTCAGAATGCTATTATCAAGAATACAAGCAACAATAAATGTTGGCAAAGATGTGGGGAAAAGGTTCACTCCTACATTGCTGGTGGGAATGCAAGTTGGTGCAATCATTATGGAAAGCAGTATGAAGATGCCTCAGAAAACTTGCAATGGATCCACCATTTGACCCAGTTATCCCAGTCCTTTGTTTATACCCCAAATGACTTAAAATCAACATACTACAGTGACACAACTAGATCAATGTTTATAGCATCTCAATTCACAATAGCTAAAATATGTACCCAACCTAGATACCCTTCAACAGATGAATGAATAAAGAAAATGTGATATAAATAATGGAATATTACTCAGCTGTAAAGAACGAAAGTCTAGCATTGGCTGTTAAATGGATGGATTTATAGAATATCATGCTAAGTGAAATAAGTCAAACCCAAAAAACCAAAGCCCAAATGTTTTCTCTGATAAGACAATGCTAATTCACAACAAAGGGAGTGGGGGATAAGGAAGAATAGAGTTACTTTATATTAGGTAGAGAGGAGGGAAGGGAGGAGAATTGGTACAGGGTAAGGAATGATAGTAGATTAAAACAGACATTATTTCTTAATGTACATGTATCACTACATGACCAATGTTTTCCTGCAATGTGTATAATCAGAAAAATTTGAGATTAAACTCTATTTATGTATGATCTATCAAAATATGTGAATGCACTTTTACTGTCCTATACACCTAATTAGAATAAATAATATAAAAAATTTAAGATAGTAGTACTTCTATATCATTGCTAGAATAATTGAAAAAATTACACTGGTCCAATGTAAGAGGAGTTTTTCCATTAGCTCAATTATTTTTGTTTTCAGATTTTTGAGATTGATCTTTCCAAAGGGAACTTGATTGAATCTACCAACTTCTAAACCAGGAAAGTACATCAATCTCTCCATATTAGTTCAGCAGGAGGAATACATTTCCAAAAACTCTCCCTGAGACTTAATGGGTCATGGGGACAAACATCTTATGAAAATAGCTACGTAACGCACAAAACTATTCATTTTTGTATGTCTGGATCACTGACCTCTCAAATACAGGCATCATTCTTCTTAAGGGTTTGAAATCATTTTTCCCTTAGATAATTTCTTTGACATTGTCAACATATGACTGCACCAGTAATATGCACTATTAACCTTCTCTAATGCTATTTGATGTTTTATAATATTTTTCTTCTAGGTACAACATAATTTAAACTGTTATTTCATCATATTGCATTCAGGATAACTTTAATAAATAATTGTATAAATCTTTGATTATTCTCTTGGTGTAAACTAAATTATTTGGTCAAAATGTATGCATATATCAAATACCTTAATACCTATTAATAAGTTGCTTTCTAAAAGATATTAGCAATTTATACTGGTAGCAATTGTTTGAAATGAAGTCTACTTAACTAGCAGTAACAAAAATATGAAGTTTTGCTCCTGAAAAATACAAAATAAATTTTATTATCATCTTTTGAAAAGATTATTGTATGTAAAGACTAAAAATGGGGATTCTAAATTATGTATAATTAAAAATCTGAAGACAATATATTTTGTAGCAATTGCACAGAAAATTAAAAGCAAAATTTGCACTACACAAAGTTGAGCAAGCAAGGAAGACTTTACTCAATACTACTGTAGTAGGTGATAGAGCTCAAAACTGAATCTGATCTCAACTCAGATGAAACAACAGCTGAGAGGGTTTTGATGCACTAAGGTAATGCTGTTGAAAGAGTTTCCAGGATGAGCCCCGGAAAACAATGTTGGGCACATTCCAATTTTGTTAATAATTTTCTCAGAGATTAGACAATGTGTGTTTGTCAATTGGTGATAACTGAAGTTAAACTCCTGCCAAAGCATAGAGATTAGAGCACTGGGGTTCCATATCCTAAATGTTTATATTTCAAAGAGTCCCTTCCAAGTTCCTCAGAATGACATTCCTAGGTTCTAACCTGCCAAAGTAACTTCAGAAAGACATGTTTTCTAAATTTAAGAGTAATAAGATAATTGAGGTTAGTATAATAGAACTAAGAAAATGGAGGGTCAAAATAAGAAAGAAACATGTTTTAACATTAGTCAAATGTAGAAGTCATGTTGATCTCCTGTAATGACAACTTATGATACAATATTAGGGCAATACTTTAAGAAATTAATCCAAATTAGCAAAACATTTATATTCCCAATGGAAGAATGTCATAACTCATTAAAATCCATATTAAGTGAATAGATTTTCTTCCTTAAATATCACTAATATCTGGGAGGCTCTTGTGGGCTGAGGAAGTTCAGATAGACTGGTTATGCAATGAGATTTCTCTTGTCCAACAAATATGTTTCTGAGAGTCTAACTACAGTCTTCATTCTAATAGGAGATGTCTATAATTTAAAAATGAATGCAACACAGATTCTGTTCTCAAGTAATTTGCAATCTAGTGGGAGTAATAAGATGTGCATGTGAATGAATTCAAGAAGCAGAAGATCCACAGATGCTACATATAGATTTGATTTTGTTTATAATTTTAAATTTTAACAACATATTTTTCTTATTGTCATTTTTCTATTTTCTGTTTAACTCATTAACATTCCTTTCCATTTTTTCTGCATACATCAGCAAGTTTCATAGTGATTACTTTTCTGTGAATATTCTTTTGCTACTTTCCTTAAGGGAAAGCATGCTGTTGTCTATTCATATTTTTTGTCTTTTCCTTCAGTTAATTTACTTGGCTCTAGCTACTATTTACTCTCAAGATGAACTCTCTGCATTCAGAATATTTACTCATTATTAAAAAACAATATTACACAGTGTTCAAATACTCTAGATTATAAAAGATACAGATATTTTATTATTCTGATGTAATTTTTTATCAGTTATAGCAAAAGTGCTTACTTTGTTTATCCCCAAAGATTGCTAACAATTTTTTGTCTTTTTAAGAAATGTTCACTCCATTCCAACCATATTCAAATATACAAAAGATAATGTCTGCTAGCATATTGCTTACTGTTTTTATTTTCTTAATAAATTCCAATAGCAACACTGAGTAATTAATTGTATTACACTTAAGAAAAATGTTAGCATCATAGTTATGTTTCAGTTGTTTTATCCCCAATATTATGAAATTCATCATAATGCATGCATCATGAAAATGTCTTAGTATTAATAAAAGGAAGCTTACTTAAAATTGCATACATGGAATTGTTACGTAGACCTGATGGACTCTTTAGATGAAGAAGAGACATTGGCCAGAAAGATGAGGTACAGGAGTATTTGGGGAGTGGGAGAGCAAAGATGAGGCAGCCTGGCTCTTCCTGTGCTGAGCATGTAAAACTGGCTCTCACTGTGCTAAGCATAAGCCTGACCAAAGGGGAGGCATGGGAATGTGTGATGGAGGCCACTTTTCTCTTTTCCCTGCACACCAAAAAATAACACCAGTTCCTCCAAACATAAGGGGAAGAAGTGAGATGGAAAAGCACCAAATGAAGTGCTCATGTGTGCAGGTGAATAACTCTTTCAACAAAATATCTCCTAAAGGGGAAAATTAAAAAGAGGACACACATTAGTAATTTTTCTATCATTTTTTGAGCTGTAGAACTCTAGTTAAATTTCAGAAGAATCTAAAAGGTAAAAAGGAGTGAACTTTTCATGCAAGGGTTTATATTGCACTACAGTTCACTGGGATATTTTGATAAGAGTGTCAACTTATAAATTACTTTTTAATTTTCAAATTCTCTTGTTTATAAAATAATTCTGCAAAAGTACAATTTAAAGTCAGAATGTTATTTTAAGACATCTTAGCTTTAAACTCTTACTTTTCTAGATTTTAGGAATTAAACCTGCAAACCCATTTCCAACATCCTCAGCTATAATTTAGGCTGCCCTAGGCTCAGCCATCCTAACTGCCTTTCTGCATGGAGGAATTAGATTATAAATCTCATATGTTTGTCTTTTGCATACATTAAGCAGAGAGACCACCTGCTTATTTCACACAATATATTCAAAGAAATGTTATTTAAGAATGTTCAGAACTTATTATTTATTTGTTAGTACAGGAGAAAAAGAAGTAGTATTATTACAAGATTCTTCTTGGGTTATTAATGCAGAATATTTTATGTGATACAAATAAAGCATATAATTAAATACTTTTTATATAAGTTCCATCTACAGATTAAGAATTCATAAATTTCAAAAATAAGCACTTTAAATGCTTAAATAAAAACACAACCAATTTGGTCAGTCATCTTACATACAAGAACAGATATAAAATGGAACATCACAGGAGAAAGAAAACTTTCATGATTGAAGCAATATTTGATGATAATTCTATGAATTATCTTTTAATATACAATACTAGTTATTTTGGAACCAAGTTCATAGTTTGCTCAAAACTCAAAGCTTATTGTCCCACAGGGTCAGGAACTCAGCAGAGAGGAATTAAACCCACCATGACAGAGTTGCTGAAAATGTAAAAGATGTCAGATTAAGAGACTGGAGTAGGAGTGCAAGAATGGGAGACGGCCTGTCCTTGTGATTTTGTAGTCACTAAATGATGCTTGGTATGAGAGCTGACACTCAAGACTTCACAAAATTATGAACAACATTGAAATATTTTCATGAAAAATGGAACACAGCACCCGCTATTAGACCAGGATTTCCCAACTTTGTTATTATAAATTCCTCCCATCCTATTGTTCTTCATAAAGACACTGTATTTCAAACATTGTCCTCAATGAAGTTTTAATATCACTAATATATAATCTTTCTCTGTGTTTATTTTTTGTATATCTATATAGTATGTATTTAAGAGTAAAAACATTTACAATCCTTCACCTAGCATAATTTTGGTCTGTCCCTGGGAGACAATACAATTCCACCAACTGCCAATTTCAAAACTCCTCCTAACACTGGTCAAATGTATCCAAACTTAAATTTTTATATTTGGCACTTCTGCCCAATTTTAAAGTCTTAATTAATTCATTAATTGTGCAAATATATGCAATTACACCATGTAACCCCAATTTTCTTAGTGTTTGTATATTATGGCCAACATTCTCTTGATTCTCTAAAATAACCTTCTGAAACTTCAAAATCCAGCATGTCTCTACTTCTATAAAATCATCGTCTACTTTTACGGGAGTGTGTTTTTCAAGTCCAATTTGTGCCAACTTATTATTTAGCAGTGTTATCCATTATACCAATTATAGCACTTCAAATATTTTTATAACTTTCCTTATTATATTTGAAAACAAATAATATTTAATTCACTTTCAAATATGTATCAATTGGTCTGACTCAGTATAAATGTAGGAGTGAATTACTAACATTGACATGTTAATGGAAAAGGTAGGGGATGAGCCTATAAAAAAGAATTCCTAAAGATGAACAAAATAGGAAAATTCACTAAGTGCTCTTTTTTTGTCTTTTAAAAGCATCATTAAAATCACAAACTTTAATACACAAGAAATAAACAAGACAAAAAGAAAGTCTGATAAAGTTCTAAGTCCCAGAGTTGGTAGTTTAGGAGGAATCAAAGAAAACAATCCTTTCCTTAGTCTCCCTGGAAAAGAAGGGGTGACAGAAAACAGAACATCAACAGGCCCTGGGTGAATCCAATGTAGGGGTCACATAGGGGCTCGCTCTTACCAAAGTAAGGTGCTGATTTTTCTTGTCATGGTCCTGGCCTTGCTCCCACACTCGTCCTCCAGTTTTCAGAAGCCATCCAGTTCCATGAATGGTTCCTTTCTTTAATTTCCTAACATTTTCACTTAGGGGAGAAGGTTACTTACCCTGTCGTGGTGTCAGGGTTCCAGGGGAGTTGCCATCCTGCAGGATGGTGAGGGGGTATCTCTTTTGGACCTTGTTGTTTGGTTTCCATCTATAGCACTTAGAACCTGAAGATCAGGGACTCTCAGCATCTTTTGAGGAATTGTCTGCACTCTTGCTGGCCACAGGGGTTTTTGTGGGATGTCTTGCAGACTCTGGGGAAGACACCTATTTGGAAGAGAGCTCAGGGTCATTCCAAGGTAGCATCTGGTCCTCAAGTGATAACTGAGTAGCCAAAGGCAAATCCAGCACAGAAGATGAAGGTTCTCCCAGGGTCAGAACAGATTCTGGGGGAAGATTTGATTTGGAGGCTTCAGTCTCAAATACTTCACCCAGCTCTTTCACCAGTGGACTCTGAGGGTCTGCACTGCTGGTCTTCATAAATGTCCATGCAATGGCAAGGGTAGGAGAGTGGCAGTGGAGTCAGGGAGTGGTGGAGTTGGGCCGGGGTGGGTCTGAGCACTGGAGTTCCTGCTGCAGCATGAATGCTGACACACAAGCAGGGTGAGCCAGCACCAAGGGGAATGAAGGCTCGCTGACCTGTCACTGACCTGCAGCCCTGAGGTCCAAAAAGAGTAGGGAAGCTTGTCTCACTGCAGGCTCATCCGGGACCTCAACCTCCACTTCTCGAACTGCATTGAGAAAATGGAAATGGGGCAGAGCTGAATGAAAGCTGGGACTCAAGAACTGACCAATAGCGTTTGTATATTCTGGACCAATAGCATTGGTACATTTTCAAACCCTAATTAGCATAACTGTGGACCAATCACAGTAACCCAAGTGCTATATAGACCCCTCAGCCCGCTTTGTCAAGCTTTTTTGGAGGAAGAATACAAACCGTGAGGTCTGTCATTGAGGTGCTCTTGTTCTACTCTTGATCTTCAGCAAATGCTTATTCTTGCCAGTTGATTGTGGTCTTTGAATTCAAGAGAGAAGAACTTTGGAAGAAAAGGAGGGTGAGTTGCTGGGGTGCACTGCACTGTGGCATGTCTGGGGAGTGGAGTGCGTCCAGTTTCACAGAATTTCTTTTTGACCTTCTGGAGGTCAATATGTGTTGAAGGTGCCTATACTGACTTTTTACTTTTGTTTTTCTCTTGTTATTGGAAAATGCAAAAGGTGTTTTGTCTTTATTGTGAAAATTCTTTTTTCTCAAAACCCTGTATGATTGTGGGTGAGATATCTGAAATGTAGACTCTCCAATTCTGATGTAAGAACATTTGAAGTAGTTAGATACTAATTTCAGGAAGAACAAGAAATAAATGTGCAGGGGAGACAAAAAGAACCCCTAAATAAAATAATGTGTCAAGTCTTGATTTACATGTGCTTGTGTGCTTATACACACGAACATATACACATTTTTTAATCATATAATTAAAATTTATTCCAAATGTTTTAACTCCAGTTTTATCAGGATTTTTGTGGATTTCCCCCCACAAGTTAAAGTATCTTGTATTTGTTAATTTAAGTGTCTTAAGGCCTGGAACTTTTTTCCCAGATCGAAATGGTCTAGTGTGATAGAATGAATTTACCAAGTGTCTGAGGATACTAGAGCACTACAATATTGGCTTGTAACTCAGGCTGACAGAGACTCGGTCTATGAAATATTGAAAATGTTGAATTTTCTCAATATTTTAAGGAGCTGTCTATTGCTGTTTTCATTGTGATTCTAGGTTTAAGCTTGGTGTGTAAGAAAAAAAGGTTTAAATGTCCACATTGAATGATCTATCTCACCTGTTCCTCAAGGGGTCAGAGAGCCAGTGATAATTTATGAGAGGTGAATGTTTGCTGAGGTTCATTACCAGCCTCCACACAGAACTGGAAATTTGGGCTTTCCAGAACCAGTCTGGGCTTAGGTCTGCATATTGAGCATAATTTACTTCAAGATGTTTGCTAATAGCCCCTCTTGTTTCTTCTTTGGCCAATCAGTTACTTAGAAGGTATTAATTTTTCTAATATTTTGTGGTGTGTTATATCATTATTTTATTATTGCTATTGATTATAACAATTCTATTGGAAAAAAGCAGGGAATGAGGTCCTGCTGACCTGTGCTGTGTGGACTAGAAGCTGTGTGATCTGGACAATTTACTCTCTGAAGTTTGGTTTCATCATCTGTACAGTGAGATATATTGGTAGGATTAGGGAGGTCCCATGACTAATACAAGCCATGCACACAAGCTTATTAAGTGTTTGACATGTGAAAGGTACTTAATGGTTATTGTCTTATATAACAATCACTAGGCAGTAAGATTCAATGATGAAAGACACTGTGTTCAAGAGTTTAGCTTCCTAAACTGTACCCCAGAAATATCTTGAACC
Organism: Sciurus carolinensis; assembly: GCF_902686445.1. Classification (NCBI taxonomy): domain Eukaryota; kingdom Metazoa; phylum Chordata; class Mammalia; order Rodentia; family Sciuridae; genus Sciurus; species Sciurus carolinensis. Next base: position 374,786 of record NW_025920116.1, read on the forward strand.
ATTTCCACATGTTAAGTTACTGAAAGCACAAGGTTTTCTTGTAAATTCTATATAGTGTAACCTTAGAAGCAGGGACATCAAGGATTTAATCCTAAAGTCATACAAAGAAGCATCAATATAAATTGTCTGCCAAGATATTTTTGGTTCTAGCAAATGAAAATATTTTTAAAAAGAATCAATTATAAATGTTTTGCCTAAGATTTTATAGAATACAGTAGTTTCCCCTTTTCCACAGGAGGAATGTTTCAAGATCTCCCCAGTGGATGCTTAAAACCATGGACAGTTCTGAAACGTGTATACACTACATACTTTTTCTATATCAGTGCTCTTCAACTTACAGTGAGTTAAGCCTCATTAAACCCATTGTAAGTTGATATATCCTAGGTTGATATCATAGCATACCTCAACCCATGAAACACCAGAGTTAGCAACACAGTACACTGTATGGGCTGTTTGCCCTCATGATTACATGGCTGGCTGGGAGCTGCAGCTGAAACAGTTGGAAATGAAGCCATCTGTGGTGTTGGTTTTGGAAAGACCAAGCTCCTGTTTTCTGAAATAGTCACTGAGGCACAGAGTTTCAAATCATGTCATCAAGGACAGACTATAGGCTTCGTCATTCCCAGATCTCCCAACAGTCTTTATTACTCATTGCTTTTCTTTTCACTGGAAAGATGAATGTTTCAAACTATACACAAGGTGCTGTATCATTGCCTGCCAATAATTTAGAATATTGAAGCTGCTTCCAGATTCCCATCAGAACCTTATGACCTCCTCAGGACTGCACATTTAGTGATTTTTAAATAATACAATAAAAAATTGACTATTTTGTGATTCTCATTTATTCTAGTGATGACTGTATTAGAAGGGAAAAAAAAAACCAATGTATGGGTTAAAAATTGAGAAATGTTATTAAGTTATATTCTAGCTTTGCTCATTTTTCATAAATTAATTTAACTTAGTAAAACATCTTTCTTTACAAAATTAAATGTACCCAGGACAGGACTGTATTAAGGAGGCCTATAAAATTGCTTAACTTTAATACTGGTGATTTTGAAAGCAGTTTTAGAATGTGTATGGAATGCAGTCAATAAATCACATTGTTAAAACCACTTAAACTTGAATGTATACAAAGTCTTTTATAGGACATTTCTGGGAATGATATATTTCAGTGACTTCCATCAGTGTTATTGAAAAAGGCAAAAAATAGGATACTTCAGTTGTTCAGTAGGGTTTAATTAAATCCATCACACAGGTAATTAAATATGCAAATATTTCATTTATTGATGAACTTCACAGGAACTCTTGTAACACTAACTCTTGTAACAGATTTTGAGCTTGGTGGTGCTGCAGGTCCATCACAGATCTAATCTAGGTGAATGATGGTATATTTAAGAAAGAACAATGATCTTAAAATGGAAATAAAAGTGACCTGAGAGCTTGCTTAGTTCTTAAATGGGTATTTTTGAACTGTTTATGAATTATACAGATATATTTTTCAGAGCATAATAGTAATTTTTAGCATCACTGTATTTAAAATTGCAAGGATACTACGGATGATTATTAAAATGTTTTTCTGTAACAGAAAACTCTTGGTATTAGTGAATTACAGCCTAATTTACAGGACTTTCAACTTCATATCTGGATTTGTGGTGTTTATTTCCATATAAATAACTGATAAATATCAAGATATTTTTATTGTCTATCAATTCATATTTATATCTTTCAACTATCATTCACACACCTGATTGAATTGCATGAGGTAACTTCTTTGGATCCCAGAACAAAAACAAACATTAGACTTACCCTATTAATCATTCCTTTTAGCACTATCTTTTACTGCATCTTAACACCCAAATCTTGAGTAGCAAGTGGTTCATAATCCAGAGAGCCATTGCATAGTATAATCTTTTTTTTGTACTGGGGATTAAACCCAGGGGCACTTAACCACTGAGCCACATCTCTAGCTCCTGCCCCTCTTTTTTTTAATATAGAGAAAGGGTCTCACTAAGTTGCTTTAGTGCCTCACTAAGTTACTGAAGCTGGCTTTGAACTTGCGATCCTCCTACCTCAGAGTCCTGAGCCGCTGGGATGCACCACTGCGCCTGACAATATGATATAACCTAAAAAACTTAGTTTAGCTCCCTCCTGTGCTGAAATTCATGTATCTGTCTAAAGTGCTATTTAGGGAAAACAGCTGTAAAAAGGGAGTGCTGACAAGAAGAGATGTCAATTTCCGCTGCAGAGGATATTGGAAGTTCCAGATTCTCAGTTCCTTTCAGCATGCTGTAGTTGTATCGAAGTTTGATGGTACCTCTTTTTCTCTGTTTCCAATCCTCTTACTAACCCTATTGATCATTTTTTCCCACTGCTCATATGTTAATAGCAATATCATATATGGTTTTGCTATTAAAGTGTTTATACATAGTTCAAAAGATGAATAAAGTAGCACTAATTTTATTTTCAAGGTGATAGCATTTGGAGTTTATTCCACATAATAGAGCTACAGTTTGCATACTTTTTGTTTTGGTAGCTTTGCTTTGTAGGCAACATGATAATCTGTGGAAAATCAGACTTTTCTGATAACATACTTGTAACCTTCTGTAGCTTGTATCAAAGTTGAGGACAGAAAGGCAAGTGAGTTCAGAAACAAGTGCCATCCAAAATCTTACTGGTGTCTATAGGGTCTTGGGAAGACTGTACTCTAAACACTATGAATAGGCATAGTCACCCTTGGGAATAGTCACTCAACAATCATTGTCCTGGTTGCTCTTATATAAAATGCTATTCATCTCAGAATTAATGAGTGTTAAATAAGATGATCAATTGATAGAACTTGATCATTTTCTTGCTTATATGAAATTAATTATTAGTTATTATTAAAGTACTTTAAACTTCCTGGAAATTTGTTTCAATTTTTGGGATCTGGCAGAACATGGGTGTCAAAGTCTTTCTCCCCCCCGTTTCCAGCAGTTAGTCCCTTTTGTATTTCCTCTTAGACATGCAAGCTGGAATTCAGTCTGCACCTAGAATGCTTGATGAACTAGGAAATATTAACACTGCTTCTTATTCATCCACTCAATGTCAAAATGGAGTCAACTGATTAAAGAGAAAGAAGACATGAATAAAATGATAGAATACACATTAAATTTTAATCACTATAGGTTCATCTAAGACATGTAGCTGACGTACTGAAGAAGAATTATATTTATTTCTGGGAGACAACAGTATTCTTTAAGAGGGTAGTCAAATTCATCTAGTCAGGGGAAAGAGAATGGTGAGATAAGGATGGAAGAACACAATATTTTTCTACTCCTGACACAAGCATTTAGACCTTTTAAGTTACATACAAAGCATAGATGATACTTTTGATATTACTGTATTTGGAATAAAATGTGTGTGTTAAATAAATCTTACTGGGGTAGTTTCTTCTAGTGTCCTTCTCAGTGAACTGAAGTAAGTTTCCACAAAATGGGTGGGGAAAGAGATACCTGAAATAACCCCTTACTGCTTGTCAGATACAAGCAGTAAGATGAATTTCAAGTGACAAAATGTTTATTATAGAATTCTAGGCTATTGCTTAGTGTGAAATTGTTCATTTTTACCATGTCAATTTGGGTTTGTCAAAATGAGGCATGAAGCAATTTTAACTACTTACCTAAAAGTGGTCACATTCCTTAGCATAACATTTAATGGAATCCACAATCTGAAATCAATCTGCCTTACATTTCACTTTTCTTGTTTATAAGTTCAGTAATTCAATTACCTATCAAAGTGCCCACTATTGTCCAACAGACCCCTTCCAGTCAGGGTGTGGGGACGGACAGCGAAAATCCACTCCAGTTTTAGTCTATTTAAATCTATTTTTGCAGGCTCAACTCAAATATTATCTCCATATCAAATCTTCTCTGTTATCTCTTTGTTTTGTTTTATTGGGGGTTACCCAGGATTGAACTCAGTGACACTCAACCACTGAGCCACATGCCCACCCCTATTTTGTATTTTATTTAGAGACAGGGTTTCACTGAGTTACTTAGCACCTCACCATTGCTAAGGCTGGCTTTAGACTTGCTATCCTCCTGCCTCAGCCTCTGGAGTCTCAGGGACTACAGGTATGTGCCATGGGGCCCAACTTCTTATCTTTTTATCTTCCAGGAAAAGACAATAAGCAATCTTTCTCTTCTTCTTATGTTTTTGACCATTTATTTATGCCTACTCTTTGCAATTTATTACTATTTTCTAAAATAATTTTTAATGCACATTCCTTACTGTTCTCTAAAATAATAAACTTCCAAAGAGCAAGGTTCTCATCCTGTCATTACTGTGCACCACAGAAGCTAGCAGGCCACCTTGTTAACTATCATCCATTTGCATTCTAACCCTTTATTTACTCTGCAAACTCTTTATGTTCCAGGAATATTTCAAGGCACTGTGAGTACTAAGGAGAGGGAGGGAGAAAAAGAGAGAGGAGGTAGGAGAGAGGGATGGGGAGAAAAGGAGAGAGAGAGAAAGAGGGAGGGATGGAAAGAGAGAGAGAATTCTTGCCCTAAAGGACTAATACTGTGAAAAATTAAACATATTATCTTAATGCTTTAAGTACACTGATATTTTGGATAAGCAAATGCTAGGGAAAAGAAAAGAACACTCATGAGAGATAAAGAACAAGTTGAAGGGTCAGAGGTGTGGCATGAAGCTCTTCAATACTGTTATGTCTGGAGTTTTAACTGAGGTCAATGAGGATTTGTTGAGGATTCTTAAGTTCCATAGTTAAACCTTCTGATTATGTAAGGATGGGTGGTCTTGGCATCTGAAAATTGAGACAGTGAATCCAATTTGAATGTCATTGAGGTTAATAAAGAAACAAAAATAATAAAGTTGGCTCTAAGACAGTAGCAAAGGTGAAAGAAGAAAGGTTTAAGAGTTAATTTTTATGAAGCCTTGACCATGTCCAGTCATTGATTTGAGGCACAATGAAGGAATTGAGGATGGCTTCAAGGCTTACGCAACCACAGCGTCACATTAGTGGACCAGAAAATGTGGTGGGGAGAAAGGTTTGGGAAGGGAGTGTCATCAGTGTTAAACCAAATGAGTTTAGTGTGTATATAAGTGGAATGGAGGCTGAAGGTCACTGAAATTGAAGGGGTCAAGCGATTGTAATGCTCAGATCCAAGTGTCTCATTTGCATGCATTTGAATTTGATTAGCAAGATAGGAGATGCTGGGTCAGTTGAAGAATATTTTTATCAATGACAAGAATACTTGGGGAAAAGGGTGTAAATTTCCTGGAGGTGAATCTCTCAAAAAAAAAAACAGGGAGGAGTTCCTAAGAGGACAATCCCCCAAAAATTTATCCTAGGAAATCTCCCATCAGACCAAAGGTTTCTGTCCTCTCCACTGCTTGGTGAATAATTGCATCTGAGATTTCTATAGTGAAAATGAAAAATGCATTCCTGGGAGTAAATTGCATTAGCAACCTCCATGCTAGCCTCAGAGCTGGGCCTGATGAAAGAAGCCACTTGGAGAAAGAGAAGGAAAACAATAGTCATTTAACATCTGTGATATTATGTCCCTTAAATTGCACAGGAAAATTTGGGGTTTATTTTTTAGAAATGAAAACATATATTCCAGAGGCTAAATGGCTTGCTGCATGTCATGTCAGAGGTGACTGAGGTCCTAACACCATTCTCTATCACAATAGCATGATGTAGTAAGAATGATGATACTGTTGACAAACTCATCTCCCTGGCCCTTCATACTAAATGTGGTACTTTGTTCATTGTATATCACATTGCGATTAGTCCTCTCAATATTCCCAAGAAGAAATGCTTTTTTCTAACTTAATAATACTAGAAAACCGAGGTTCAGAGGAATCAAGTAATATGACTATTATCCTACAGCTCATAAGATTGATGAAATACAGATTCAAATCTAGATGTAATTGGCCCACCAGCTCATGTTCTTAACCATTATTATATTACCTTGATGTCCGTTAGTTCTTTGATAAGGGCCAAGAATAGACAAATGGAATTTTTTTAGTGTTATGATTTAGTTAATTGGCAGCATGTTCTTATTTAATACACACTTAAGAAATCAGTTACTTAAATTTTGAACCTTGCCATTGTCAGCTCTCATTATGCCCTTATTGCCCTTCACTCAAAAAAATTCACATCATATCCAAATGGGATATACTATCTTATATACTGTCCTGTGCTTCAACTGGTAGTGCACCTGAAGCTCATTAGAAGTGTATATTTTAATCAGGTGTCTACCTTGCTTCAAGAAATGACGGAACCACCTTATGTGTTTTTGTGGCAACTCAAAGAACTTATGATTAATTTGCAGTTGCATTTAATGTTGTCAGTAGGCTTTCTCATTGCAATGACTAATGCTCATTCAAGGCTAAAGAGTTAGGTGTGCTGGAAAAACACCAACTGGCCACAGATTTTCACCCAGTGAAAAGATGTAGCTGAAGCAAGTTGTTATATTAGAACAAAATGTAAGAATGTGAGAAAATATGGAATGATGACATTTATAGACTAAATCATGTTAATTATTTGCCTATCAGCTGAAAGTGAACTATTTTTAAATACGGGATGACAGAGTAGACAGTCGATTAATTCCAAGTGGATAGAGTCTGACATCATTTGTTCTTCCTTTTTGAGATGACTAATAAGTAACACAGGCATTTTACTCCCCTACTGGGCATTAGGACATTAATGAGATATGTTTTGTAGAAATTGCCAGGTATAGGAGCCACCTGGATTTAGAATCAGGAATCAGAAGGTTAACAAAAACTAAAAGCAGATAGAAAATTCACAGAATGAATTTAGGAACTGCAGAACAATATCAGTACATTTAGAATATAAGTATGTTATATCTTTGCCAAACTCCTATCCTTCTGTGCCAATGTGATCATGCAAAATGTTTTCCTCTTTGTTGCCAAGTGTTTTTAGGTGTTCAAAACCTTAACATGAAAGTTTCACTTCATTGATAAATGTTTACTCTCATTACCACGTTCTGCCTTTTTTACAAGTTACTTTTATATTTCTATTTAAATTGGATTATCCTAGCATCTTCTAAAATTTTTAAAATTATGTCAGATGCACTTGATAAACCTGTAATTAAGCACATTCAGTTTATGGTGGGAGTGCATTTAATTAGTAGTTATAATTTGCCGCTTGATACTGCTTTAAATTTATAGAACCTTGCTATTCCAATAATATCAATGATAGTAACATTGTTTCACATATCATTGGAGGTATTTTTCTCACATTAGGAAAATAAAGACAACACATCAATTTAAATGTTTTGTGGATGACACACAATAAAGGTTCGTCAAATTGGGGATTTAAATCTAGAATTACAAAATTGAGACTTCATCTACATTGGGACAGAAATATATAATTATGAGTAAAGACTATGATGTTATTTAATTGGATATTAGCTAGTTTTTTGTCATTATGGCAATGATTGGCCACAAGTTTAGCAGCTTAACACATCACTTATTTATTATATCATTATATCATTTTCTTTGGGTAAGAAATCTGTCACAACTGGTTTCCAGCTTAATCTTACAAGGCTTAAATCAAGATCTGGGCTTGGGAGATATAGGGAAGAATCATTTTCAAACTACTTCAGGTTGTGGGCAGAGTTGAGTTCCTTATGATTATAGCACTGGGTTGTAAGAGTCTTAACCCAATCAGTAAAATAATCCCTGATGAGATTAATTGAAGTGGTATGGTGTAGCTGGAGCAGGTGGGAATTGGGGCATGGTTATAGGGTACATATTTTGTATCTGGAGAGGGGAGTCTGTTTCCTGATTGTAATGTGAGCTCTTTCCCTCTGCCAACTCTTCCACGGTGATGTTCACCTTCACCTCAAGCCCACTACTGAACTAAAGTTAATCCCAACATCTGGTGATATACAACATTTTATCTAACATTTCTACACTTAGTTAAAGAAACATGCCCATATCCAGTTATGGAAACTAATAATTTTGAAGTTTTACACAGTCATCCATGCTGTTTGTCATCTTAAAATGTTAGGTCAAAATCGTATCCAAACATTGAAACTTTGAGCTGTGTAATACTCTATGTGCAAACATAACTAAAAATCATGTAAACAGAAAATAAACAGAAGAAGGGAAAGAAAACAGAAAGTATTAAATATTAAGGAACAGATGCCCAGTGTAACTCAACAATAGGTGACATGTGGATGTCTTTCCAGGCCCTTTAAATTTTCCATGAAAATGTCATCATTCTGTTAAACCTGGTGACTGCACCAGGAGGGAAAGGAGCATGTGAAGGTTTTCATAGCTTGATGATCACCTGTTTCAACAGTTTTTTTCCTTTTTGGGGAAAAATGTCTCTCCTAGGCATGTTTTCTAAGATGGAATAGTGCGGGTTCCTTAAAGGTTTCTTAGACTGTAAATGACAGTGCTTTCTCTGCAGCACTGACTTTTTGTTTCTGAACTCTCACAACTGGTATTATCTGTTTCTCTGATATGTCACTGTTGGCAGTGACTGTTTTTAATCTCTACTGTTCTCCCTGTTTCCTGCTGTGTCTGCCTTCCTTTTTATTTTTCTGCTTTCTATATCCTTCTTGTTATCTTTTTCTTAACACCCATCTCTTATTTCATAAAACATTCTTGCGTGTATAGCTTAGCCTTACTGTCTCTCCTTCTTGTTCACTTAGTTTATAATTCTGCCCATTGAACTTTACTGTCTTTTTCCCACTGCTCTCACCAAGGATGCCAGTTTATTTAAATTGCCAAATATTGATATCTTCCTAGACACTCTGCTACATTGTATATTCTTATATCCCTTAAAGGTTGGTATTTTTTTGGATTCTTTCTTCTTATTTCTTGTAGCTGATGTTACCCTTAAAATTCTTTCCAGGGATAATCATGAATTCTTAGTACTTTGATATTGTATCCCACTACTTTGATGAATTTGTCATCCTTAGAAGACTTTTGATGAAACCTTTAGGATCTTCTAAGTATAGAATTATATCATCTGAAAATGGGAATAATTCAACTTCTTCCTTTCCTATTCGTGTATGTTTTATTTCTTTTTCTTGCATACTTGCTGTGGCTAAAATTTCAAATAACATATTAAATACAAATGGTGAGAATGGGCATCCTTGTCTTGTTCCTGATTTTTAGAGGAAATATTTTCAGTTTTTTCCCATTCAGTTGACTTTTGTTTTACGTATAGCCTTTATTATGTCAAAGTAGGTTACTTTTGCCATAGTTTCTCAGAGTATTTATCATGAATGGGTGCTGAATTTTGTTGAAGATCTTTTTTGCATCTGTTGAGATACTCATATGATTTTGGTCTATGGTTCTATTTGAAGTGCAATACATTTATTGACTGATGTATGCTGAACCACTCCTGCAGCCCTGGAATGATATCAACTTGATCCATAATATATGAATATTTTAATGTGTTGTTGAATTTGGTTTGATAGAATTTTAAAGGATTTTTGTTTCTATTATCTTCAAAAGTACTAGTCTGTAATATTTTTTTCTTCTTGTGTCCTTAGCTGGTTTTGGTATCAGGGTGATACTGGCTTCATAGAATGAGTTAAGAAGTGTTCCTTCCCTTTCTATTTTATGGAATAATTAGAGAGACATTGACATATTTTGTTCTTTAAAGATCTGGTAGAATCCAACTCTGAAACCATCCAATACTGAGCTTTTGTTGGAAGGCTTTATAGTACTACTTGAATCTGATTGTTTTATGCCTGCTTAGTTTTCTATACCATTTTGGCTCATTTTTGGTAGGTTGTCTGTGTCCAGAAATTTATTCACTTCTAGACTTTACAATTTATTGGAGTAAAAGTTTTCAAAATGGTCCCTGTGATCCTCTATATTTTAGTGGTGTCTATTGTAATAGTCTCTTTTTTATCTCTAATTTTATTAATTTGGGTAGTCTCCTTTGGTTAGTTTGGCTAAGGATTTATTAACCTTGTAAGTCTTTTAAAGAATTCTTTGATTCATTGATCTTTTACATTGTTATTTTTGTCTATAATACACTAACTTAAACTCTGATTCTTATTATTTGCTCCCTTCTACTAGATTTGAAAATGGATTCTTTTTGTTTTCTAAGATCTCCTGATTTATCATTGAGTTTTGTATTTAAGATCTCTTTGATTTTTTAATGTAATTATTCATAGTTATAAACTTGCCTTTTAGAACTACCTTTACTGTATCCCAGAGATTTTGGTATGTTGTGTATCCATTTTCCTTGGATTCTAAGAATTTTTAAATTACCCAACTGATTTCTTCAATGATCACTCACTATTCAAAACCATATTGTTCAATTTTCATGTTTTGTGTAATTTTTGTAGATCTTCTTGATATTGATTTCTTTTTTTTTACTAATTAAAATATTTAATAATAAGACTTTCCTTAAATTTCTGTTATCTATACTAAATGCTATAACTTTACAAAAGTGTGTCCACCTTTTTCCTCTGGTCATTTTTACATTTCTCTACAACCCACATCACTTTAAAATACAGTAACCTAACCTGGAAATGGTACTCATAAGGGAGAAAGCTTATGAGCTTATTCATAGAATAGAGAAAAAGCTGTATCTGGGGTACTATATCCACTTAAAAAGACCTCAGCATGCACTGACTTTCTCACTAACTTCTCTGCAGGCCAGCCAGATTGTAACTTTCCTCCCTCCTTATTTAGACCTAGCCTATCTTTCTCCAACCCATATTTATATAGTGGGACTTCCCCTCCACATACCACCTTGACCTTAATTCATTAAATTCATAGGTCCATTTATCACAGTACTTTATAGAAATGATTAAATGTGCAATTTGTAGTAACTCCTATTTATGCCTTAAAATATTAGCTTTATGGAAGTGCATAAAAACCAACACGACATACACTGTAGTTTATAATAAATGACAGAACTAAGGACACCATGGTACCAATGCCTACAGACACCTACCTCCACTGGACGATCATTCTTTACCAGTGCTATGCATGCCCTTTGCAAGGAGCCATCCATTAGCTTGTGAAGTCTTAAAATTAACTTTCTTAACCCCATCTGCTTCAGTGCTTTGTCTACAAAGGGTCTATAAATAGAAGTCAGACAATGTCTACTGAAGCCTACTTCAGTGCTGTAGTCTGCCACTCCCCAGCCCATGGACTCCTCCTCAGATTCCAGTCTCTCAAGCTTCTTGGATGCATAGTCCCGCGATTGGATGTTGAAGCTGCGGTCTACAGACTGCCTGACTTCTGGTACCTTTGGGTGGGAGATTTTCTCCTCTTCACTTTCATCTGTACTACTTTCCAATTCCTTCAGTTCTCCCTCTGTGTCATCACCCTCATCTTCCAGCTCATTACCTTTGGATGGTCGAGGGGAAGGGATTTCCAACACTGGCCAGTCAATGTCTGACAAATTCTTGATACTCAAAACAGTGCCCATGATCCTTAGTTTCTGATTTAAGTCTTTTGTGATGTTCAGCCACAAGCAGAGCACCTGCACCCTGTCCTGGAAGTCCTTTGCAGCATATTTTTCATAGTCCTTTTGGAGAGCTTGCAGTGACCGATAAAGTGCTTCTATGTGTTCCAACAACTCCATTATCCATTTTACCTGTTCAAATGAGACCCTCTTGCGCTGGAGGTGCTCATGGTATGTTGAGTAACCCACACTCTTGGTTCCGTGAGGGGCTCTGCACTGCCCTTCTACTGAAGTACCATTGAAACTAGCCCCATTTCTAACAAAGGCAAAGGTTCCATAATTAACCTTGAAAGTAAGGATTTCATTGATGATATCTGGAATGGCTTGACGGGCTGTATACAAAAAGAGGTCCTGGTCATTAATGGTCCGTCCTGCATGCCAGGCTTGTAGCTCTAACCAGATCAGTTCATTTGACTGGCTAAACCAGAAAGCAGAAGTATTTTCTTGTCCTCTTTGCTCCCTATCCTTCTTTGAGACTGAGGTAAGCTTTAGCAGAAGTCGTAATGTTTGGAAAAACTTTAAGCGATCTGCAGGGCAGTCAGTCCTGGAAGTCTGGCGTGCGGTCCTGGCAATAGGCACCGGCACAGAGACGGGGAGCTTGGCGTTGCTGCAGCCAAGGCTGAGGTAAGGCTTGTTGAGATCCACATCTGGAATCGATTTTTTTGGCAAAGACCCGCCCACTGCGTCTAACATAAATGAGCATTGCACATTTTTCTTATGATCGCGTTCTGTTGTTCTAAGAGTTGCTCGGATCTTTTTATCCTGCTTATAGCTGTATTCATCCACACTCTCCACTGTTTTCCCAGTGTCTTTATGTGGAGGCTGATTTGGTGCATTCAATTTTTCTTTCAAATTAGATCGACTAATCGGCCTCCCTACATTATTCCTCTGGTGTTTGGCTGACATTCGTTTCATCTGTCGAGATGTGCTGGGGGGAGAGGCGCCATAAAGATGTTCTGTGTGTGTTTCATCAGAGAAGTCCTCTGGATCAGATTCGGGACTCTTGCAAGCTGACTCTCCCAATGTGGACACTTGCAGAAGTAAGAAGTATTTTATTCATTTAAGAAGGGAAGTACTCATCTTTCTTTCACCTCCACCTGACCTGACCGTCCACTATTCTTCAGCACATAGTAAGTAAAGGGAAACCGATGGAGCGATCTGGGCAGAGGTGACTGACTTCAGGTCCTTTTCTTCAAGAATCTGTAGAGCTTACTTGACCTCGCCGCCGGGCAGCGTTCGGGCTAGGGCTCGGGTTCCCGCGGCGGCGGCTCCTTCATGGCGGCGGCAGGGGTGGCGGCGAAGGCGGAGGGGGGACCAGCTCGGCGGCGGCTTCTCTCATCCGTGCACGGAGCCCCGCATGGCGGCGGCGGGCAGTAAGCTGCAGCCTGGCGAGGGACCAGAGCCCTGAAGTGCGGGAGTGACTTGGCTCCGCCTCCGCCTCTAGCCCTCCGCAGGAGCCGAGCACGCCGAAGCCATCTTGGGAACGGCGGCCAGCCGAGCGCTTGATATTGATTTCTAAACTCCATTATGATGTGAAAAGGTATAATTAATTATTTCAATGTTTATTTTGTATTTGCTAGAACTTGCTTTATAATCAATTTCTTGCTAATCTATGATCAATTTTGGGGAAAATTCTACGAGCAACTGAAAGTATATTCAGCTATGTTGGATGAAATATTGTATAGATATCTATTAAGTCCATTTGCTTTATACTATAGTTTGAATTTCTTGTGTCTTTGTTGATTTTATGTCTCCACTATTATTTGGGGGCCTAGCTATTGACCCACTATTATTGATGTTTGCTTGATGAAATTGGGCACACAATTATTAGTATTACACTATCCACATCTATATTCACATATCTCATTTTCTCTTAGACATCCCTCAAAGTACCATTTGGGTTCTCTGGAGGCAGATGTAGAGAAATAGATGTACAAAATGATTATCCAGTAACAACTCCTTGAAAGGAAGGAAAAAAAGAAGTCTTGGGAGGGAACTGTTGGAACACGGTCCAGACCTGACAAAGTCTCAAACAATCCAATGAAATGCTCCAGAGAAATAACTTCTCAGCAGAGGAGTCTTGCATGGGCTCAAAATCACCAAGATATTATGGTTCCAGTTTTCTCATTTATGGATTTAAGCCATACCTGCATGTCTCTGTGCTAAGGCCAGCCCTGAAGGAAGAAATGGCCAGATATTCTCTGCTGACAGCTTTCTTTGGAGCTGGTCAGGAAGTCATTCCTCAAAGGAATATCTGGGTAGCACATCTCCACATCCACTGCTCTCCTAAGTGCTTCCTTACTAACACAAATTCCAGCATCCCTGAAGTTATCTGAGGTTCTCATTATCCCTTGAATGGAATTAATATAAACCTCTCTAATTTATTAATTCAACTCAAATTTGTTGAATTCCTCTGGAAATTCTTCAGTTAATACCATAAAGCCTCTTATAGAACTTACATTTTGAACAAATAACTCAATATATAATGTTCAGGTGGTTGTAACTTCCACATATTTAGATGGATGAACATGGATGAGTGTGACTCTCCTGGTCTCTCTCTCTCCACAGTGAATATTTCCTCTTCTTCCTCATCTGCAGCAGAGCACTGTTGAAGCAGCCATTTCAGATAGCTGTACCTGCACAACAGATATTGTGTGGGAAGGATAGGGCAGAGAAACCTGATAGTTAGATTTGGAGGAGTATTTAGGGATAGAGACTACAGTAAGAACTTTGAGTAGAAGCTGTAAAATAACATTCTATAATAAGATGTTTTAGCAATAAAATTGACATTTAAAATCCATTAGTGCCTTTCCTATGCTTTCTCTCTTGATCTAAATATGTGAGGATAAGAAAAGGGTATTTCATTTTAAACCTTCTCTAACTCCACCATGTAACATGTCAGGTGTAGAAAAGTGATGTGAAGAATAATAAAGGCAGTGTAAGAGGAAAGGAATAGGTAATGATTATTTAATAAAGGGTTTTCAGGAGACACCTCTCATTATTATTTATTTTTGAGTGTAAACCTCCTTGAGGTGACCCAGTTTTACTGGCTGGAGAAAGTACCTAGCTGTTGTCTTGTCATCTTTTTATTTTGCCACTTTGAGGGCTGACTCATTTTCAGACCCTTCTTCAGTTTCACATTACAAAAATCACAGAAGACATTAATAAATTCAGTTGCCATTATTGAAGACAGATGGGTATTCACGTAGAGTAGTTACATCATGTAGTCCATTCCTCTCAACACTTCTGTACTCAAAATGCTTCTTCCTCTATAAGGTAGAGAGTTTTTTCCTCAACCCGAGTTAGAAGATAAGTGATGGCCAAACCTTAAAATTTTGGGTAGAGCACAAGACGAGGCTTATCTATTCTATTTCTCAAATACAAACTTGTTGCACTTTTTTCTATAATTGAAAAATTCTTTCTGCAGGAATAATTTTGTATTTTTTGTTTGTACTGTCCCTCAAAGTTATTTACAAAATAAATACTTTAAGTCACAGATGAGGAGTCTCAAAGAGCACAAAATTAAGTTCAGTAACTTATAAACACCTACTCAGGTCAAGTAATGAGCTATCTTAAGCAGAATGGTTTCATGGTACACAGAAATTTCAGGAATAATACGAGAGAGTTCTGAGAAAGCTAGAATATTCTAGGTCTCCTTTGACTTAGTACTCCAATCTGATTTTTTGCAGGTGTGAAGCGGCTCCTTGAGAGCCATGTCTAGTGTATAATTTCTTTACTTAAACCTCAGGCCCATGGGCAGAGTTAATTGCCCTCCCCATCTGGGGATGAAATGATCCCACAAGGCCACCTGAACTCTAGTTGTATCAGTTCAAGGTCCTGCTGTTTCTCCAAAGGGCTCTCGCATGCCTCAAATAGAGATGTAACTTTCCAGGAGAACTTAAAGAAGACCTAAATAGTAAGCAGAAAGCACAGCTATGTCCTCTACTTTGTTTTCTCTACTCTCAGAAACAGTGCATAGTGTCATGTTACTGATTTTCTAACCCTGACAGAATATAAGTGGGATATGCTTATCTTGTTAATCTTTTCCTACTAGATTTATTTCTTTTTAAAGCAGAATTTACCCACCCCTGTTTTCTTTTTCTGACCTCATATTCCTCATATTATAAATCATAGTGTAAGGATTTACTATAGATAAATTTCACAAATTTAAATAGAAGAATTATTGCTTCTCAGAGGGCTTGCATCTTTTTTTTCATAAAATGAAATGGAGTATTTTTGCTAACAGGTTTAGTATCTATGTGGTCACAGATATTCTGGTTGTAGCTATTCTATGATGAGGAAAAATTAAAAAATGGTGCATGTAGAAACTTAACTGTGTAAAAAATATTGGGGAGTAGAAATTCTTGGTAGAGATGGACAATTTACCTGTTTATTCCACTCCCTGAGGTCTTGTTTAACAAGAATTTGTCCTCAAAATTTCTAATTTGTACAAATTTCTGTGTTTCAAGTTTTAAGTAGGGTTTCTGGTCCTAATGGTGATTTTGTTTCTTGCCAGCAAATGTTACCTATTTTCAGTTGCCTTTCAAAACCCTTGTGCTCTATGGACACTAAGGGACTTTTCTATCACTCTTGGGGAATTTCAACTCTCTGGGAATATTTTGCTGGGCTTTGCTCTCAATACACTGGCTCCACTAAAAGTGGATTGTTTAACCACATTCTATAGTACCTTTCCATTGTTATTCTCTCAAAATGTCTGTGCTTCAAATTTGTGTGTAAATCTCTCATTCTTCCTTTTGGAAGAGAGCAAAATTTTTTGGAGGTGTTCCATCAACTCTCTATATCAGAGAATCCAAGTAGTATAATGATGGTGATAACAACAATTATATGTAAACCCTTTGAATGGCTTCTATGTCTTCATCATATGACGGCACTGAAATTGTGATGTTGTTCTGGAATCTATCATGTAAATGAGGCAATGCTGAATAATTTATTTTCTTTTGTAATTTCATACTATTTTTTAAAAAGAACCATTAACTTCAGTCATTGTTAAAATATGAGGGGAATTTCAGAATGAAGGAGAACTTGTAAACACATTTATATATGCATATACATATCCACATATCCCTCCTTTAGTGCACTTACAGAAAGGACTATGAACTGAATTGACTTGTGAAGAGCTATCTTTCTTTTATATTACACTGAATTCCAAGGACATTTTTTGACATTCCAGAATCCCTAACTAAATAACAATTTTTAGCTGAGATAATGCCCTGGGTTTTTGTAATCATAAAATTATGTCTGTATCATGCTGAAAAAGTGTTCTCAGAAGCAATGCCATTGCCTTCTTTTTTAGACATATAACTGTGAGGAGTTACATGCACATTCCTGTATTATAAATCAAATTTGATTCACACTACCTTTTAAACTACAGAAATAGGATTTATAAGGTATGATAGGCACTTTCTCTTCATAGAATGAATTTTCTTTTCCACATTTTGGAAAGGGTATAATATGTCTTCAACCAGTTTGAATCCATTCTGGTCACTGTCAGATTTGATGATATTTTTCATTAGTTTTTGATGTCAGTTAAGAGGCACTGTCCATGGACAATAGCCAAGGCATACTTTGATCATTCCTGTTTTTTTTTTTTTCTCTGATTTACTCAAAAGTCACTTCAGTGTATGTTGAATAAAATCAGATTCATATTTAAAATTTATGAATTTAAGATTAGTAAAACATTAAGTGATAAAACTTTGCTATAATAGAATTAAACAAATATGACTTTCTTGGGTACCAAGGTGTTCCGATTTCTGGATATAAGAAGTAATAGCAGTAAGTGAAGTGAACATGCCAGATTCTCTCTAAAACAAGTGTCTTATGATGTTGTATAATAGGGGAGACTAGAAAGGAAATGGAATTATAGGGAGTCTTTTTGCTTTGGGCAATGTCAGTTTGACTATCCTCCTTCTGACATACAGGTTAGCCCTTAACTTACATTTTTGGTCAGTTATAATTTCCTGCAGGACAGGTATGACATCTAAAAGTCTTTGGTTCTCCCTGAGCATTGCTTTGTTCAGATTAGGACTTACTGATGCTTAAAATTCTCATTTAATTGATCTTGCTTTTTTCAAACTTATAGTCTCCTCCACCAATGGATTAATTAAAATCCATTTGACATTAAGTATACATGCAATACTGATACAAGAAAGGAAAGCTTGTGCAGTCTAGGTGAGTCATCCATCATGACAAAATCATTTTCTTATAGTGGGCTAAGACTGTGGACATAGCATATGCTAAGCATGTCAGGCACTACAAAGGATAAATGGAGTGATACTACTATTACATGAGAAACTGATTCGAAACATATTACCAAGGTCTTTTATTTTATTGCCATCATTTGCTCCAGGACATTGTTCAAAACCATATCAGATAAGGGACTCTGATGAAGAATTAATAGTTACATATTTGGTGGCATAACGAGGCCCCTGTGACTTTTCCTTTCTGAGTAGTCTTATTAAGTTTTGTCTTTCTGTGTCAACCTGTGCTAAGTGTCTACCAACCCAGGTTGACATTACAGAACAGAGTTAAACCAATTGAATTCCCAGAAATATTGCTATCAAGAGGCATAACTGGGGGCTGAATACCATGACCTGTATTTGTGTAGAATTTTTACAGTGTTGGCAACCTGTCAATTTTATTTTATGGTTAACTACCATGAAATGCTGTAGGAAGAAAAGTTTCATTTTCTTCTCCATGGTAAAGCTAAGCCTATAATACCACACTTCTAAATCCATGAACCCTCTCTTTCCCTTGCTGTTTAAATATTTAAACATCAGTTCCTAAGGTAAATTAAACATCAGTATACTTCAAGGTGTAGAATTTATCTTATTAAGAGCATTAATAAGCATGAAGGTGAAAGATGAATTTAAATATTTTTTGGTAGAACTACTTATACAATATTGTTTTGTTCAGGCAGAATCAATTTAAGTTTGTACACTTTTAATGACTAGAATATAAAAATGAAAATCAGTTCAGAAACGGGAAGCAACAGTCCAGTACATATTGCCTTGTCTTTATTAGTTTATCTCCATTCTACTCACTCTTAAAAATATAATGGCCATATTTTCCATTGTGTCTCCTTTCAAAAATAGAAATACATTTTAAAAGCATCTCTTGCTTTTATTTTTTAACACTATAACATATATAAGTAAGAGACATAACTTATATCTTGTATCTGTACCTTAATTTTAAATTTAAGAAATGCATTTTGATCTATCCATTCAGAGACATGACCTACTTGCCAAATCAAAAAGAGAATAATGGGTGTTATTTTAACAAAATAATTCAACTTTTAAGTTAAGGAAGATAATCTCTGGATCAAACTTTTAAAGCTCCTGGTAAATATTTAATATATTGATTCTCCATTTATTCATTCACACTTTTTTTTAACTTTTGTAATATTAACTAAATAAGGCAAGATTTCTGCCTTCAGGTAGCTCATTACACCAAGTATAAATAAATGCTGATATACAAAAGTTCAACCATAGACAAGAGTATCTGTGCCACAAAAGGCAAGCATAGTTTGCAGAAAAACTGATGACAGAGAAAGAGGAAAACTAAATAAATTAAATAGGTATATATTAGTTGACTTTGCATTGCTACAGTAAAATACCAATGATATCTAATTTTATAAAGTGAAAAGTTTACTTAGCTTATGGTTTTGGAAATTCAAGGGCATGCTGCTTGCCTCAACTCAGTTCTGCTGAGGATGTCATAGTAAATGGTTGATCATGTAGTCTGCAGGATCACAGGAACAGAGATAGTGGGAAAAGTTGAACTTAGGACTCTATAACAAGCCTCTTGGGAGGAACTATCAAGGAGGCCCGGGAGAATACCTTCGAGGACATGCCTCCATCACCTAAGGCCCTCTTACTAGGCTCTTCCTGCCAAAGGCTGAATAGTACCAAGAGGCCCAACAGTGTCACCCTGGGGACATAACCTTTAATCACAATGGACACTTGGGGGGCATTGATAACCACACACATAGAAAGATATCAAGTTTAAAAATTATAACCATTTAAAATGAAAACATTGAGGATTTTGAGAAAAGCAAAAAAAATTCAGAATTAGAAGGAAGAGTATATAAATCTAGAATATAAAACCATGTAAATCATCTCTGGCTGCTCAGAGTTGGATAATTCTGAAAAGTAAAGTTGTATATTGAGCTAAAAACGTAAAAAAAAATTTTGAAACAATTCTGTCCCTTTATTCTATCCTCAAATCAGTTTTATGTTGTCTAATATGTCATGGAACATAAACAGAACATAGTATTTAATATCTGTGTATAAACTCATCATAGGAATATGCAATGTATGGATATATCCATCTGTTTCTCTTTGCATTTTCACTAACTAAACAAGACTTCGATTTCATTATTTTATCAGAATGATTTAAGTTTTTATAGGGCCTTTTATTATGAACGTAGTGAAAATGATGAATTATGCAATTATTCATAAGTTCATACTGTGAAATATAATTTCTAAAGCACATCCTACTGAGTATTCAGTTTGGAATTGTGTACCTTTATTTTATTTTTACTTAGTTATTTGGTAATTAATAAAAGCAGTGAAAATCAATCTGCTGATTCCCAGACCAATTTGTAGTTTTCAGCTCTCACGTGAGCTCTAGCCCTTATGTCAGATTATGTTGTTGACTGTCACAATAATTAGAAATTACTTGACTCACTTCCACCAAGCATAAACTTTTCCCTCAGTGTGTTCCTAGTCTTATAATCATTGTCTTCACTAAAGAAGCTCAGTTCCCTATCATTTCAGCAAAATTGCTTGCTATTAGTAATTATTCCTTTCCTCCTTTATCTCCCATATCCAGTTTTTTAATGACCTGGCTGATCATGCTCATCTGCATTCCTGTCTCAGGTGCCTACACTTATAGATCTCCTAAATGGGGAAAACTTGAAGATGTTTTCTTTGTTCTGACTCAGTACTCAGTACCTATCCACACCTAGTCAACCCCCTCCCCTGCCTTCACTTTCTACTTCTGGGTCCATAAAACTGTAGGAACCTGTTTTTGAGCTCCCTCACCAATGAGATCATGGCTATGTCTACACTGATCCATCTGATCTTTGATAGAGTGTTGTTCCTGGGGGAAATGGATTACAGGGTGTTAGTGCTTTCTCTAGTTTTAGCCTCTTTCTTACATAATCACAATAAATGACTAAAAGCTTTAATGTTACTTTTATTCACTTGTTTTCAGGTGATTCATCTGATATTGACAACTCAGTTGTCTCCAGCTCACCTGATCCCTGACAAATTCGCAGGGTGAGTAGAAAAGTCAATTAAGCAGAATGCCATTCTGGAGGATTCTAGCAGATTGTTTATATAAATGTTTTGTTTTCAAGAAAGACCTTTGGTTCTTCTCTTTAGCTCCAACTCTCTGGCTATATGCTTACCCAATAGATTAGACTGGAGTTGCAACAAGGGACTTCAGAGAAACCTAGAGAGGTATTTCCTTAGCTTAAAGCTCTCTGTCAATAGGACAACAAATGGTGGGTGGGCTCCCATGAGTTGAGTAACTCTGGTCATGTCCCTGGTGTAGACAGACACTTTTCAGTTCAGCAAGTTGTTAAAAACCAAAGAAGAAAAAAATGTTTAAAGGGTGAAGTGTCTTTTCTGAGTGCTTTGCTAAATAGTCCTAAAGAGATTCTATCTTGATTCTATCTCCTCTGGATGTGCTCTTGCTAAATCCAATAAAGGAGAATGGCCTGAGGTATATTAGTACCAACCCTCTCTCTTCAGAGTGCCCTGCTCTCAGGGCTGCTGTCAAGATAACAGGGTGAAAGCAGAAGTTACTGCAATCCCCACCCCCATTCTGAGAAAGCTCCAGCTTCTCTTAATTAAACCAACTTGCCCTCAGACATCAGACAGTAAAAGCTAATTGTCCCCGGTCAACTGCTTGACCTGGCTCTCTTCTTCATAAAATTTGTGACTGTATTAGTCAAGGTTCTCTAGAGGAACAGAACCAACAGGGGATATGATTATTAAAAGGGAATTTATTAGATTGGCTTATAGAACCAGAAGCCAGATAGTCCACAATGGCTGTGTGCAGGCTGGAGAGTTGGAGGAACAAGTAACTGCACAGTTCAAGATGCTGAGGCCTCAGAACAAGAGGGATCAATGATGCTACCCCAGTCCAAGATTGAAGGCTTCTGGAAACTCCATGGAGAATCACTGGAACTAGCAAATTCAGCTTTGGAAGAGTGAAGAACTGAGAGTCTGTTGTCCTCAGGTGATTGCAGCAGCAATCAAGAAACTTTCAAGGTACTACTCCAAGTGTCCTATAACTCTGGGTGAATCCCTTGACCTTCCAATTAGGGGAATCCAGAGGACCCTAGAGAACAGATAGCCAACAAGTACAAAGAGGAAGGTTATTGGAGAGGGAAATGTCCAAGGGAAATCTATTCTGGAAGGTGGCACATTGGTAAAGAAAGACTGAAAGAACCAAAAGGATTGGCACAAACTTCTAAAAGTGACCCCTGAGAAATCTCAGATGCCCTAACCAACTGTGGATAGGAACAAGGTCAATTTTTAACCAACTCGGTCTTAAACACCTGGCAGAAAGTATACATAAATAAGTATCGGGGCTTAGTTTGTGGCTCAGTGGTGGAGTACTTGTCTGGCACACGTGAGGCACTGGGTTTGATCCTCAGCACCACATAAAAATAAATGAATGAAATAAAGGCATTGTGTCCATCTACAACTAAACATAATAATAAAAAATGAATAAATGTATATTTAAAAAGGCTTATTCTTTTAAATGTAACTTCAAATACATTTACATCAACCTTACCAAAAGAAAGTAAAGGATATAGAAAATAATTCAAAGTCTGAGATATGTACAAATAAAACTATGAAATCTTACTTACTTAACCTCACTTGGCTGTTTCCACTATTAGGACCCCTGGTAATTATACTTCTGCTCCTATTGCTCAGTCCAGGTCTTTCTAATAAATTTTATATCTTTATCAACAATTCCATGTTAAGAAGATGGCAACAAAAGAATATCAACCCATTCCTACAACTGAAAGCAGTGTCCATTTCCTTTAGAATAGTCAGGATGAGACTTTTGATCCTTGGCTAGACTGGGTCATTGTCCCTTGTCAGCCTGAAGCATCCATAGAAGACAGATCTTCACCCTTCACCAATCCTTAAGATTAAGGAATCAAAGTGTGGTGGGTAATGAGGTAGGGATTTAGGATAAAGAGAGAGAAATAGGGAATCTTAAGGGAAACATTGTGAAGCCATTAAAATGCAGAGTCAAGTCATTGAGATGCAGAAAACATAATTGCAAACCTTGGCCCATGCCCTCAGCATATGCCCTTGTTTAACGAGGGAAATACACAAACACAGGAAAACTGGCATGAAATTGTGCAGCTCACCCTGAATCTACTTCTTGTCCAGCCCCTGATACAGTCTATGATCGCCCACCACCCGCAGGCGGGTGATTATTGAGAACATCAGCCTATCAGAGAGTAGACTACCAGGAAAGTCAGCCTATCAAGGAACAGTCTCCAGGCACATACCAGGATCGCCTCATGTACAACAGCCAATCAGAGTTACTTCCTAAAACTTGTTTACGAGTGCAGCTATGTTTGGCAAGCTGCCAGGCGCCATCTTAGAGATCAGGTCACGGAGTGGCTCTGGGGCCCTCAGAGCCCGCCCCTGACATCTCCCCCTTATTCTTTAAATAAAGAAAAGATGACTTGGGACCATGCCTGTCTTAGGTTGTCCATGGCAAATTACATCCTTACCCATCATTGGAATTCTGACCTCCAGGCGTCAGAACCCTGTCTTAGGTTGGTATGCATTTCCACGGATCTTACCCGTCTTTGACTACTGGTCCAGCATGCTTAGCCATACTTGGGGGGATGTGCCTGTCAAAATGGCTGCCAAAGCCTGTACTATAGCCCATCGATGATGTCGGGCATCTTGGCGAACTCTGATTTGGCTGCGTATAATATAGGCAATCCCTAAGCAGATAATAATCAGAACAGCTACTGTTCCAGCCCACTGTTTTGCCAATCCCAGGGCTTTAGATAACAAAGAGAACATCTCAGATACCAATGTAACTGAACCCTGGTGGCATTGACTCTGAGTATCAAATGTAGATGACCAATTACTAGTAAGATAGACAGAGAGATTTTTAGATAACATAACCACAGAGCTAAGGTTATTATAAGCAATAGGGGTGACACACACTGCTCTTAAAGGATAAACACATCCCAGTCCCAAAAGTTCTTGTAAGATATCCACTTGTTCTTGTAGTAAGTCCACTCTTTGATTTACAAGGAGTAAGCCTGCTGTTAGATGTTGGTTTAGGGTCTCTTTAGTCTGTAAGGCTGCAGCTGTATTTTCGGCCAAGTGATTGACTGCTGTTGCTGTAGGTATGGCAGTTGCTAGTGCTGCTGTTGCAGAAACCACTATTGCAGTGACCATAGCCGCTGTGATGCCAAATTCTCTCCTGTTTCTTGATAGTAACACTGGCAATTCCGCATCTGTAACAGAGACTGGGACTGGTAGGAAGGTAGGAACACACATTAAGACTGCCAGCAGGAACCTAGAAGCATTCCAACATTGAGAGAGAGAGCATAAATCTGAAGTACAATTGAGAGAAGCAGTTATTTCGTTAGTTCAGAAACATAAAAGGGGGAAACACACAAACTGGGGTAGGTGGAAAGGTACATAATTGAACTGTTCCTCCTAAGAGATTGAAAAGAGGTTGTAAGTTAGTTCAAGGGGGGAAAGGCTACAAGCATCATGGTCATCAGGAGTCTGAGTTACTTGTTGGTAGCGTTGGCACTGGTCGAGTTAGTCGCTCAGGAATCCAAATAGGCGATGTTTTATCCTGTGGAAACACGCAAACCTAGCCGCGGCTCCAGTTAAGCACTGGGTCCGGGCCATTCCATTGTCCTGTAAGAACATCCTTCCATTTTACCGTCACTCTATCATGTTGTTTATGATTGCCATGTCTCTCAGCGGCACAGCGACCCTCATTATCCAGAGGTAAAAATTTTTTAAATAAAGAGGCAAAGAGAAAGTTTATCTTTAGGGGACCTGAAGGTCTCCCCTATTCCCCCTTTTTGTTTATTTAGAGTCCTTGTGGGTTATAAGGTATACCTGTGGTTGGAGTTATTTCAAATTTAGTGAGAAATTGGTTCTTACCAAATTTAGTTTTTAAAGAAAAATTTAGACTCTATAACATAGTACAATACTCTAACAGTTGCTTAACCATAATTGTGTAAATCCCTATTTTTAAGACTAATTGTTCTAAAGAATAAAACTTAATAGACACAAAGTTAAGAGTAAATTAGTGTTTCTAAGAAATCCTTGTTATTTTACCATGTCATTTTACCATATAGATTAAACTTTGGTTTATATTAGAACATTAGTATTTCACCGTAGGAAAAACCTTAAATAGCTTTACCTGTGTCACATACACACAACCATCTTAGTTACATGCAAACTTGTTGAAACTTGCCCTTTACTTACATAGACTTTCTTAGCACTTACTTAGACCCTCATTTATTTCATCACACAAGCACTTTCTTACCCAGAAACATTTCCTTTTTCCTTTTGTTAAATATATTTCCATACCCAGAACCTTTTTTTTTCTCTTTCCTATTTGTTGACCCCTTTTTGCTCACGTTCTGAAACAACTCCTATGAAATTTCTGAATTTAGATAAATTACTCTATTTTAACAAGATTAAATATTTTGTTATTTATAGTACTCTAATTAAAACACAGTTGAAACTTTTAGAACCCTTTGTGTATAGAATTGTACCTGTTAGGACATAACTCTTAGTAACCTTGTTTTTAGTTTGGTGATGACACAAAAAAATTTTCTGTACAAACACATTTGAGTAATCCCATGCATGTCAATTCTAATTCACTTATTTTCTTAAAAAAAAAAAACCAAGATATTAGACAAGTGTCCTGAACAGTATTTGCTGTCTCTTTCCTGGTGAAGAAAAGTCCTAGGAACAATTGATATTAGACATTTTATTAACATCAATATTTTATTAGCTTGACCATCTCGAGACTTGTGAGTTATTTTCAATGACATTTTACTTTCATTCATTTACCCAATTTGAATTGAACCTTTAAATCACGTAAATTAAGAGTATCTGGATCCATTTTTAAATTTCAATTTTAGGAGCGCTCAATTTTGATACAGACAAAACATGACATTGGACAGCACGACATACACATAACACAAAATCAAAGGCCTTGAAACTTTATAGGTGAATCTCCATTGCAATGTAACAGATGTTCAAAACTTTAGTTGAATAATAAAAAAAAAATAGAACTGATCAAAAAAAATCATGAGCTCAAAAAAAATATGGAATTAAAAAAAACAAGAGTCCTGGAAAAATGATACAGCCCTTAATTACTTTAGTAAGGCACCATAAAATTTACTTTTGCTGGAGTTTAGGTAAGGCTCTTTTTTACCTTTTTTTCCCTTGGGTTTGAGACGGGTCTCCTACTGAGCCTTCAGGCTTTCTCCATTTACATTTCAATGTAAGCCTTGACTGAGATTTGGATCTGAAAGGGGAGAAAATTTTCCAGCAGAAACTTGATGCCTAGGGCATTTTAACCCTTAATCCTGGTTAGTAATCAATTCAGGTTTGGATGCAGAAAATGGTGAAACAATTATCTCCCAATATTTGTGGGGACTGGGGCTACTATATCATACTCCTTACTAGGACATGCCACTGATGGTTGGGCTGGTTTGTTTACTATGTGGCTAAATCAGCTTATGAGGGGCTATGGGTCCAACCAATTCCAATTTGGGAATTGCCTGAGTGATGCAATCACTATCAGCAAAAAGATCTGTTACTCCTTAAACTCTATAAGGGCTATGACAGCCTCTTCCATTTTGTGAGCCTTCAATTGAAGAGCCCTGTGCCTTGTTTCTTAAATGATTTAGTAACATCTTTCCCTCAACAACAGTAACCAATTTGCACTCGTTAGCCCAATGTGTTTCCCTTCTGCGCCTTGGGCAAAGACCTGGGGCATGAGGTGCAACAGATTTTACTATAGTTATCTCATCTTTTCTTAGGGCATTATCTCTTTGCTGCTGATTTTGTGCATCTATTGAAGTGTATTGGCCTTCTCCTATTAACATCTCAACATTTCTATCAGGAAACCTTGCTACTATGTTTCTGCAAGCAGTTTCAACAGCTATTTCTTTGCCACTGAGCTCTCCAATTAGACATTGTCCTCCAGATAACACTGCTCTGCATACCTGTTTCCAATCAGTCTTAACTGCCTCTTTAAAGTTTTTCTAATGGTTGATGGTATCTCTATTTTGGTCCTCAAATACGGGCAGGTTCTACAAATTTTGAAGCTCTTTATATTAGGTTTAGCTTTCTACTACCTTTTCCCCTAGTTCTTAAGTTTTCACTACCACTTGGTTATTTCTTTGGGGGTTCTTTGTATTAGATTTAGCTCTCCTTTTCCCCTTGTTCTTAAATTTTCTGAGTAATTGTTTTCTAGGTTACTACCACTCAATCCTTCCTCACTTTGTTCTCTTTAAGAGTTCTTTTCTGTTGCTATTAGATCCTGTTTATGAAGATCCTCTCCAAGATGTTCCTACTGCGGAATGTTTAATAATCCTTCGCCTAAAAACCAAGGAGCTACTTTCTCTATTGTATCTAAGAATGTTCTAGCAGTTTTGGTTTTTAAAGGTGTACCATTGGCCTTAAGCAGTTCCCGTAAGGGTCGTTGCATACAAACTTTTGATGTTTCAGACCCCATCTTGTACAATGTAAGCTGCATTCTGAGTGCTTATCTAGTCCTTGAACCATCTTGCGCTTAGTTCAAGGTGTAGCCGCCTTTCGCGTGCCACTTTCACTTTAATGCCTTTAATGTGGACCACCTTTCGCTTAGTCCACTGTTTTACTTTCCTTTTAACTGCTACATTTGATTTAGTAGATCCTGTAATAGCAAGATTTTTTGTTCAATATAGTAAATCCTCCTCTTCATCTGAACTATCCTCACACCCAGTTACATTTTCCTTGTCTGTCTCTGATCTTATTGACGCCCTTTCTGATGCTTTAGACCTTTCCTCTTTTATTTCCTCCAAAACCTCTTCCCCTTGTTTTATTGCCTCTCTGCATTTGGTATTAGGAGTATCTAAACACCCTCTAACTAACATCCATATGGCCATGGTTCCCAGGGGTAATGGTTTTACTCTCTCTGTCGCTCTCAAATCCTCCCCTAGAAGCTCCCATTGAGGGATATTCAGTAATCTCTCGTCCAAGAACAATGACACAATATCTTTCACTGTGCGTAAAAGGTTTCAGGCTGTTTTAGTTTCAAGAAGAATTCCATTGGCCCGGAGCAAATCCTTTAAGGGACCTTCCATGCGCATTCGTGACATTTCAGTGCCCATATTTCTCTATTAAACTAACAATGCAAAGCACTTTAACTAGCAAAACAAAAGCAAAAGCACTTACAAACAATCTTCGTCGCTTAACTCGCGAACTTTAACTCCCTCGCTTCCAGCGAACTTTAACTCCGTTGCTTCCTGCCAACTTTAACTCTGTTGCTTCCTGCGAACTTGAACTCTGTCGCTTCCCGTGAACTTTAACTTGTCGCTTCCCGTGAACTTTAACTCTGTCGCTTATCCAGCGAACTTTAACTCGTGGCTTATCGAGCAAACCTTAACTTGTCGCTTACCCTGCGAACTTTAACCTGGCCAGACTGTACTTTACTTTCCCTGTATTTACCTGATCAGTTTCTTCTTTATAACTCGAGGGTCCCGGGTTTCGGCACCACTTATGATCGCCCACTGCCCGCAGGCGGTGGGCAATCACAACGCGTACGCTTTTCTTGATCACAGGAACCAAAAAAGGGCTTTATTCCACAAGTCTCAGACTTATATTGAGAACATCAGCCTATCAGAGAGTAGACTACCAGGAAAGTCAGCCTATCAAGGAACAGTCTCCAGGCAGATACCAGGATCGCCTCATGTACAACAGCCAATCAGAGTTACTTCCTAAAACTTGTTTACGAGTGCAGCTATGTTTGGCAAGCTGCCAGGTGCCATCTTAGAGATCAGGCCACGGTGCGGCTCTGGGGCCCTCAGAGCCCGCCCCTGACAACAGTCCTTCTATAAATATTGGACCCCCAGCCCAAGTCAGGGTTGCTTCTCACTCTCAAGACAGCCTGCTAGTCTTCCTTGAATGTGTATCTACCTTCATAAATAAACTGTCTGTGAAAAATAAAAAAAAACTTGTTCAAGAAGAATCAAGCTTCCATCTGCTGCTGCTTCCTTGTTCTACTTTTATTTCATTCAAGCCTCCAACCTATTGGACAGTGCTGACCATGCTTAGGGGGGGTCTCCAATTCTGTTCACTATCCTGCATGCCAATCATTCCTAGACACAACCTCAGTGACACACCCAGGACCCTCTTATTCTTCATCATCTCTTAATCCAATTAAATTGACAATTCAGGTTAACCATTACGATGGTCAAATCCTAACAGGAGCCTTCTGTAACTGACTTGGGTAAACTGCCTCTTCAAGTGGATTTGGGAATAGATCTTAGGACCTTCACTCAATTTTGTCCAGATTTCTTGGTTTTTGAAAATAAATAAGATTAGTGTTTAAGTTGATGAACTTCAGTCCCCAAGAATAATCACTAACATCTTTTATACCTACATTTGTATTTACATCAACCCTCTCATTACAGATTGCACCTATATTATCAATTATGGACTAGGAATTTAGGTTAAATGGACTAAAAACTTTGAAATATAAATTAAGTATGATTAATATTTAATTCCTGAAATAAGGACTGCAAGCATTTATCTTACATCAGTTTGAATCAAATCAACCACTGTAATCTAGCAAAATCCTTATTATGTTCCTAATTTATACTAAGATTAGAGTTTAAAGGGAAGGTGGGGAGAATGTCACAATGTCACTTCTTGAGCCATTTAGATTTGAGCACACAAGGGAATGCAATCCCTGGAACCCCTGGCACCAAGATGAGAAGAAAACAGAATTTTCTCCAGTTTAGGATTGAGGCAGTTACCATCGGGACACTTGCACAAGTTCGACTAGGAATGGATCCATTTGGGCCCCTGTGAATCTCCACTGTTTTGGCCTCCACTCCTGAAGTTATTGATGGTGTTCATGTATGATTTATGTACATGCCTGTTAGTCTTTCAGATTTTTTTATCTCTTTTTTCTTTTTTCCTTTTTTTGTGATACTGTGGATTGAACCCAGGTGTGCTTTACTACTGAGCTACATTTATTTGTAAATTTTGAGATAGGGTCTCACTAATTTTCCAAGGCTGGACTTGAATTAGCAAACCTCGTGCCTCAGCCTACAGAGTGTCTGGGATTACAAGTAGATGCCACCAAGCTTGGCTTTGCACCCACTCTTGATGGGAATTGTGCAGTTAGAGAAATTTTGGTGGATTCCAGGACTGTATCTAGTGGACTCTCCATATGATTCTCAACCCTCAGACCAACATAAAACACAAGATCTTATGTGGGACTGTGACATTTAGATAACAATCAGTTCTGCTCCTGGAACTTTTTTTAAACCCAAGTGAATGCTCACCAGAGAAACACTAATAAAGAGTCTATAACAAATTTTCCTACCTAAAAAATGTATTTACTGGTGCATCTTAATTATACATAATAATGGGTTCCATTGTGGTCTATCTGTACATGAATTTATCAGTTTTGTCACTGATACTCAATACTCCACTTTCCCTCCCTCTGCTTCCCTTCTTCTACCCTAATGGTTTCCCTTCTACTTTCATGACACAGCTTTCCGTACCCTCTCATTTCCACATATGAAGGGAAAATGTTTGAACTACATGATCCATTATGCAATTCACTTTCTAAAGGAAAGCTATTCTGCCTTTTTACTTCTCCCCATTTTTATTTCTACCCTTTTTTCTTCTTCCTCTGACCCTGATTCTTATGTTCATAGATCATTATTTAGT
Source organism: Sciurus carolinensis (assembly GCF_902686445.1). NCBI lineage: Eukaryota > Metazoa > Chordata > Mammalia > Rodentia > Sciuridae > Sciurus > Sciurus carolinensis. Next base: position 405,269 of record NW_025920116.1, read on the forward strand.
TTCATTGTGAAGAATCTTCTATCCTTAGTGTTCTTACTCCCTTAGTAAACTCCACCTTAACCCACAAGACCCAGCTCAAATATTACTATTTTTGTTAAGGTTTCCTGTTCTCTTTTCCTTTAAATTTTGTTCTTTTTTAGATATAAATGACAGTGCAGTGTATTTTGGCATATTATGCATACATGGAATACAACTTATTCTAATTAGGATTCCATTCTTGTGATTGTATATCATGTGGAGTTTCACTGGTGGTGTATTCATATATGAACATAGGAAAGTTATGTTTGATTTTCTACTGTCTTTTCTATTCTCATTCCCCCTCCATTTCCCTTCATTCCCCTTTGTCTAATCTACTGACTCTGTTCCCCCGCCCCTGCTTATTGTGTGTTAGCATCCTCATATCAGAGAAAGCATTTGGCCTTTGTTTTTTGGCTTTGGTTTATTATCACTTAGCATAATATTCTCCAGATCCAACCATTTACCAGTAAAAGTCATAAAATCCTTCTTATTTTATGTCTGAGTAATATTCCATTGTATATATACCACATTTTCTTTATCCATTCATCTGTTGAAGGGCACATAGGTTGGTTCCATAGCTTGGCTATTGTAAATTGAACTGATATAAACATTGATGTAGCTGCATCACTCTAATATGCTGATTTTAAATCCTTTGGGTATAAACCAATGAGTGGGATAACTGCATTAAATAGTGGTTCCATTCCAACATTTTTAGGTAGTCTCCATACTGCTTTCTAGAGTCATTGCATCAATTTTCGGTCCCACCAGCAACATATGAGTGTACCTTTTTCCCACATCCTCACCAACATATATTGTTACATGTATTCTTGATAATTGCCATTCAGAATAGAGTGAGAAGAAATCTCAGCATAGTTTTAATGTGCATTTCTCTAAATGCTAGAGATGTTGAACATTTTTTCATATATTTGCTGACCACTCATATTTCATCTGTGAATTAACAGTTCAGTTCTTTTGAAAATTTATTCATTTATTTTTTGGTTTTACATTTTTTGAGTTCTTTATATATCCTGGAGATTAATGTTCATTCTGAGGTGTAGGAAGCAAAGATTTTCTTCCATTCTGTAGGCTCTCTTCATATTCTCAATATTTTCCTCTGATGTGAAGAAGCTTTTTAATTTGATACCATCCCATTTATTGGTTCTAGATTTTACTCCTTGTTCTTTAGGAGTCTTGTTGAGGAATTGGTTCCTATGCAGTCATGATGGAGAGTTGGGCCTATATTTTCTTCTAGTAGATGCAGGTTCTCTAGTCTAATGCCTATGTTCTTAATTCATTTGAGTTGATTTTTGTGCAGGGTGAAAGACAGGGTATACATTTCATTTTATTACATATGAATTTCCAGTTTTCCCAGCAACATTTGTTAGAGAGGCTATCTTTACTTCTATGTATGTTTATGGCACCTTATCTGGTATGAGATAACTGTATTTATGTGGGTTTGTCTCTGTCACTTCTATTTATTCCATTGTTTTTCATGTCTGTTTTTCTGCCAATATCATTCGTTTTTGTTACTGTAGATCTGTAATATAATTTAAGGTCTGGTATTGTGATGTCTCTTGCTTCACTGTTCTCTCTGAGGATTACTTTGACTATTCTTGGCCTCTTGTTTTTCCAAATGAATTTAATGACTGTGTTTTCTACTTGTATGCAGAACTTCATTGGAATTTTAATAGGAATTGAATTAAACTCTTAAAGCACTTTCGGTAGTATGGCCATTTTGGCAATATTAATTCTGCCTATCCAAGAACATAGGAGATCTTTCCATCTTCCAAGGTCTTCTTCAGTTTTTCTTTAGTGTTCTATAGTTTTCATCACAGATGTCTTTCAACTCTTTTGTTAGATTGATTCCCAAGGGGTTTCTGTGTGTGTGTGTATGTGTGTGTGTGTGTGTGTGTGTGTGTGTGTGTGTGTATGTCTATTGTGAATGGGATAGTTTTACTAATTTCTCTTTCAGCTGATTCATTATTGGTTTATAGGAAAACAATTGATTTATGGGTATTAATTTTATATCCTGCTTCTTTTCTGAATTTCTTTATGAGTTCTAGGAGTTTTCTGGTGGAGTTTTTTGGGTCCATGTCATCAGCGATAATTTGAGCTTTTCTTTTCCTGTTTGTAACCCTTTAATTTCTTTCCTCTGTCTAATTGCTCTGGCTAGAGTTTTAAGGACTATGTCGAATACAAATGATGTATGAGGGCATCCAATAAATGTAATTCACCACACCATTAGACTTTAAGATGAGAATCACATGATTATCTCAGTAGATGCATAAAAATCATTTGACAAAATTCAGCATCCATTCATGTTCAAAACACTAGACAAACTAGGGATAGCAGGAACATACCACAACATTGTAAAAGCTATGTATGCTTTTACACATATAGCTTGGCTATAAACCCAAGGCCAACATCAATCTGAATGGAGAAAAACTGAAACAAGATAAGGATGCCTTCTTTCACCACTCCTGTACTTCTCATTTAGGGCCTCAAGTCTGACATATGTGTTGTTTCTTGACCAAGAATGCCATAACAACATTGAGACAGAGACATGGGAAATTTTATTCACTAGTTGCTTCCTAGCAAGTGGTGTATCTCTTTAGAAGAGTACAATGTATCCCTCATCATTGTGTTGAAGACTCTTTCAGGTCTTCCACAACCTGTGTTGGCTAAATAAAGCAATAATAAAGTCTTGAGTACCAGGTCATTATTTCTTTATTTCACAAATAGACTTGACCATGACACAAATAATATAGACCAAATGGAAGGACATACTTAATGTTTTCTATTAATTGATATTGCTGCAGTTGTATCAACCAGTTTTCTGTAAATAGTAGTCTTTTAGAGCTGGAAAGAGGCTCAGGTATATTGAACAACTCTTTAATCTGAAGAATGAAGAAACTGTGAGTCCCTCCCCCACAAATTAGGTAACTTCGCTCAGCTCAGCTGATTGGAGGCAGTATTTGTAATGTCTGGTAAGCCTTATGCCCATTTAAATATTACTATAGCTATTGCTTTTCTATGTATATGGAAGAGCTGGATTTTTATTCTGCCTTTCATCTGAGCCCCATCAGGGAAGTTAGATTTATGTTTCTTAATAAACCCCACATAATATCCAATACAGTAATAGTTATTTTGTTTGCCTTTTAAAATTCTAATGTTGTGGTAACATTGGTTTATCAATTTTGAATCTATGAAACAGAATATAATTAACCAGTAATGATCTGTAGTTTAGATTATTTTACCAGCTTGTTCTACAACTAATGCATTCTGGAAAATATTCCTCTTCTTCATATTGTACTTTAAAGTTACAATAGCTGTACATCTGTAAGGCCAAATCAAATTAGATTTTTCTTGTTTATTATTTGGTTAGATGCCCTTAAAAGTAGCTATTTAAGAATGTATTTTCCTAGGTGGTTTTCATCTTGATATTTTTATCCAATTTCAATAAATTTGTTTAAATATTACTTACACAACCATATTACCTACATTTATTATTCAATGGTGTATCTTTTGGTAGAATATTAATGCTAAGCTTTTAAAATTCTATACATTTGTACCAGTAAACAAATTTTTTCATTCCAGGTAAAATGTAGTTACCAAAACAGTTGGAGATGCAGACTCATTACCTTCCTTCTGTTCTGGTACAAACAATAAGAAGGGTCTTTGCCAAAAGGAAACCCAGGTTCTGCTCAGGTCTCACCCTCAAAGAACTTTGACATAGTGGATAATTCATTTAATGTATTTGTTCTCAAAGAGACCTCTATTAAATGGATTTACTCTCATTACAAAGAAAAAATCTAAAAAAAATCAATGTAATACTAAATTAATTGTCATTTTATCTTTCTCACTGAGATTGGGTGCTTTCTTAAGCAGCTAGGATATAGGATGCCTGAGTTTGTCCTTTATGAGCTTTACATCAGGGGAGTCCTTCACTTCCCCAGTGCTTGTGTTCACTGTTCTATAACAAAGGGGTAACAATGGTATCTGTCTCACAGAGCTGTCTTGAGTCATCACATGAAAAGTACTTAGAACAGTATTAGCATGTGGTAATTTTTCTTCCTCTTTTAACTGTCTGCCTATTACCTGTTGCTATAATGACATAGATTTACTAAGAAGCAACCAATTCACAAGTTTTGTATTATAGCTGGAAATAACATTGTGAGAAAGAGAGAGGGAAAAAAAGAACTTCACAGGGAGAAGACTCAATACAGGCATACTTTCTCCCACTGTCAGAAACAGAGTTTCTGCTGAGGATTAAGTACACAATGTGGTTTCTTAAGAGACAACTTTGCTGCTGTAATGGACAGTTACAGACATCAGTACAACTGAAGAAGGTGATCCTTACCTCTGCTTTACCCACTCCTGGTGCTCTGAGCTTTTATCCCAGATCTCGAATACTGCCTCTTTTTTTTCATCCTTTTAAAGTCAATAAAAACTTCAAAGATCTTTTAGAGCTATAGATTTAGGCTGCAAATCCATTCATTTCAATTACGTGTTTTGAAACTTAGATAATTCTAGTGTCATGGTCATGATATATTTAAGTTTTCATACTATCATGGCCATTATATGTTCAGGGTTTCATTGCATTGCATTGTTTAGTATAAATGTGTAAAGATTGTTTCTCTAAATGAAGTAGATAATTATAATACACTGTTCATGAGAACCAACCATTCATAAGGCTGTGTCATCTAAATAAATTAATGGCTTGGTTCTTTTCAGTGTTATTATCTGCACTTTTCAAACAATGAAATCAGAAGTTCAGAGATTTAAGGAATGTGTCCCAAAACAAAGATATTAAGTGGTAGAATGAGGATTCAAAACCTCATTAGTTTCACTTGAATACCGGTGTCCTAAAACAATGTTCTATAGCAGATTTTCTCCTAAGAAATGGATTATGTGCCCCACTGCATTTACTGATTCATACTTAACAGGCATAAGTGGGGAATGATCACAGGGGCTGCTGATTTTTTAATAAGACAACATTAGCAGTTTTTACTCATGAAATAGAAGCAATGAGAAGTAATTTCTCAGTAGTCAAACAGTTCTGAGTCTTTTGTATACTGTGTGTGACTGGTAAGCAGAATATTGAACAGGCTCTGGGGTGATTGGTCTGATTTTCTAAACTTCCCTGGGAGAACAGGTTATTGGGATCTAGGTGACCTGTTCAAAAGAAAGTTGCATTGTTCTTGTCAAAGTGATCAATGATTTTCTCTCAATTTTCTGTAGGGAGTTGCAGGATAAATTTCTATTTGCTACAAAATGGAAAAAAATATACTCCTGGAAAGGAAAAAAAATGTAAGGGAAAAATCAGAGGGTTCTTTTCTCAAAATTATTCTTGAGTTTTTTTTTTTTTTTTTTTTTTTAGACAAAATGGTTTAAAAGAAAGGAAGTAGTGCAGTGCAATGTCCTTCAGTGTTTGAGAAGATGTGTAAAAGCAACTGAACTCAGAAATGAAGTCGTTTTTTCAGTTATTCATACCACTGTACTTTAGAGCATGATTTGTTATATACTCATATATATTTGTATATTGATGGGAAGCTTTTCAAATTTGATGAGACAAACAAGTTGCTAGATTTCAGAAATCATGGAGGAATTAAATTTGTTTTATTCAATAAGAATGCACTACCTACCCACAGCCAAAGAGGTGTAACACCATGATGTGAAACATTAAGCAGAGATGTAGTTTTATGAGTCAATCTTTCTTTTTTAAATTCTTGTCCTTTTTAGTGACTGAAGAATTAATTAAGCAATAAGCATTTTCTTATATAGACTCAAAGTTTTTTATAGCAGGATTCTCATTAGAGCTACATGGATCTTATCTCAAAACACTTTAAAGATATAATTCATGAAAATCTTAAACCCAGTGCAAGCACTCTTGTGAAGTCACAGACCCAGGAGAACTTCAAGAAAAGTTACCCATTCCATTTCCCGGCTGAGGAGAGCTTATGCTGCCTATTGTCACAACTGCATGAATACCCTCATCATCTTGGGTCAAAGATGCATTTTTAATAAGAGCCAAAGACTCACTTACAGAACATAATAGAAAGTAACAGCTGGAATGACATTGAGAATGTCTATTGGGTAATTAAAATGAATTTTCAAGATAAGCACACAAACTGCAATACATATTTATTTGAGAACTCACAGTGGCTCCCAAAGAGCTCTTAGGGGCTTTCAGATAAATAGCAGCAGCATAAGTAGAAGTGAGGATGTAGTACAATATGTGACAGGTAAGGAAAATGTTAGTTTCTCTGTGTGTCTGATCCTCTCCCTTGTGGCACTCAATGTTAGTTTACTCTGCTTTCTCTGCCTGTGTGTTAACAAGTTCTCCCATCCCTTCACATTATTGCTACTTAGGAAATCAAGTGCTCTGTGCATTGTTCTATTTAAACCCATTGAGGATGAGGAAGAAAGAACAGAATCTATTAGGTGGGTGTAAAATGATTCAGTAAACCAAAAGAAGACTGGATGCTTTAGGCTGCATAAACCAATGGCAGAACTAAGAAAATTAACATTACAAGGGGAAACTTTTTATTTCTGCAATTTTTATTAATACAAAAGGCATTTACTGAATTCATCAAATTAGTTGGATGGTGCTTTGACATGTACCTTTAGTTCCAGCTGTTTGGCAGACTGAGACAGGAAAATTGCTTGAGTCTGGGAGGTGGAGGCCAGCCTGGGCAACATGGTGAGACCAGATCTTTAAGTAAATAAATGAAAGAATAAATAAATTCATTTGGTGATTTTAATAACTTTATTCAAGATTGGGGCTCTTCTTACTGTTTATGCTGACTACAATGCTCCTTGTCCCTTTTAATTCAAAAAGATGCTGGTTTCAGTAATAACACTATGATTTTTCTTTAACAATAAATTTCAGTTTATTTTCTTTCCATGTAGCTTTTTTGTTCCATAGGCGCAACTTTTGCCTTTAATAAAGGCATTCATTTGCTGGGGTCATAGCTCAGTTGCTAGAGTGCTTGCCTCACATGCATAAGGTTCTGGGTTCAATCCCTGGCATCAAAAAAAAAAAAAAATAAAGGCATTCATTTATAATTTTGGCTAAGATCTGCTAAGATAGCTCTGGTTATATTTCTTTATTTCCTCATAGGAAATCTCTCTCCAATAAGATGTTGACTACCACTTCAAATTCAGTGAATTCAAAACTAGATTTGTTCTTTTTCATGCAAGTTTCAATTTGTGTCATTCCTGTTCACACTGGTAATATAGTGATGATACTGCCATTCTTGGCAAAAAATTCCCAAAGTTAATTTTGAAATACATTTTTCTCTAAATTCTTTATTCAACCCATCACTGGTGATTTTCCAGAAGTATTTAGTGCAACTGTGCCTGTATTAGTGATTCACCTTTCTTATTTTGTCACTTCTCTACTAATAAATTGATAATAAATGAAAACAAAATGCATAAAATTCTGATGGTAAAACTTGAGAATTTAAGTTAACTTAAATCTGGCTGATATATATATAGTCAAATTTTTTATGATTTTAGTCTCTCTTTTAAAATTACTGCATCCTGGTAACTCTACAAAATGAGTTAAAACACATCATGGGTCCCCACTAATAAAATAGAGTACACATGATAATTCAGTGTTTCATACTGGAATATATTAATTTATGCTGGAAATTGCTTTGCAAACATTTATTTTTCAATATAAGAAACTCACAAAAGTAACAAAATATTGTAGGTGAAGACTGTTAAAGGAAAGAATTTTCTTTAAAATGGGTAAGCAAACCATAGATTGAGAGAAAGTAAGCGGGTAAGAGTGGGGAACTTGTACTACATTAAATATAGATTTTAATCAAGATATTCAAGTGTAAGAAGTCATATGGAGTCAGAAATATTAAGTGCAGGCAGAATCATTCATATCCTATACAAAGGAAAATAGGGATATATGAATCAAATGAATCCAGTGTAATTCTAGAACATTCAAAGAATGAAGTTGAAATGTAGAGTTGCATTTAAAAATATAATTTCAGAGTGCAAGAAAAATGTCATGTAATTACAGTATCAAATCAGATAGAATTGTTACTGAGAAAGTAAAATTGGATGGGTGCCAGAGTAATTGTAATGATCCCAAATGGAAATAAACAATGCTAAAAATAAGGCATAAACAGTGCACTCCATGATCACAATTGGAAAGACAGAGACAATTGAACAATGATGTCTGTATCTTGTTATGAATCTTCCCAAAGAAAAATGTTAACATACCCAATCATGAAATTGGCACTTTTCTTGAGATTTCTATCTAAATTAGCCTCCCACCTTTCAATCCTCCTCTGGAAGTACCTAGTAATAATTAAAACCTTTTAAGAAGTTCCTCCCAACTTTCCTGAGACTCTGGGAACTTCTCTGAGGTGTTTTCTCTCATACTGTAAAAGTTATAAACCTAACTTTTATTTGACTCTTGGTGTGTGCCTGATTGTGTTTTTCTTTGTGTGTGTGTGTGTGTGTGTGTGTGTGTGTGTGTGTTTTGACATGAAAAAACAAAGACCAGGCAGATATTTCAGTCTCAGTAAAATAAGTAGAAATTACTTTCATTTATAATTTATAGATTGTTGAAAATAGTATAAAAATCTTAAATCTAGGCAATAATAAGCAGAAAGATCAAAGTTCAGGCTTGGAATAAAAGCAGTGGCACTGAGATGAGAGAAAGTGACACTTTGGAGAGAAGTTAAACAGGTAAAATTGAGCAACTGCTTTTGAGGTAAGATAAAGGTAAAAATCAAGGATGACTCTCAAGTCATCATGAGGATCTATATCAAAAAATATAATATCTCTATCTAAATAAATATCTGTATATATTTTATCTGATTTGAAAATGTAATTATCACATTTTTCTTATATTCCAATATAATATTTTACAGGTAATTTAACTTTATCCTTCCAATATTATAGAATTATAGAATTTGTATAGGATCATTTGTATAGGATAAACTATGATTCACTCAATATTACATCTCTATCTCTTTATCTCTGTATCATCTATCTATCCATCAATAGTGTATTTATTTCTGTATCCAGTCAGAATTTAGTTGAGACTTGATTATATTACATCTGAGAGACAAGAATAATATAGAAACATACTTTCTTACTGGTAACACAAACTGGTTGTGTTACTTAGTGCTGGAGATGAAATGGAGATAAAATATATATTTCCTGTTGTCAGGGAACTGAAAATTTAGACAATTACAGGCAATTACAAAGTAGGACAAGTGATATAATATAGGGATGAAGAAATTGTTCTGATACTATGGAGAAGATTCCCTGAAAGGGTCAAAAAGTGCATCCAGAAGGAAGTAACAACTCAACTTGGAAATAAAAATAGGAATTGACCAAGGAAAGAGGGTGATGTAGTTGGTTTATGGCATTCCAGGAATAGGAAAGAAAATGTCAATGTACAGAGATGTGAAGATATGTGACAAGCTGAAGACTTATAAATAGCTAAGGAATAATAAAAAGGATCCAAATGAAAATAGTGACATTAAGAGATGGGGACACTTTGGAGAGAGGGTGCTTTTGAGGTAAGAGTGGGAAAGTCAGGGATGACTCTTCATCATCACAGTGTGGATGCAGTGTGAGGGATTTTATTGACTGGGTAACAGAATGCAGGCTGATGCACAGATATGAGCATATAAGGGTTTTATAAACTTCATTTGAGTAACCTTAATTATGTCTAGGTGTTAATGTCTACTAGGAGATTAGATATATGGATTAGGGGCACAGATGAGAAATGTAAGAAAAATTGTGAATGAGGATATAAACTTCTGTGTCATCTGTGTATAGGTATTAGTTCAAATTAGTAAACACAGTGACATAATCCATGAAGGCCAAGTGATGTGAATGAAAAAAAAAAAAAAGGAAAGTGAGGGGGGGCATGGATAGGACCCTGGGAATTCTCTCTCTCACACTGTTTAGCCAGAAGAAGAGGAGTCCAAGAAAGACAATGACAAGGACTTACCACTAAAAAAAATAGGGAAATACTGAATAGTGTCTGGAAATAGAGAGTTCAAAGGAGGAGCTCAGACAATGAAGGAAATCAGATGACAAAAAGACTGGAAATGATATGTGTAAGTGTGGTGAATTCAACTATACACAACTTTGGCAGTGAACTGATGGTAAAAAAAAAAAGTGGGGAGAAGGAGATTCTGGAAATAAGTTTGGAAGACAGGAAAGAGAAAAGGACATAAAGAGGACAGCAGATGGGGTTAAGAAAGATGTTTTTTAAGATGATTAAAACCTGATGTATCTTTGAGGAGAAAGACAGATCAGAGTTACGAAAATATAAGAGAGAAGGGATTGAGGAAAAATCTTAACCCTGAGGACATGGATGTAGATGGAAGTGAGGACTGTGCTGAGGTGGGGTTATCCTATGTAATATATTGTAGTAATGGAAGGAACAGGCTCTAGAATTAGTGTGCCTTGCTTGAATTTCAGGTGTTCCATGTCCTATGCAAGAAATCTTGGGTAGATTGCTGAACGACTTATAACACCTCTCCTGCATCAGTAGTTATCACACTTAAGATTCTGCATGTAGAATTATTTGATGCAGAAAGTAATACAGTTTGGCATGATTATTTGTAATATTATATCCAAAACTGGAGGTAGGAATATAAGTGTGAAAATGGTTAAAATTATTTTTATGATGATATTATGAATCTGTGCACATTTTCACCAAAAACTTTCTAACTTATTTGTGTCATGAAGGGCAGAATCATTTATTCAGAGTGACTGAATAGGTGGCAGATTAGGAACTTTGAGGATAATAGCAGAGATTTGAGAGGGTTTTGTAGAAAGGTAAGAGGGAACATTACTCATCATGATGGAAAAAGTATGTGTGTGAACTTTGAACCTTTTAAATATTTTCTCTTTCCTCCTTTTCCTTTGGCTTTTTCTTCTCCTCTTCCTTTTCTTTGTCCCTCTTTAGTAATTTTAAATAGATCCAATTCATTCAGGGTCAGGGAATTACGTGCTGAGTGTGACATAAGAATAAAGGAATTGAGCTATTGACTAATGTTAGCCTAAATAGGAAGAATATGCAAACAAGGAATTTGGAGATCAGAAGAAAATGACAATGAAGAACAAGACATTGTAGAATATGGGGATTTAAAGAACTGGGGTAAATATGTAATGGAATCATAAGAGAAAGTTTATGAAATAAGATTCCAGAGGTGGAGTGACTGTGAATGACAGCAAACTGGACAACTTTGTAGAGGAAAAATGCAGATACAGACAAGTTGAAGGGGTTCAAGATTTGTGAGAAATAAGCAGTGTACATTTAATTTTTATGCACAGATGTGCAAGCATTCTAAAAGAGTTAGAAGATTGTCATTTTGAGAAAATCAGCAAGAGGTGGAGGGTTATGAAGGACTTTTAAATTAAGGGAATGGGAGCAATGATCTAGACACAGTGGTAGAGAGTAGAATGAAGTCAAGGAAAGCAGAGTGCCCTGTGCCTGAGAGAGGGTTACATGTGTACTATGGCAAACCAGGTGAAGGAGATCTATGAAGCGAAGGTTGGTAATAGAGTAGAACAATATATGAGAACATATACAACAGAAATATCTCTTCAGAGATGGCATTGGATCTGAAATTGAGTGGTGCAATGGAAAGAGATTTTCATTTAGATTTCTCAACCTCCATAGTTCCCAGGGGAACTCAGATGAGAGACATTTCATTTTCAGTTAGATTCTGGTCCAAGGATACAAAGATCTCAGATGAGGAACTCTGCCTTTTCCTTCTTAGTTTCACTTCTTCACTCTCCACTGATGTTTCTCTGATCATGTTCCAAACAAAACATGCCCTATATACCTTCAGATTCTTCTTACATGTTGTACGAGGAAAACAAAAGTAAGAAAAGCTCCAACCTTATAGATGCCAAGTATGCACACACTACAACATGAGAAGCTGGATCACTTAAGCACTTGCAGAAGAGTAGTTAAGTACAATTTGTGCTGCTTATCTGCCAGACTTTAAAAAAGGACTTTATTTAAAGAAAAAAAGTTTTTTTTTTTTTGAAAGATAGCTACAGGTGTGCTGGGTCTAACTCCATCATGGATAAAGGAACAAATCACACTGTGGGAGTCCCATCAAATGATTAGGGGTTTCAAAGAGATATATAAGGAGCTTCATACATTTCCAATGGAGCCAGTGGCGCACAGAAGCTATACTGTGACTTGTTGGCTGCTGTGAGAGGTAAGTGACTGGTAGCTCTGAGAATGTCCTGCACACATGCCCAGAATTTCTGTGTGCAAAGTGAATTGATTTTCCATGGACAAGTCCTGGAGCTGTCTTGAAGTTGCTTTGCGTTAGAGGAGCATGGTGCATCTAACAACTTTTAGGATGATTCAGTTCATATAATATAGTAAGGTGGTGAAGTCACAAGCTGATGGGGAAAGGAAAGATTACCTTGGTTTAAAGGAATTGTGGGTGATAGATTCCTAGGTGGTATGAGGGACACAGAGAAATGGTGGGGAAGGAGGTGTTTTCAAAGACCCCCCAAATAAATGAGAAAAAAGAGTCAAATTTAAATATGGCAGCACTGGTGGAAAGTACTCTGAGAAGTACATCAGTGTCACTAGGGCTGGGGGAGTGGAGGGGATGCTTTCTGAAACTTCATTCCCCACTTAATCTTCATTTACACCCTGGAAAAACCAAAAACAGTCAAGCTAACCCTGTTCCCTTCTTAACCCAATTATTCCTCTCCCCCACTAATTACCCAAGTCTGAGTCAAGGAAAGTTTAAGTGATAATTGTGATTCACAGATATTGGCTATTCCAATTTGAGAACTATGACTCATGAATGAAAGTGATTGAAGAAGTTTCAAGAGAGATAAGAAATCATGGGATAAGAATTCATTTCAGGAGCTGCAATTGTGGCTCAGTTGTAGAGCGCTTGCCTAGCATGTGTGAGGCACTAGGTTTGATCCTCAGCACCCCATAAAAATAAATATATAAAATAAAATTTTGTCCATCTATAAATAAATTTTTTTTTAAAGTTAAGGGGAAAAAAACTACTAGTTTCATCCAGGGATGGAACTACCCACAGGGACAGTGTGAGGAAAGAATTTTGTTATTTTCTGCTTTTGACTTTTGTAATTCCACCTTTTAACTTAATTGGCATATGTTTTCTTGATATTCATAAATTTGTATTTGTTCATTAGTAAAAAGAAATTCAAGAGTCTCAAACCATAGTTGATTGAAACTCAAATATATTCTGGTAAGATATATCACTAGTAAAAAGTTGGAAATTTCATCCTTGAATTCTAAGTAGACTAACTTAAGAATATTTTACCTATCATTTCTAGTTGTAAACTTAAATTCTACAAATGACAAATGACATGAAATCATAAAAACTTTTAAAAATATACATTAATATACATCTCTTTGGAGTGGACTGTAAACAACTACCTAATGAATTGTCCAATCCCTACAATCTGACTGGGTGCTTCAGCCTTGTGAAGGGGTTTGACTCATCATTAGGGCATATTTCCTTCATTTCCTGTTATTCCAGCTCCACTTTTACTGGCCCAGCAGTTGCTCTTTGTATTTCTTGTTATACATTTTCTAAATGTGTCCATCTCAGGAGGACTAAATTGCAGTGGACTTCTGTCAGTACTGATGGACTGGTTGACTTCCAGGCTGTTCTTGTTGGTGATCTCGTCAGACCATTACATGCTGATTATGGTTTATTGATGATGCCTGAGAAGCTGCTTAAGAGACCAGATGTAGCCTCTCTGAGCAGTCAAAGCTTCACAGCTTGTTAGTATGTGGTACACCTGTACTATTCTCTACACTACACGATGCAGTGTTAGTGACACTGTACCTGATAACCTCCTAAAGGGCATGTGGTTCTTGGCTGAGTTACAGTCCAGTCCTTAGATGCTTCAGTTCACATTCTAAGTAGAAGATTGCAGAAACTTTGCATACTCATTAGATTTTTTTATTTCAGTAAAATAATGTGCATATTTTAAAACTATTTTCTATGGACAAGTTGTGAAGTTTTCTCATAGCACTGATTTATTAGTAAATTGAAAATTGAAATCCTTAAATATTTGGACTGCAGTGAGGATGAGGGTGTGTAAATTAAAAACAAAAGTATAGTCTATTATATTTGTGCCTCAAAATTCTACCAGGATTATAACCATAAATATTCCAAATTGACCAAGATGGGAAATTCCTTATAAACATTCTTTGAAATTTTATTTTACTTCTAAGACTGGCATGATACTGTATTCTGAAATATCAAGAATGGCTTATGTGAATCTGTTATCAAAATTTTTATCAAGTGACTTTTGAGGTTTACATTATTACTATAAATAATTCTTAAATATGAAGTTAGTTCTGCTGGGCATGATGGTGCCCATCTGTAATCCCAGTGACTCAACAGGCTGAGACAGGAAGATCTCAAGTTCAAGGCCAGACCCAATTACTTAGCAAGGCCCTAAGCAACTTAGTGAGACCCTGTTTCAAAATAAAATAAATAAATAAATAAATAAATAAATAAAAAAGGGCTGGAGATGTAGCTCAGTGGTAAAGCATGCCGGGGTCCAGCTCTAGCAGGAGTCCATGGGTTCCACACAGGTAAACGGGGCGCGGGGAGACAGCATCGGTGATGGATGGAGAATGAAAGACACAGACTCTAGTTCTGGTGCAATCAATCCCACTTTATTCTGGGGAAGGCTGGGTTTATATACATTTTTCTTCAGGCTATAATGGCAGTCTTGTGGTTAATATTAAAGAAGTTTCCAAAGCATAGGCAGAAAACAACAATCTTACAGATCATCCTTACCTAATCACAATTGTTTTAAGAATATTTAACTATGTTGATGAGCTAATACAATGTTTATTTCCTTAATATCTAAACTCTATGTAACCTAAGACTATTCTTATTATTCTCGCTAGACAAGTAATCTCATGTGACCATTTCTGTTAGGTCCCTCTGGTTAATATCTAAATTACTGAGTTAAGGGTTATAGGAGGGCAGCGGTCCCAATGGTTATTGTGCGCCAACATTTATTATAGGAGTGACATATTCTTTGTAGGAAGGAAGGAATGTTGTGAAACCTTATTTTTTTACCTTACTACCACACATAAACAAAACCATTGGTAAAATTTAACCAGTCTGTTGGAGAGAAAGGAAGATCTATAACTATTTTCTCCAGAGGCTTTCAGGGAATCATTGCACGGTTGCAAAATTATTTTTAATTTTGTTAGTGGTAAAGACCCATTGTTTTTCAGATTGTAGGTAATATTTTCTGGAATTTTGTTGTATTCCCCTCATCCCCTTAAGCAATCCATTCAGACTGAAATGAGTAATATATTATCAGAAAAACACAGCAGAAAAAACACCATGCTCCGGAGCAAAACATCCGGCAATTCCTTTTAGGATGAGCCTTTGCAATCATCCTCCAGAGGATCTTTGTCAAGCACTGGATGGAATTCCAGATGCCCCTGCAAAAGCACCCCTGGGTTAAATCCCCAGTACAAAAAAAAAAAAAAAAAAAAAAAAAAAAGTCTTAACGTAAAGTCAACAAAGTAACTCCTAAATGAGTTTAGTTCTGGAGATAAATGCTCTTATTGTTTTAAGAATTACTAAATTCACAGGAAATGAACTTAATATTCAATGTCTCCTTTACACAGTACGTTTATCTTGTGTCCTACTAGCTAGGATTGCAATGATATTCCAAGATTGCAGAAATCATGTATGTCTTACTAGAGCTGCAGAGCTAGGGGATTCATGCAGTGAATTATTTCCTGACCACTAGATGGGGCTATGAAGCCTCTTGCGTTATTAACAGTTCTTATAAACATTTGCTTTCCTTGAGGGGAAATAACTCTCCTTAAAAATTTCTGAGGAGAGTCTTTTCCCTTCCATCTTAACCCCATTTTCTATTGATGGTTGAAAAAGACTCCAGTTTCTCTGTATAATGACAAAGCAGCATTATGGTAATGATTGATCTGGAAGTGCAATCACTGTATTATGTTCTGTGAAATAAATGAATATGTTGCTAAGGTCACCTTATAGTTAATTCAGGCTCCTGATAATAGTAATAAGTCCATCTTGGTGACACACTCACACTTCTTCCTTCCTTTCTTTTTATCTTCATTAGTCCAAGACATAACTCATTAACTTTATCTGTCTGGATTATAGAGCAAGACTTGAGTCTGGGACTATGGAGGTTTATGGAAATGTGATTACATTTGTAGTAAGTATATAAACTTCTAACAGTGTAGCAAGTACAAATAATAACTTTTCTTTTCATTTTCTCAGTTCCCTGCAAAGATTAACTTTATGATAATCTGCAGGTCCTTGTGCCTCTTGAGGAAAGAAGATCACTTCTGAACAATGACTAGAATGTGATGATACTATTGTGCTATTTAATGTTTATTGTTCCTTTGAAAGAGAGTTATTTTATTTGATTTAGAAGCAGTCATTTTGCTGTTTTGGCTTTAACCCTAAATTTAACCAGCAAAGGAAGAAAAAAGAATTATTTTCCCAAATATTTCATCAAGCCTCTCCAGCAGAGAACTATCATACTGCACACAGAGTAGCCATTCAGTAAGTTCTTATCAGACACATGAAAGATTCATGACAACATGATCATATTTTATATCATGGAAGCAGTGCAATTTCATTTGTCTCTTATGGTTGTCCAGAATTTATTATATTTAATTATCATAAATCTTCAAATAACAATTGTATTTAAATTTTTAAATTGTGATATTCCATTACCAAGATTGATTTTGGAATGCTGAAGTAATAATTTAAAATCTCAGAGATCACTCTGTTCCTCATTGATTTAGGTATTAGAGATTTATGAACTGGAGTCATTTTAATCAAAACATTTTAAAAATCTAAGTTCAGAGAGAAATTGCTAAAAGAGCATAAGAAGTTAATTGTCAGAAAAGGCATACTCAAAAAAAATTCTCTTTTTAAGCTAGATGTATCTGGTGGAGCAAGGGCATGAAATGGAAGGATGATTCACACAGTTCCTTGCTCCTGAAATGAGGCAGTCCTGGAAAAATATAGATTAAAGAATCACCCATTAATCTCTGCTGGCATTAAAGCTGACCTGATACAAATATAGAAACTAAAATGACTCGGTTTTACTTCTGAGAGTAAATATAACCTCAATTTCATTTCAGCCTGTAAAAAAAGCTTCTGAGGAATGGGATGATACCTGAGCCACACTAAAGAAAACACATTCAGATACATAAATTTCATCCATAAAATAAATTAGTATATTCCCTTGAAAGCAAGGCAATTCACAACAGAAAATTCAGAAAATGAGAAACTTACAAATGTGAAAATGAGAATTTCTTATAATTTCATCACACAAAGAAAATGATTTTTGTGTGTTCGTGTGTTCATGGGACACTCTGACTATAATTATCTAATTTGCCTTCCCCCCCTGAAAGATTAATGCATAGAAAACCTTTAAAATATCATGAATTCATTTCCTAGTACATGATTTTAATAACTGCACAGAATTCTTTTATGTAGATGAACAATAATAATTTTGGATCTTTGGATGATTCTTAATCTTGACCTCTTGTAATCAATGCTGTAATATTTTGTATGTAGACCAATATATTGAAAGTCTATCTCAGAATAATACTTATATATTAGTTGTCATAATATTTCTATTGTATTAAGTACAAGTGTATAAATATTTATATATGTATGATCATATGAATTCATTTTTATACTTTATTGCTATTTTAAAACACATTACAGGAAAGTCTGAACAGCAAAGCAGTCCTATTGACAAAGTATGTAGAAAAGGATGGGGCAGATGAAGAGTTTGTTCAGTTGTGCTTTTAAGATAGATGACAGAGGCTGGGGATATAGCTCAGTTGGTAGAGTGCTTGCCTTGTAAGCACAAGGCCCTGGGTTCAATCCCCAGTAGCAGGGGAAAAAAAAGATAGATGATAGGAATATACAAAACTTATGTCTGCATATACATTCCTAAGTACTTGAACCTACAATTCCTGAGAAGAACCAAAATATAAATGTCTATGCTAATGTACAAGGCAATCACATTTTTAATCAACATCAAGTCAGGGTATATTAGTACCTGAGTAAAAGATCTGATGAACAGACAGGGATGCCTGCCCCTGAAGTCCTACTGACAGCATTTTACTAATGCTTTTGGGCCTAACTTCATTCAAAATCCCATTTGTAGCAATGTTCCTGTAAACTTAACTACTCTAAAAACACCATGAAAATGATGATGGAAGCTCACCAGCATGGTATTACTAAGCAATTGTGCTTAGCTAGTTTTTCCTTATGAAAAACTTTTCATGTTTAGATAAGTCTTTACTTTTTAAATTTTATTTTAAAATAACTTCAAATTTACCGAAAACTTGCAAGGGTTATCTGGAGGATGAATACCTGTAACTCAGGTGATAAATATAACCACACTACTTTTATTATATTCTCTACCTACCTGCCTGCCTTCCTACCTATCTCTGCCCAGACACCTGGCAGAACTCTACCCAAGTGATGCCATGTTCTTAATATACTCTATCCCATAGGTTGTCCTAATACTCATATCTCATTCTCATTACTGGTGATTTTTAACTTGGATTACTTGATTAAAGTGAAGCCTTCAAGGTAAGTTGCTATTTTTCCTTTGGAATGAATAATTACTTTGTATTTTGCCAGAAGCCACTTTGAAAGTATGTAAATTTTACTTTCCTCATCAAACTTTCACTCACTAGTTGTAGAATCCATTGAAGAATTTTGCCTAAAAGAGTCATTATTATGTTTTTTTGCCAAACAGCAACTTCATAACTCCATTATTCCTTGTTTACATAAAATGACAACTAACTGTATCATTTTTTATTTTCCTGCTCAAATAGTTGCAAATTTGGCCAGGGGATTTCACTTTAGGATAGTTTCTGTATTATCCTTTGCTCACTTCCAATCAACACTCTCATTTGCCAACATATCAATATGTTCTAGGCTCATTTGCATTTTCCTGGCCCAGTGTCCAAATCAACCATTCTTCTAATGAATTCTGGTTCCTGTTAGTGGAGAATGGTATTTAGGAACCAAGATAAGCTAGGTGTGCTTATTGCCACTTGAGTTCACTGAATCTAGTCCCACTCAGTGGGCTAATTGACTAAGCTAGGAAAGAATAATCTATATGTGGTGTATGTATATGTATATACACACAAGTATGTAATGACATTGATGTCTATGTCCCTCTGTCTTCCTTAAATTCATACCAATGCCATAAGTTCACCCCTCTAGCTCCAATTCTTATCCAAAACACACAGAAGTGACTCTGCCTTTCTCTGTCCTGTATTTGTAGCACCTTTGCTGATAGCAAGATAGCTGATTTTTCATTCATTTGTTTTCTCAACACCCTGGTAATTGATTGCTCTGGTAATTAATCATCCCCAATGATCCCTCTGAGCTGTTGCCCCAAACCCTATAGTGTGGTTTGGATCTGGTTTTTCTCTAACCAATACTCATGTTGAAATTCAATTTCTAGTGTCATGATGTTGTAAGGTGATGTGATTCATAACAGAGGATTAGGTTATTAAGAGGGATTAATGCCTTTCACCTGAGAGTGAGTTGTCACTTCCCCAAGACTGTATTAGTTGCTTTGAGAGTAGACTATTATAAAGTAAGGACAACCCAGTCTCATTTGCTTGTACCTACTTTCCCTTCTGCTTTCCACCATGAGTTGAAGCAGCACAAGTATCTCCCCAGAAGCTGAACAGATGCTGGCACGTGGTCTTAGACTTCCTAGATCCAAAATCATGAACTAAATAAACTTTTATTTATAAATTTTCCAGTCTCAGGTATTCTATTATGGCATAGTAAAAGGTCTAAGACAACCTGCCTGACTGAAGGGCTGTCATTTTGCAAGGGTGACTAACTTCCTTTCTCAAGTATCTC
Organism: Sciurus carolinensis; assembly: GCF_902686445.1. NCBI lineage: Eukaryota > Metazoa > Chordata > Mammalia > Rodentia > Sciuridae > Sciurus > Sciurus carolinensis. Next base: position 425,230 of record NW_025920116.1, read on the forward strand.
CAAGAAATGTTGGGAAAGCCAAGGACAACCCCCCACCCCACTTCAATAAAAGAAAAGAAAACAAACAAAGATAAAAGAAAACAAAAACCCCATGAAAGCTCCCTAGGGACTTTTTGACTAAATTATCTAAAGATGGAAGAAAGGAAAGATTTTCATATATTTTAATGGCTAAACAATTTGGTTGGAAAAAACTTTTTATGTTCAGCTCTCTTCAAGTAATTTAATTTCAATTGATGTAGATATATAACATTTGAAAACATTCTTCCCAAATAAAATGATTCAAGCTTTAAATTAATACTGGAGGACAATGCCCTGTGAAATGATCTGAGAATTAATGCAGTCCATCTCCAAATATGGTTTGATAATAATTGCATAAAACTGCAGGGATGATAGTACAACTAGGTTCAGCCTTGATTCATTTGTATGTGGTCAATCTTGCTTAAATTATATTCAAACGTTAATGTTAACTATCCGGGAAGCAGATTTTTGATATTTGGAGTTGTATTCACTCAGGAATGAGATTCTATCACAGAACATCAAAGATATATACAGATAACTTTCATCTGATTCTCATCTGAAAGAAAATAATAAAATTATGTTCCCTATTCCTTAAAAAATAATATGAAGCAGAGTTTAGAGCAAATAACTGACATGCCCAACTTTTGATCAACAGAACTGCTTGCAAAATCTGTCAATGGCACAGAGGAACTGAATGCAAAGGAAGAGAAATTTAACAACAAAATCACAGTGAAAATTGAGCATTGTTTTGTGAGAATATTGCACACAGAACTGAGTTATGTCAAGGAAAGAAAAATGTTTTGCAATCAAATTAAGTTATTGACATTATGTTAGAAGGCTACAATGACATGGGATGTAGGCTTACATATACTACCTTTCTTGGTCTGTTTACTTACAAAGCTTCAGCACAAAAAGATCTTATATTTTCTTGCACTGTTTATCAGTATTTCAAAGAAAGAAGATTGGATGCCATGCAGTGGCACTGTCTCACAACTTTGAAATTGCTTTATTTATTTAATCAAGAAGTATTCATTTGCCTACTATGTTTTAGGTATTAGACTTGTTGTCTTGTGAGGTCATTTCAGGATTCTTTTGACATTTTCCCTAAGATTCTTCCACTTACACTTCAGTTCCTGTAAACTGGGAACTCACCTTCCTTTTGGGGAGCTTGGCAGAAAGGGTAATGTTAGCCCATTTAGAAACAGCAAACACTGCAGACTGATCATAGAATGTTACATGTTAAAAAGGGAAAACTTAAGACATTGTTTAGTCTAATACTATCTTTGATTTATTTATTTTTTAAAATTTTGTGCTGGGGATTGAACCCAGGACCTTGTGCATGCAAGGCAAGCACTTTACCAACTGAGTTATATCCCCAGCCCACACTATCTTTTAAAATATCTAATTTTATTAAAATATATTAATTGAACATTATAGTGAGAGTCATCATGGTATTTCCATACAAGTGTACAATGTGCTTGATCATATCCAACTACCATGCTTTTTGCAAATGTTGAATCTGAATTCTACAGAGGTTGTGATTGGCCTAAAGTACCTTGGCTTTTTAAATATTTTTGCTGGGATTTGAATCTGTTCTCTAGCAAACTATTAGTACTTAGCCTGCAAAATACTGTGGTATTTCATAGAGGTACAGATGGAGTCACAAAGCTTCATCTGGTTCCTTTGACTTCTGAACCCTTTCCTTGCCTTTAAATTTAGTTTATAAGTTTCCTTAATCTTTAACAAATTAATGCTTGCAGAGAGATTTATATAATTATATAGTGCTGTGACCTAAATGGCCATTAATTCAAGTTCCTGGATCAGGTGGTGAGGGAATGGAGAAAAGACAAACAGGCACACAAATAGAGAAAAAGTTGACTCTTGGTGGTTGACTACAGCCCTGGTAGTGAGGTAGTGACACACCACAAATTCAGTAGGTTTATAATATAGGTATAAACAAAAAATTGATTTATTGTGAGAAAGTATCTTCAAAGTAAGCAGGAACAAGGTCATGAGTATGAGCAGCCCTGTTATGATTGTTTGTACCTGTAACTTTCTACCAAGGAGCAGCTGGAATCCTGACATCAAGGTCAAGAACTGAATAGCTCCATGGCTGGCACAGACCCTCCTATTGAACTGGGCAGTCTCAAATTGATGCCTTATACCAAGAGTTCCCAGGAAAGGTATCACCTCGGTCAGAGGGCATTTCAAGACCAATAATTCTGTTGCCAGTCATGGCATTATAGTATCACATATTATGTTATAACAATATTAGAAAATAAAATAACAAAAATAACATTCTCCCTGCATTTCTCCACATCCCTGTTTTATTCCCAGGGGCCAATATTTCCATTTTTGCTAATGTCTCCTGCTGTGTGTTCTTCTGAATACCTAAAGAACACTCTCATACTTCTATTTCTTGGTTTTCCAAGTTTTGTACCTGATAGTTTCACTGAACAGTCACATTTCCTAGCATAGTATAAGACTAGGAATTAAAATGTCTCCTATCACTCCCTTACATTTATTTGGTGGAAGTAGAAAATTTAGGACAATCACCATGAGGTCAGTTTCAGGTTTATAAAACAACATTTGATAATGGATAGGCCTAGACTGAACAACAGTGAAACATTAAACTTCATTTAATGCATGCTTTAAAATGAAGGCATGCACATTTTCTCTCACCTGACTAGGTTTGCTAAATGCTCTCTGTGTGTAGTTTTACCCCGAAGGGAGACTTGGTTAGATTCTTTGATCTCTATTCCCCCTTCTTTGGACTTCTATGCCAATCCTTATGTGTCAGATCTAGAGAAAGGACTGAAATCAGAAGCCGATCCAGTTGTTTGGGTCTAGCATGTTTGCCTCTCAGAATGACTGACATCTGGCGTGTAGTATTCTGTCCTGAGTCAAGTATCTTGACAAACTCTGGGAAAGTTTGAAGGTTTTTCCTCTATACCAAAGGTAAGAGGCAACATAAATTCTCTCTCATTGTGCAGGAGATGGGACTCACAGCATCTCATTAAACCTCTCCAGAAATTCTTGCCTTTCTTTTCTTTCCAACTCATTGTCTCTTCAACTGTCTTTGCAAACTGCAGTTACATGTTCAACTAAGTATTGGAAACATATTTTATGTCACATTTTAGAATATGTGCATGTTATTTTGGAGTTCCAGTTCAAATTAGAAATTACAACTGACATTTGTAACATTGAATTGCAAACATCTCTACTCCTTTCTCTCTAAGAAAAATGAGAGCAGAGCTCTTCTTAATCTCTCTTCTCTTGAGTATTTCCCTTGCTTCTGTCTCCCAAGAGCTATGTAGTATATTGGATTGAGTCAGTATTTTATTTGCACATTTACAGTTGAATCCTGACTTTTGCAACTTTCTCATTCTTTGTAATTTTTCTCTGATTGACTTTTTAAAAAAATTGTTCATGACTTATCACTAAATCTAAAACATTTTCACTAAGCTACAAATACTGCCTCAATATGCTCAAAATTCAGGGGAATTTATCAATTTCATTTTATGAAGAAAACCTTCCCACTCTTGCACCATTTTACCTGCTCTCCCTGGCTCCACTGTGTGGCCTGGGAGTTCCCTAAAGAATCACTGTTGGATTCTCCCTTTTTTTTTTGCAATGGAATCCTCATAGCATAGAGTGATTTTTTTCTTTTTTCTTCTTTTTATGTCTTCACTTATTTTAAGGAAGTGCATGGGAATTTTGCCTTTGACAGCTTCTAATCTGAAAATGTCTTTACTCAATCTTCATCTTTGCTTAATAGAAGAAATCATATTTACTAACATATTAATTGCATATACTAATAGGGTTCAGTGTGCTGTTTGCATACATGCACATGATGTGCACTGATTAATCCAAACACTCTATCTCCAATCCCCCACACCCTTCCGTATTCCTAGAAATCATTATTCTACTTTAAGTTCAACATATTTTAACTATCACATATGAAAGACAATTTACTTGTCTTTCTGTGTCTAGCTTGTTTCACTTAACATATCCTCCAGTTCCATCCATTTTACTGCAAATGACAGGATTTCATCCTTCTTTGTGGTTGAATAATACTACATTATTTATATATACACTACTTTTTCTTCATCCATTCAGTTGTTGATGGGTGATGAGGCTGATTTTATATCTTAGATATTGTAATTAGTTGTTAGCAGAATTTTAAAGATTTTGTTTCACTATCTTCTGGCTATAGAATATTATGAAACAGTTTGAAGCATTTGAAGTCTTATTCCTCCCTTCCCCCCACACACTTCTCTCATTGATTATTCTGGTCACTGACTGGGTCCTGCAGCTTTAATCTGTAAGTTTTTGTCTTCGGTTATACAAAAAAATCTTTTCATGTCATTTCTCCTCCATCTTCCCCCAATTTTTCTTCTCTGTTTCTGGAATATCTACTTTATGATTAGAACTTCTTCAAGAGGTGTTCTAATTTTTTCACCCTTGTTGCTTCAATTATCCACATCTTTGTCCTTTTTTGGTTTCTAATATCTGGAAATTTGCTGAACTTTAAAATTTCATAATGTTTACTGAAATTTTAGTAATGCTATAGTTATTTTTAAAGATTTTTTTTGCATTTTGAATACTCTCATTTAAAATAACAACAAAAATGAAAAAGCATTTGATGCTTTTCTCTTAGATATTATGTATCTCATTTTAAATATAGGTTCAAGTTACTTTTCCATTATTTCCTAGATAGTTTTTGTTTCCTCTGAGATCCTGTATTTTTTACTATTTTAGTCCCTTTCTGTAATAGTAAAGCCTGTTTTCAAATGAGCCAATCATTTCTGTTGTTTACATTTGAGTCTGAGGCACTGACATGCTGTTTGGGAATTCTGTTTTTGTAGGTGATCTGCAATTTCATGGACTTGATAGTGGTGTTAGGAGTAGTGATCCAGCCATTTTGATGGGACTATTCTAAAATTTCAGTATCTGTAGACCTTTTTTTGAGGATAGCTTGTTTTCCTCGAAAAAAATTCTTTCTATTTTCTGCCAGAGCTGTTCTAAATGTGGCTTCTGGCATTCTTGGAATCAATTTTTAAGGTAGGCTATACTTTTCACTGTTCTGGAAGTCAATTTCCACTTAATCTCACTTTCTGAGTACAGCATCCCACCTGACCCCATCTCCTTCAGCTATGCTTCTTGTCTCAGAATTGAATCTTTCTAATTCAAGCTCTCTAGAGAGTAACCTCTTTTCTTCTATCATGGTGGTGAAAGGTAGAAATTGCTTGACTGCTTCAGATGGATGAGGATTTGGGGGCATCGAACTTCCTATCTGTGAAGATTACAAAACCATTCTTTAGCATTTGGTAGTAGCTAGAAATCTGCCTTCAGTGAATTTTAGGGTCTAGCTTTCCTCATCTAGCTAGGTCATCATCCCCACAGTATCCATATTATTGCTTTCAAATTTCATTGGTATCCTTCTTTTACCATTGTTTCTTAGACTCTTTATTCTTGCAGATATATGAGATTTTTATTCCTTATTATAAAGAAAGTTTTGAGACAGAGCAGAAATAAACACATCACTCCATCCATCATGTTTTTTGAAAACCTCAGACCTTATTTCCCATCAATAAGTCCTGCACATTTAAAAGTGTCAGCTTCAAATAAATTAGAATAATTTAATTTTCAGTCATAAAATATCTTCATTAATTTTAATAGAAAAGAAAAATATATATATTTTTAAAGTTATTTATATGATTGGGGAGACATAGTAGATGAATGTAAAATCTAAGATTCATTTGGGTGTGTCTTTATCCTAATTAACAGCCATATCAACTTCTTGAGATGGACACAGAAGTGTTGTAATTGTATGATATGTGAAGCAAAGTCATGTTATTACCTTTTTTTGAATTACTCACTGCAATTCACATTGATATTGAATGTTTCAGGAATGAATTAACTACATAAAAGATCTTTTGAGAATAAGATAGGTATAGAAACTCAGAAAAAAACAGTTTTAGGTGAATATTCAGTCATGAAACATGTTATTATGTTTCAGCAAAACAAATCTTACTATCCAGCATTGCTTACTGTTGTGATGCACAAAAGTTTTTATTCAATAATAATAGTATTATATTCTAAAATTATTTCTGTGGAAAGATGAAAGAAATAAAACAGAGAGTTGTATTTTGCTTCTGATCTACACCCAAGCTCTGACTTGCTAACTCTTCTTGTCTTCTGGGTTAGTTTTTCTTTTTAACTTAATTCTTAGAAGAACTGATGATCTGTTAGAGAAAGCTCAGTATTTTGTCCAAAATTCTACTTAGTACCTTTTTCATTTTCTACCCTCCTCCAACCCCAATGTGCGCACGCGCGTGCACACACACACACACACACACGCACACACATATACATACACATTTTCAACAGCTGATCTTGTCACGCTGTCTATGGTCTTGCAGCACATGAGTTAGAATACACTGTGTATTGCATGTGTTCTGTTGAAGACATCCTATAGGGATCACTCCTCAGTCTGTATCTTTTCTTGATTATTCATGGAGGACTGATTAGAAAAAGTCTGAGTAATTAAATATTTATACTTTTTGAAGAAATACTACTACTATTAACTGATCAGAGCTTTTTCTATTGGCAAAGAATTCTTCACAAGTTAAACCTGTGGGCATCCTAAAGTAACAGTTAACTACAGAAGGGTTGAATTCATGAATTTTTCATTCTGCGGTGATTGCAATGAAATAATCCTGGAAGATGAGGGGGATTAGAAGGGTGAGTATGATAATAGGATATTTTTATAGAAACTTAAGTTCCACAGGGGGAAGTGAGCCCAAGAAAGAAAGAAGAGAAATCCATAATGCAGAAGAGAAAGAAAGCTGACATTTTTAAAAAGGTCTTAATCATCATGTATAAAAAAATACTCATGAAGTGCCTAACTAAGAGAGAATAATATTGAAGAGAGATTTAAAGATCACTGTGGTGATAGAAGGATTGGCTACAAGTCCACTGGGGCTATTTCTCCATCAATAATTTAAAAAATTATTTAGCCAATGGGAGAATAGTCAATTTAGCACTTAACAGAGCTCCATCATTACTTTATCTTCTGTTGCTTTGTGTAAGTGTGATCCTCTAAATAGCTTTAAACCTTTCTGATGTCCTACAATGGAGTTTTCAAGACAAAGAATAAAACTAATAAACTTGGTCAAAATGAAAAAGGCTGTAATAAGAAATCTAATACTTTTAGAGGAAAACAACTGCCACTTCGCATGATCAAGGAGTTCATTTGTAATAGTTATTCATCAGAGACAAGTAAGAAAACGCTGGGAAGTACTCAGATTCTTTAGATATATGTCCCAACTGCTCATTTGACTGTGCTTGACATTGTTAAGTTCTTTGCTTTTTGAAATTGAAGGGCTCTATTAAATAACAAAAGACTTCTCTTGTTTGGACTATTGCCTCTAATTTGTGGTATAAATTTTGTCCCATGACAGTTCAAAGTCAAGACAGTTAACACCATGGATGTTATTACCAACAATGTGTAGATAATTTTAGATGTTGCAGCTGATTTGTGAGCTTTAATTTAAAACATGTCATAGCTGCTGATATTTAGTGCAAATTTAAAATATTATTATTGATTGGAAGTTATACTTTTGGAGTTCTTAAATAGTCAATGACTACCTAAGCTATTATTTAATTAAGCTTTTTTGTTTAGTATCAGTGCTGCACTTTATTATAGTGATCTTCAGTGTATTTTTATTAGTTTGTAGGGTAAATTTACCTTTTTGCATTACATTTTCAAAAATGACAGTGATTATGAAACTTTGTTCTAATATATAAATTTGAATGTATTACACTCATTCTTTGAATTTGATGAAAATAACAAATACATATATGTGGATGTAATAAGCTGTATGTACATTTTCCTTTCAGTTTATTTTTAATTACCTAACAGATTTAGAATGTATATTTATCATTTTTATTGGTTCTAAATATTTCATATTTTCACCTAATGGTTCTATTTTAAATGTATAAATGTAATATATATATATTGAGGTTAGAATATATTTTAATGTATTTAATATATTTTAATTTTGATTTTTCATTTTATTTACTATTTGTTCATTTGTATTATTATTCCATTATAGTTAAAGAACATGAAATGTTGCTTTTCTAGAACCTTCTCAGAAATCCTTTGTAAACCATTTATAGGTGGTTATTTTTGGGGTGGGGGTAGTAATTACTTCTTGTTTATACCAAAATAGTAAGTGTACTTTTGTAGTAAATAACAATATAGCTGTCAAGCATGAGTATCAATTATGCTTTCTAATGATGTATATAGCTCTGCTTGTTCTTTGTATATATCATATGTCATCTCTGAGCACAGTGCTAAAACCTCCAAATTGGTTTATTATCTCTGTATGTTAGTCAGTTTTGTATCACTGGAACAAAAAACCAGAGAAAATCAATTTATGAAGAGGAAAGTTTTGTTTTGGTTCATAGTTTTGGGGATTTCCATCTATGATTGTTTGACTTCTGGGTCTGTAGTGAGGTGACAATCCATGGTGGCACCACATGTGGAGCAAAACCATTCACTTCATGTGAAAAAGAGAGAGGAAAGAGGAGGGCTGGGGTCCCACTATTCCCAAGGAGGACATGACCTCTAATGATCTAAGACCTCTGACAAGACCTCACTGCTTAGTTTCCACTACCTCCCAATATTTGGGAATGTCTCACTGGTTGGGGACTAACAGATGGGCCTTTAGGGAACATTCCAGATCCAAACTGAAGCACCATAGTTCTAAAAATGTTTACTGTATATATTTTAAATATATACCATAGGCTATACATGTTATAATATTTTATAGACCTAGTATAACTTTTATCATAATACCAAGTCCCTATTTTTCTCTTGTGATAGTCAAATAATGAATTAACAAACTAGAATATCTGTAAAAACTCTATGAAAGCATCATAAATAGAAAAACAAGAACACCTATATATTTTTAAATGAAAGTGACAAAATATGGAACATTTCGACATTATAAAATAAAATTGAGAAATATGTGGTGAAGAAAATTAAAAGGTGGTAAAAATTAAAGATGAATGCTATTAATGTAAATACTAAATATATTTACTATTTAGTTCATAAATACTAAATATATTTACTTGTATCTACACTTAAATAGAAAGCATAAAGTTTAAGAAAATTACTGATAATAGATTTAGGTCAGTTATATTTTTCATAAAACATTTGGATTTACATTTAAATATTCATACTTCTCTATACAAGCAGCTAATCCTTGCAAATGAAATTTATGATATTATTATAAAATGAAAATATTTAATCATAAATTGCATAAAGTTATGCAAGTCCTCTACATTGAAAATGTAAAGTATTGTCAGAAGAAATGAAGACTAAATAAATGGGAACAAATGCCATATTTATTGATTAGAAAACAATATCAATATTACAATGAACTTTCTACTAAAATTTTTCCATGTACTTATATTTGAAAAGAACTTATCTCTTAAATTCTGCTTGGGATTCCTGAGCTTTTTGAATCTGTAAGATGAATCTGTAAGAAATAATGGTAGAAATAATTTTGTAAAATCATTATTTCAACCATTATTTCTTAAATTTTTTTTACCATAGTAAGTTTTTCCTGACCTAGAAATCTAGTTATACATATGAGACCACTTGATATTTCTCACTTGTCACCCTCTGTCCATTATTTTGTTTTGTTTTGTTTCTTTAAATAAACTTTTTATTTTATAACATTTTTAGATTCCCAGAAAAATTGTAGAATTCTCATATATCTCACACCCAAGTTCCCCTATTTTTAACATCTTACATGAATATAATACTTTTGTCATTAATGAATCAGCTTATTATTAACTAATGTTCTTATTTTCTTTAAATTCTTTAGTTTTTGTCTCATGTCCTTTTTTCTGTTTCAAGATCCAACCCAGATACCCCATTGTATTTAGTTATCATGTCTCCTTAGGTTCCTTGTAACTATCATAGGTGAGAATGTGTATTTTTTTAAATTTTTTTTTAGTTTTACAGACTGCATTTTGATTCATTTGTACACAAATGGGGTACATCTTTTTGTTTCTATGGTTGTGCATGATGTAGATTCATACCATTCATGTATTCATACATGTACATAGGGTAATGATGTCTGTCTCATTCCACCATTTTTTATTACCCCCCACCTCATTTCCCTCTACATAATCTAAAGTTCCTCCATTCTTCTTAGTTTGTCTCTGATTTTTAGATTGGAAAGCTCCTAGTATTCTTCAAGTTTTTAGCCCTTCCTTCTGTAACTCCAATGTATCCTTAAGCCAATGAAGTTAGTACTTTACTTCAGTTAAGTAAACTTTCCTTGTCTATAATTTCTTTTTTTTCTTCTATTCAATGATTGCATTCATCTTTTAGCTTAAATCCTTTAACATGATTATAAAAACTCATTTATAGTTCTTCTCTGCTAATTATTATATCTATGTCATTTGTTTCTTCTGATTGCCTATTTCTTTGATTATGGATCACATTATTGTGCTTCTTCAAATGTCTAGAAAATTTCAAGTTCTATTACTGACATTGCAAATGATTTATCAGGGTTAATCTCAATTAATTGCCCTCTAATTCACGTTTTGATTTTGTTTTGTTTTCCTGGAAAATACTTCAGTTACTGATGATCTTTTCAATCTTGTTAGGTTTGGCTTCTTTTCTTCTTACTTATCGTGTCTCTCTAAGTCTTAACCTTTGTCACAGTGTGAAGGTCATGGTTCTCAGTTCTAATGCATGTAATTTTGGGAAGTCTCAACTGAGTGTATGAGATTCATTGCAAAGTTTCTAAGCACTTTGCATTGGATAATTGTCTTCTGTTATCTCTCATTAGTTATCAACCCTAAAGTTTTGTTATCAAGTCCTGCCATTCATATAACCTTGACAAAGAGTCTGGACAGCTCAATCCTTGCTGCAGAACTTGTAAGGAACACCTCACAGACTTCTGGTATTCTCTATTCACCTCTATTTTTTAAAAAAGTAATTGGTACATAATAATTATACAGAGTAGTGTGTTTAGTTTTGACTTATTTGTGCATGTGCATAACAATTTGATCAATTTCATTCCCCAGTACCTCTCCTTGACCTTCCTTTTCCCCTCCCCTGATCTTCTACCTTTACCCTACTGGCCTCACTTCTTTGTTCATGAGATCCCATTTTCCTTTTTTACTCTTTGGCTTCCACATATGAGAGAAAACATATAAGCCTTGACTTTCTTAGTTTGACTTATGTTGCTTAATACAATGCTCTCATGTTCCATCCATTTTCCTGCAAATGACATAATTTAATTATTATTTGAATAAATAATATTCTTTGAATTTTTTCTTTGAATAAAAGTCCACTGTGCATGCATATCACACTTTCTGTGTTCATTCATCCATTGAGGAGCATCTAGGCTGGATCCATACTTGCCTGTGGTGAATTGTGCTGCTGCAAACAAGGATGTGCACATATTTCTGTAGTATGCTGACTCTAGTTCTTTCAGGTAAATATGGAGGAATGATATTGATAGATGATGTGGTGGTTCCATTCCTAGTTTTTGGAGAAACTTCCATACTAACTTCTATGATGATTGTACTAATTTACATTCCTACCAACAATGTATGAGTTCCTTTTCTCCCCACATCCTTGCTGACAATTATTGCTATTTGTATTCTTGATGATTACCATTCTAGCTGGAGTGAGATGAAATCTTAGTGTTTTTCCCTACATTTACTGCCACTCTTCTCCAAAATTTCCAGCATGCTCAGCATCCTCAGTACCAGTGTTTGTCTCCTTAGCTCAGTGAGTCCACTGTGATTTGTTTCAATTCTTTGTGCTGTGGTCCCGAAAGTGATCCTGGCACAAATTCAGAGAAAATTGGAGCCAAATCTACTAAATTTCATTTCTCTCGAGAATTACCTTTCTACATGGTCTATTTGCTAGTGCCTAAAAACACTTCTCTTATATATTTTATTCAGTTTTATGTTTGACTATGGCAGGAGGACAAGTTTAATTATAATTTTCCTATGTTTTTATAGTTTTTATACTTTGTAGAATTTTAATATGTTTATTATATGTTAGTGATAATTGATATAGAAAAAATGATTCAGGAAAGAGATGTTAAAGAGATGTTGGTGTGGGAAGACTGTTGAAGTGTTAAAAAGTGTAATCAGAAAAAAACTCTTTGAAGTTGTAATATGTAGCTGTAGAAGTTGATTCCTTTGTCTAACATATTTCTAGACCTTCACAATCTTTTTTTTCCCCCCTATCCTTGGTCCTTCTGTATTTTTTTCTCCTTGGTACTCATAATTATCTATCATACTATCTCTATTTATATTTATATGGATGTATACTGTATATATCTATATCTGTGTACTATATATACACTACAGAATCAGAATATAGATACAGATATATATATATATAGTAGAACATGTAGATATATATATATGTATGCTATATATCATACTATACTATCTATATGTATACTGTCTATAGCATAGATAGCATGTATAGATACTGGGTAAATATGTGCATATATATTATATATATATGGAATGACGCATACATACATGCAGTGTCTTGTTTACTGACCCCCATTAGAATATAAGCTCTATGCACAGTGATTTTTGAATGTTTTGTTCACTGTTGAATCCCCAGATCCTAGAAAGTGCTTATGTTATAAGGAAGTGATAAATAAACACAGCTAAGAGACTGAAGGAATAAACAAAAAGTTATTCAGGCAGAGGAAGAAGTAAGTGCAAAGGTCATGAAGTGACAGTATGTCTCTAGAGGTCAGTGTAGCTGGAACAGAGTGATTCTGGGAAACAATGGCCACAGATAAAAGAAGAAAAGCAATAGAGTAGGGGGCAGGCAACAGCCAGGGTAGGCCCCTTAGGCCACAGTAATGACTTTTACTTCTACTTTGGACTGACACATTAAGCAATTTGGATGGCTCGTATTGGTGGTAAGACCTCATGGCAGTTTTTACAGGACTGCTCTGACTGATGTGTCAAGAATTGATTGAAGTGTCAATAATGAAAGCAGATACACTGGTTAGTAGTTTATGCAATAACATTTTCCCCAATATTTGCTATTGTTCAATCTCTGTTAGAGCAATTTTCTTTTTGTGCAGAGTGCTGCTGCTGCTTCTCATCAATCCTGAGCAAGATAAAGTAAAAGCAAATATAAAGTGTCGTTACAAACAAAGCAGAGAGAGACAGATCTTGAAAATTATGAGACTGGGCTTAAATCATGTATATGCAAGCAAATACTTTATATTAATTACCCTTGATAAATTTCAATGATTGTATATGTGAATGTAAGACACTTTAAATAATATATTAAACTTGGTTTATAGAATTTTAAAAAACATATACCTTTGAATTTAGGAAGGAAGTCCACTCAAATATGTCTCAATGATTGCAGACTTGCTATTTCTGATATAAAATAAATGCTCTTCAAATGGTTAAATTTAAATTTAAATTAAGCCTGTTATATTTAGTGAATATATCTTTTTAACTCTAAATTATTTAGTAATAGAAGAAACTACACCCAAACTGACTTACCCATAATTATGTGGTATTTGTATAAGTATTTGTATACTGAACCCCCATTTTAATGAAATAATTTGCATAGTTGCAAGTTCTAATGTAATCTAATGACTATAAAGGGGAAGCCAAAAACCCATTCTGTATTGTGTCAATAGGGTTGAAGAGCCTTAGCACCAAATGGTAAAGGGTTTGATAAGAAGGCCTTGGCAAAGTTCTGTGTTCACAGACATAATATTGATTTCCCTGAACACACCCACACACACCCACACACACACACTATTTACCAACTCCTAGAGATCACTGACAAATATTCTAACGTAAACAACAGTGACCTCTGTTCTTTCATCTTCTAATTATATACTGGAAGGTAATTTAATTGTATGTTTCTGAAACTTTCTTAGTTATTAGTATGCTGCAAACTAAAAATAAATAACATCTGATTAGTGTTTATCATGTGTTAAGCAACATACTATATGCTTTATACAGATGCTTCATTAATCACTAAACCCTTGTGAGTGAAGTGCCACTGTAATTCTCATTTTAGAGACAAGAAAACAAAGCTAAAGGTTAATTTCCCAAGTTCATTTGGACTCCATATGCCTTGCAGAAATTCAGGCTCTGGTTCCATAAGGCAGCAATTATCCACTGCACAGACCATAATTTGTTTTTGAAACTACACTGAGTATAATTAAATATCAATGTTAAAATTAAAGTATCTGTTAAATAAAGCAATACTTAACCACTTATTTTAAAAACATGCTTCTTTTAAAACTTAATTGGTTTCCAAAGTTCTACTTCTCAAACCAGTAAATCAAATATATTCTGTGTCCAATCAGGAAGGGTCAGGATGAAAACTCTTTTGCTTTTAGAGATCTGGGAATAATATGTGGGAATAATATGTTTATAGCAATAGTGCTTGAGCACAGAGTGAATTATGACCCAACCTTATTTTTCCACTATCTGCTACTGTGTAACAAATATTTCCAACATATAGGCTTAAAAGAATACTGTTGCTTTTCACAGTTCTGTGTGTCTCTGGGTTTACCCAGGTTTTCTCACTTGGAGATTCGTAGTGTGATGCAGAGTACTGGACTGAGATCATCTAAGAGTTTGACCAGGCTGGCCATTCTTGGTGACTCACTCATATGGCAGACAGTTAATGGTGAGTGTTGGCTCTGAACTTGCCTGGGGCTGTTGACTGAAGCTTCTGTGTTCATATACAGCATTTCATGTTATTGGATTTTGCAGAACAAGGCAGCTTGGCTCTCAGAGATTTTTCTCAAAACTGAGTTCCAAGAAGTCTACCTGGAAGTTACAAAGGATACCTGGAATATCACTTCTACCTTGTTACATAGGAATGGGCAATCAAGGGTGAAGAGGAGAGAAATAAGCTTTTTCCTCTTGAAGGAGAACTGTGACATGGGTACAGAGTGAAGAAGGTGATGATAGTCATATTTTCAGGTGAAATACCATACTTACAAATCAAATCCTTGTCAGAATGCTGTCAATAATTTGAGTTGAACTTGAAAGCAAATTATGTAGTGAAGCACTGGCATGAGAAACTTAGCAGAAAACACCTCATGTGGCCCGTAAGGTTTTTCTTTTTAAAGGACTAGAGTTCATGTTTAGAGAAGAAAACAAAACAACAAACAAAATATTCCAATAAAAAGAGTTGATGGTGTACCATATCTAGAGTTTCTACATATTGGCTTGAACATGAGACTTTATTAGGCTAATTTTGTGGAATGAATTTCAATCTGCTTATGCTATGTAACACCAGGTATAAACTTGCCATTTTCAGAGTTGGTATTTTCTCAGGGATGTGAAGGAGAATTGGTTCTAGGCCTCTCTCCTAATTTCTGGTGGTTTGTTGGTAGTCTGGCATTATTCTGATCTCTGTCCTTGTCTTTACATGATATTCTCCCTAAAGGGTATCTTTCTTGTCCAAATTTTTTCTTTTTATAAGGATGCTAGTTGTACAGGATTAGTGCCAACGCTAATGACCATTAACAATGTTTAAGTAGAACTAATGACTAACCAGGCTGTTTACTTACTGCTTCTAAGTGCTCTCATGTTTCTTGTAAAACTCGATGTTTCATCTGTTGTGGCAGATTGAATTTTAATGATGCTCTCATCTCTTTATTTCATTGGACCCCTTTATATACTTCAGTATTCAGCAAAGTTGAATTTATTTTTTTCCTTCCCACCATTTAAAAAATTTATTGGTTCATTTTAGATATACATTACAGTAGAATACATTTTTGATAGAATTATACAGGCAGGGAATATATCTTATTCTAGTTAGGATACCTAAACTTGAATTTCTATTCATTCAATGAGGACATTGTTATGGCAGTTTGTATCTTACTTTTATAAAAATATTATATGTATTTATATATGAACATTCATATATTTTAACATATAGTTTAATATTTGAAAGCACATCTATGAAATATTGGGGTATATCGCTGAACAACTGGTAAGTGAGTCCCAGAAAGAAGTGAAATAATGCCACACCCACAAGGTAACAAATGCCAAACATAGGATGTTTCCATTCTTTCCTACCTCTCTCCTTTTCTTATTTTTCAATTGGAGAATAAGAAATGACCTCAGACTTCAAGGGAAAAACTGGCTATTCTTGATCTATGGTAAGAAATAACCACCAGAAATAGACTAAATTTGTTCAGTTAATCATTAACAATTATTCTCAATGAATACATGTCTTAAAGACAATCAGTCAGTGATAGCTTTAGATAATCAATCAGGAAAAGACTCGTTACACAAACATACCTCTGATAGCAACCAGTAAACAACATAGCAACCCAACAACTATGCTTCCACAGAGCCTGTCAGTCTACTTAAACTTTTGCAATTTTAAATACTCCTGCACTTTATGTTGCCCACAAAGGGCAGATTAACGGATTGCCCAACTCACAGATTATGTGTGATGGCTCTAGCTTTCTCTTAGTATGCTAAGGTATAAATTCAGCTTCATCTTTTTATTTCAGATATTAGATAATTCACCATTTTTAACAAGTTGAACTAAATGAACATATTAATTACCTGTTAATAGTTAATATTTTAATTAATAAATTCTTAGTTAATGTTATTTAAATCATGCAAGAAATATTCTTGTCAAGTTGAATTCAACAGAAATCAGTCATTAACCAATATTAATTTATTACCCACTTCAAGGATGTAAGTAATCATGAGGTACAGGTATAGAAGAGAGACATCTTCAACTACCAATGCAGATTTCTAATTCCTTTGTCTTCTTAAAGAAAAGCTCTCTCTTAGATTAGCATGTGATGACTCAGTAACATGCATGGCTACATTATTTATATAGAAGAGGGCCTTTTCTCTCCTAAAGCATTTCCATTTTATACAGAGTTATTTTGTATATAGAATGTTTTCAAGGGACTCACTATCCAGAGATTCTAGGTTTGTTTGCCATAAACCATCCTAGAAGACTGAGTTCCCATAGATGAGATCTTTCCTGTAGCAAATAAAAATTAGTTAGTGGGCATATACTCCTGATTTGTAGAATTACCAGCTAAAGGAAAGAATATATTGCAGAGTTTTTGCCTAATCCTTTTCTTAAAAATTCTTAATGAAAATATAACTAACACCTTAGAATAATCAAATTGCAAAGGAAAACATTTTCTTTTAAAAGTAGAGGCTCTCAAAAGATCTTAAATTAGTACTTAAGAAATGATTTAAAATAAAAGTAAAACTATAGAATAAATGGGCACTGAGACATCCTCTGGTTACCTTGACCATATTTAAGCCAAGATGAGAAACAGTCCATTCATAAATATTATAGCACTAAATGCTTTAAAAACTTACCCTATGGGCTGGGGATATGACTCAGTTGTTAGAGCCCTTGCCTGGCAAGCACAAGGCCCTGGGTTCAATTCCCAGCACCGCAAAACAAAAACAAAAACAAAAACTTATCCAATGCCAGGTCCTGTGGTACATTCCCAGGGTTTGGGAGGTTGAGGAAGAAGGATTGTGAATTCAAAGCCATCCTGGGTAACTTATAGAAGGCCTAAGCAATTTAGCAAGATCCTGTCTCTAAATCAAATATTTATTTAAAAAGGGCTGGAGATATGGTTAGTTGTTAGGTGCCCATGGGTTCATTCCCTGGTACCAAATAATACTAATAATAGTAAAACTTAATAAAAAAGTAAAAAGAGACCAAATAGTGAATATGACACACAATTTTCAAAAAGTTCTTAGATATGCTGTTGAACAGAAGTCTGGTCAGCCTGACTCTTTGTCAAGACTCACAACTCTGGATAGTACAAGGACACCACTTGATCACAAATGCCAGTCAGATTTGTCAGAATTAGAACCTGGCAATAATTAAAAATGTATTTTCACATCACAGTTGACAGATATGATAGTGTTCATGAAGGCTTTTAATAATTTCTTCCATTTACCCACATCAATGCTTGAGTCCTGAATATTTTCTTTTTCTCATTTTTCTCACCACATCCTGCTGCTAACATCAATGAGAGAGGTCTAATTCCCACTTCTCATGAATCTGGGATGGGACCTCTGAGACTAGATCATAAGAAGATTTATAGTTTTCTGTTATAGTTTCTGACACTCTTGGAAGACTAGATCTTAGGTTGCTCTGTCAGGGAACCAGACACTATACTTGGAGACAACCAAATCACTTGGGTAGTTCATGTGTAGGTGCTTCAAATGACAGTCAGTATAAGCATGCTCAAACTGTCATAACAAAATACCAGGGGTTGTCTGGGTTAAACAGAAAGTATATTTTCTCACTGTTAGTTTTCTAATCTCTCTCATAAGGACCAGATCAAAAAGACTAAAGACCCATAGTCTCAGGACCTCAACTAACCATAAACACTTTCAAAACCTCCACTTCTAAATACCTATAACATTGGTGGTTAGGAAGTCAACATATAAAATTTGGTGGGAACATGCACTCAGTCATAACATGGTCCTAAGTGTGTTAGAGCCAGCATTGCCAACCATGATCTTCAACATCAAACCCAGTTCGGATGATTTTAGCCCCAGCTAATTTTCACTGCAACTTCATAATAAATTCCAAGGTAAAACCACTCAATGAACTGTAGTTAACCCACTTAACCATGAATGATGATAAAGTTTAGTTTTAGGACACTAAATCTTGAGGTGGCTTTTATGCAACAAAAGCTAATATAAATAGAAATTACAATCAGAAGTTGAAGTACTACTATAACAAAAACTACGGCACTGTGGCATCATTCAGGGACCACAAAGAAAGCAGAATGTGAAAGTGTATTGAGGAGACCATTTGCTAACCTGAATGACAGTGAGATTTTATAGCTGAAAGATGGAGAAAAGGGGGTCTATATTAAACATGGGATGAAAATTTAGCAAACTGCTGACTATGGTCATGTTGAAAGATTAAATATTCCTAATAAGATGATAGATTTGACTGAGGAGACATCCAATAATGTTGAAAATGTCAATTTTTTAAAAATACATATGATATGAATATAAAGAAATGAGAAAAAGAAAATATTCAGGACTCAAGCAAATTTAGACAAATACATAGACTTGGTAGTTTCAAACATAAAAAATTATCATTTAAAAGTTATTAAAAGAATATAACAAAAATACTCAAAAGGCCCCATTCTTCATAACCTGTTCAAGTTATTTTCAGTATCCATCTTTTCAATCAATAGTTTTCAGTACCTTAACCTTTTATGCACTTTGTCAGACAATGCTTGAGGATATTTTTATAATCTCTGCCCTGTGACATTTATAAATTGAATGGAATATAGAGATCTTGAAAGTGTTATTAGAAATGTAATGAGAAAATTAATTTGGATTAGGGATTAATCAGCAAGACTGCATTGTCTAAATTCTGCATTTTCCAAAGATAGTCTAGCCCTTGAACAGCACTTGGAAAATAATACCTAAGACCTTGGGATGTCCAGACTGATAAGAGTGAATTTATTTTCTTGGAGTCTCAGGTTCTGTTGAAAGAAAAAATATAATATTGGTAAATATGCACTGCAAGTTTTGGTGCATGGCCTTCCCATATGTTAGTCAATACTATTGTTGCAATTTATGAATTTCTCTTCCAATTCTATGACCATTGCTTCTACCGCAACCCTACAACTGCTGTACTATTATTACTTAAACTAGATAGCTGCAAAACTTAGGCTATAAAGACCAGATATAGGGATATTCTTGCTTTAGCTAAAATAAGATTAAGAATAACCATCAGGTGCCTTCCCCTCTCCACTTGCCTTCAGTACCCGGCCCTCCAGCCCCTCTCCTGCCCCCTCCCCTTTGTCCCACCCCATCCAGCCAGGGTTGCTGGGCTCCCGCAGGCTCTCGCCACCCGTATTCCTATGGACAGATGCACAGACACCTGCAGGGGAGACACTTCTGATTCTGTAAAATGGAGGATTGTCTTCATACCTCATCTGAAAATCTGTCCAAATTGGTCAGCTGGGTCCACAGCCATGAGAACATTTGCAGCCTCATTCCAAACCTGAAACATTTGCTTTCTGAAGGTTTCCATAGGAACCTTACTGCAATGTGGGGCTGTAGTGCTGGCCATGCTTATCATTGGCCACTAACAGCTACTTGTAGAGCTGGGTCCCAAGAGAAGGTCTGTTTCCAGGACAACAGAAGTTTTAACTCTGATAGTCCCAGTATAATTGGGGTGCCTTCTGAGACACAGATTAGTCCTGTTGAAAGGTACCCTGGGAGACCAGTAAAAGCAAAGTCAGAGACTCTTGTGACTTCTCATTGCAGTGAACCCTCAGAACAGGATGAAGCTGAAAACACCCTGTTTGACATGGTTTGTGAGTCTTCTGTTAGAGTTGAAGATAGTGACTTTGAACCCCAAACCCAAAGACCTCAAAGCATTGCTCACAAATGGCCTGGAATAGTTCCATCTTCCCTCCATTCAAGTTCCCAGACACAAATGGTTGACGAATGCAGCAATGATGTCATCATCAAGAAAATCAAACAAGAAATTCCAGAAGATTATTACATTGTGGCAAATGCAGAGCTGACTGGAGGGGTAGATGGACCAGCCCTGTCCTTGACTCAGATGGCAAAACCCAAGCCTCAACTCATGCTGGTCCCTCCTGTGTGGGGTCTGCTAAGCTGATTTCCCATGTAACATCTGCCATTAACACAGAGCTCGACCCACAAGGTATGTCTGCATCTCCTTCTGTGATTTCCAGACCAGTCCTCCCAAAGACTGCTAGAGTATCTCTGGCTTCACCAAACAGAGGACCCACTGGTACCCATGGCACCAAACAGCAGGTGGCCATGCAGATGTCTCTGAGTACATCCCATCCTAACAAAGAGATAAGTATCCCTTTGTCTGCCCTGCAGTTTCCTGGACAGGATGAGCAAGTTGCTTCTGAAGATTCCTGTCCCATCTGCCCAGCCAGGTCTCACCCTGTGAGGTAGCCCTCTCTCCCTCAGTCAATCCAGAGCCAGAATTGAGCTCCAGTCAGCAGTAGCCTCCAGTTGCACCAACTACAACTACTGAGGCCACCACACAGTGCATACCAGACCAGGATGAAAGAGCAGCTGAGCTCAGCAGGGAGCAGAATGAGAAAACCATCCAGAGCACACAGACTGTGCTCTGCAATTTCCATGAGTTACTCATCTCCAAGTACCCTTCTGAAACAAGAGGGAATTATGTCATCCCTTGCAAGGAGTTGGATGCCTACCTTGCCTTTGTTGATTCAAGGCAGAAGGGTGGGTCTGAGTATGAACCCAACAGCTTGGCAAATTACCAGTTTGGGCTGGAATGGTATCTAAAAGAACACAGGTATGGCTACAGTATCACCAGGGATAAGGAATTCAAATGTTCCTAAGAGGCCCTCAGACAGAAGCAGATTGAACTCTGCTGCAAAGGAAAAAGAAATAAACCACACAAGTCCATGAAGCTCACCTTTACTGATGAGCTCATCCTGCAGAAAAGAGGACAGCTAAGCTGATATAACCCTGAGGGTCTGCTCAAACTAGTCTGTCTTAATAACACACAAGCTTTTGGTCACTGCACAGGCTTCCATGGATTTACCTTGAAATGGGGTGATATCCGGCTCTGAGGAACAGAAACGGGACTGGAGTACTTGGACTGGATGGTTCAAGACACTGGTGATCTGAATGCTAAAACCAAGAGGGGGGGGGACAGATTCATGTGTGAATACCACCCAGCATGGCCCACAGACCTGCCCTGTACAGGACTATAAAGAGTATGCCCATCGGTGGCCCCCTGCCATGTGCTATGAGGATGCCCCTTTCTACTTGTCCATCAAGCCAGTTGTAAACTTGGAAGCTCTGCATTGGTACAACTGCCAGGACCTTGGAAAGAACAAGCTGGCCAAGATGGTGAAGACCATGTGTGAGAAGGGCAACATCCCTGTCCAGAAAACCAACTTCAGTGTGTATCAGAGCTGTAGCACCTTATCTGAGGCCCAGAGCAACCAACTGTGCTTACCTGTAACAACCTCAGCCAGCAGGCTGCCCAGTCAGTGGGCACTCCAACAGTGGCAATTTCATTATCTCTGCCTCCTCTGACTCTTCCTCAGACACTGTTTGACCCAGGTGGCCTCAAGACCCCAATTTGGTTTCTGTGTCCCAAGAGACTGATGATACACTGATGATACTCATTCCCTTTCCTCTGTCCTCAGTGTTAACTTTATATAAATATAAATATATAATATAATTTTCTTTTTACAAATAAGCCAATGGAGATAGATTAGCATTCCTAATATACTATTTATAGCTTAAGACAAGTAAATGTACTTGTGGATGATTACATATAATTACTGTTATAGATTTTACAAAACCATAGTGGTTCTAAGGCAACACTGAGCAGAGAAAGAATTCTGTTTTTAAAAACCTGTTAGAAAAGAAAGAGAGTCGTCATAGACACTGTGTCCTCAACTCCTGCTTTACCTAGTTACACACCTCTCACTTCTATTAGTCTCCTTCAGAGATGACTTTATTTTTATTTAATTTTTTAAAATCTGTATTAATCAGGTAAGAGTCAACACTAACTTCACTGCTCACAAAATATGGTATTCAGCCAGATAGAATATTAGTGGTGTAAACCTGACATCAAATTATTTATGCATTCTTTTTTTACTTAAATTAGAATTCTAGCTCCTGTGCCTCATTTTTTTTTGCAGTGTATGAAAATGCATATGTTTTTCTAACAACTTTTCTTTAGGGAAAAAGAGAATAGAAGGAGGAATAAAGGTGCCATTCTTTTTGGAATATACATAATTTTTAAATAATATGCAAAGTGTAATCTTGTGGCAAAAAAGACTATTAAATAGCTCATATTTTACTGGTATGCTTGAACCCAGATAGAATTTTTAACCATAAGAAATTAATGTAAATGAAGTTTGATTATGAGATTTACAAGAAACTTAGAACTACCAAAACTTTGAAAATTATCCCAGACATTAGATTATATATCAAACATTAAAAGAAGGTAGAGAACAGAAGTCTTAATAAAATTCTAAAAATACTAGTCAAGTCAACAACAACAAAAACCTCATCCTCTTCAAAACTCAAATCTCATGAATTATTTATAAGTATTAAATTTCAGTCTCTTTTCCCTTGGGAGGTTACTTGACTGCAGTTGAGATCAAAGTAATATTGACACTTGTTTTAAGTAAAAATATTTTGTTACTAAGTTTAGCAGATTCAAAGCATTCTTGAAAATGTGGAAGTTTCTTCTATCTGTAATATCTTGCAATAATAGTAATAATTTTAGCCAGACATTGTTGATGTTGATGGTTTTTCTAAGGTTTTTTGTTTTCAAGATTTGAAGACTGACTGTGATGAATTATTAGTTAAGATGTTTCAAAAAATAAGTATAGACATTAGAACCATAATAAAGGTGAGCTACATTTCTATCCTGTATAATCATTAACACACCTCCAAATCTTGGTTGGTTTGATCTGGGCATTCTGTTGGGAAGTATTTATTCTTCAAGGCATCCTCATATTTCACTTTAGCTAGGAAGGTAGGTGGCATTTTATGTACTAATTTAATGTACAACCAGGACAGATTTCCCTCTGATTTACTTTGCTAAGTTGTCACAGAACTGAGCTTTCCCTGGTTGGGCAGCTCTTTCCATTACAAAGTGAGAAGCACAGAAAGACCCCTTCCTCTGAGCTGTGGCCCACATTTGGTACAGAGTGGGAAGCCTGCTGTGGTTTTGTGTTGTGGATTAACTTCATTTTCATGCCTTCCTCAAAAAGAAGCATCCTTTTGTACATCTAAAAAAAGAAGAAAGGGAGAGAATATTTCTATATATATTACCTTAACCTGTCCAACAACTCGGAAAAGAAAATGAGTTATCTCCATTTTATGGTGAGATCATAAGTCAGCCACATCATAGCCAAGGAAGTGGGTGTCACTTCTCACCACCTTTTTCAGTACCAGTTTGTAATTAGCTTCCAGTGGTTTGAGCTATAGACAGGGACAGTGTCTTTCCATCTGTGAAGGCTAAGTGAGCTTTCATGGCAGTGTACTCTGTCCCCTACCCACACCTCAGTTCATTTTAAACAGCACCACTTTCTTGGTTCTCTTTACAAAACCTTCCTGCTCCCCCTATTCTAGTACTAGTCTGTAAGTGCACAAGACAGCTTTCTGTAAGGGAATTCTTTCTTTTTATTAAATAAGGTTATTTTTATATGGGCTTCCTCTCTTTTTTAAAAGGTTTCTATAAAATACTTAAAATGTTACTGTGCTTTACCCTTTCGTGGACATAGTTTCTAAATTCTTGATGTGTTGTTGATGTTGTTTGTTTTGTGTTGCTGAGGATAGAACTCAGGGTCTCATGCTGGTAGGCAAGCCCTCTACCACTGAATTACACTCCCAGTCTCTCAACATGTTTTTAATAGCAAAGTAAGTTTGTCCTGAAGAAGAAGGGTAGTCAGGATGCACTGGAAAATCAGAACTAGAAAATTTGTAGTCCTTATTTGTGTTTTTTGAGGTAGCAAAATGAAAATGTGTCCTGCTTAATACTACATTTTCATTTAGGCAAACACAATTAAATTGAGAATGTGATTTATTTTTATTTATATTTTACAGTGATAATTCAAACCAAATAGGAACATTGTGACATTTAGATTCAGAAAATTGTTTTCTGAAGATTGGCTCATTGGAAGTGTTAGTCAAATTATAGTATTTCTTTGACTTATTTAAATTAGGAAAAAATCAGCAACTACCTCACTTCTCCTGCTCTGCAGAGGATCAAACTGGCCTCCCACATGCTAGGTAAACACTCTGCTACTGAGCTACATCCCCAGCCCCTGCACTTTTATCTGAACAATACTGAGGACATACAACAGCCAGATGCCATTTTTATAATTTGGAATTTTAACTTAAAAAAAATTTCACACTGTGGCAGAGATGGATGCCAAAATCTTATATGTGCTCTAGGAAAAATTCAGCAGTGCAGCTGGTGTTCAATACAACTGAATGTGCTGTCTTTCCTAGGGCAGTCCTATGATTCATACAGAAACAAAACAAGTTTTGCAAAATTTACACTTTTAAGATCTGTGTAGTATTATGCAAGAAATTCTCCAATGCCCCTCATGTGATTGGAAGTTTTGCATCATCTTTAACAAAAAAACTGAATCTTTATGTCAACATTTGGATGACCATATTACATAATTCAGTCTTCTGTATTCATTTAAGTGACTATTTATTGAAAACCATGAATGTTAGCAATTTTTAAAAATCAGAATATTTGAAAAGGCCAGTGATGTCCAGGTTATTTATCTTTGACAGCTTATTCTTAAGATTCCATTTATTATGGCCAATAGGGCTGGTATGAACATAGTTCATAAATATATATAACTCTTAAAAATATTTATTTTATATTTATTTTCCCTATGAAGAGTCCCTGCCTCATCTACAGAATAGTCTGAAAAGTTCCTGGCATAGATCAGATCTCTTTGGTTTTACAGATCATTGTTAGCTGAAACTTTGATGGCATTAATTTGTCTAAGTCATATGGCTTACCTTCCAGATTCCATGAAAACAGTGACTTAATGAGATCAAGACGTATAGTCACATAAGGAATTTTTTTGGATAGAGATCTACACTCTGGGAGTGGTACAGAGATTTATAAAATAGTTTCTGCTCTGAGGATTTATAAAAGACACTGTGATGAAAGGTTCATTTTTGAAAGCTTAGCAAAAACCTCTCTGACAATACTGTTTTGCATATTTTTCCTAACTTTGTACTCCTGTAGTTTGTCCATTACATACTGAGTATGTTGCTTTGCTTTATGATATATAATACTGCTTTTTTAAAAATTATAAACAAATGGGGTACAACTTGTTTCTCTATTTGTACATGAAGTAGAGGCATACCATTTGTGTAATCATACATTTACATAGGGTAAAAAAAAACCTTCAGTTTTTTCCCCTCATAATTAGGAAGATAATATCGATTGAAGAAGTTTATAACATTAGCCATATTCTTGAGTAAAATGCGTTTCCTTTTTGAGAAAGAGATATCTTCAACTAGTAGCTGTTCCATTGTTTGTTTGGTTTACATTATCCACAATCCATACTGAAAATATAAATGAATTTTTTTTGTTGTTTTTAGACAAATCAATCTCTCTTCACCAAGATCAAGAAATTGATGAATGGATAAAGAAACTGTGGGGTGTGTGTGTGTGTGTGTGTGTGTGTGTGTGTGTATAAATATATATATATATATATATATATATATATATATATATATATATATAATGGAATATTACTCAGCCATAAAGAATATTAAAATTATGGCATTTGCAGGCAAATGGATGAAATTGGAGAATATATGCTAAGTGAGATAAGCCAAACTCAAAAAACCAAAGGACGAATGATCTCACTGATAAGCAGATGATGACACATAATAGGAGGTGGGAAGGGGGCAAGAATGGAGGAAGGAGGGACTGTATACAAGAAAAAGAGGGGTGGGGGAAGGAAAAAATAACAGAATGAATAAAAAACTTTTACCCCTGTAAATGTATGATTACACAAATGGTATGCCTCTACTTCATGTATAAACAGAGAAAAAAGATGTATCCCATTTGTTTACAATAAAATTAAAAAAAAGAAATCTGAAGTACTGTTAATCAGGTATATTATTGTCTATTTATTTATATTAGGTATTCGTAGAAAAAGAAAAAGAGAGGTATTCCAAAAAGTAAGAAATCTTCAAGGAATTATGGAAAATGGGGATTGCTTAAAAGGAAAAAAAAAAGAATCTAACTCATTGCTCCTTACACTTCATTTGAGGATTTTATGCACTGTTAATTTTTTCATTGACTCCTGGTTCTAAATGCTCCAGTGGAATCAAGACTGCTTTCCTCAAGGGGCAGGGAAAATGCCACAGGGTTTTCAAACTCCATGACACCTGAGCTCCTTTTGGGCAAGCACACCTTGAGTCTGAGCTCTGCTCAGAAGCCGTGCAGCCCCTGAGGGCACTGAACAGCTCCCACCTGGCCCCAAGGCCTCCCCAATGTCCAGGTTTCTGGCAGCTGCCCAGGAATCCTGGCTTTCGCTCTCCTCTGATGTAGCCATGGACCACAGGTCTGGGGAGCCAGGGTCTCCCTGCCCCCTTGTCCAAAATCCCACATGCAGCACTCACCACATGCCAGGGCAGGCCAGCATGCCACCTACTGTGCCCAGCTAGGGTGGGTGCTTCCACCTGGGAGCCCACCTCTGCTGCCTCCCTTGTTGCCACAGGCCTGCTGCCCACAGGGGACTGTCCCTTGGGCCCTGATGGGAGGCACAGAAAGGCTGCCAGCCCAGGAGAGAGGAGCAAGTGTCCAAACATGGCCACACATCCACAGCATGGCGTGAGGGCGGGCAGGTCTCCAAGGGGTGTCCCATGGCCCATGGGGTTGTGCTGTGACCACGGGCTGTACCCTGAGCCCAAGCAGCTGACCCTCACTGGACCCCTCGGGACACCAGGGGCAGTTTCAAGAAGCACCTGCCCTCTGAAGGACTCCTCGCTGGTGCGGGGCAGTGTTGCCACCAGCAGCAACAATCCTGCAGATATATTTTACCGCCTGCAGCAACAGTTGCACGGGTATTTATCGGAGGTGGACTGGAAATAAACTACTTCTATTCCTGTGCTGCTTCCTTGCTTGCTTGCTTATTCTCTAGCTTATAGAGGAAAAGAGGCTTACTTGATTTTAGAGGAAGAGAGCTATGATAGGAAGATAGGCTTTGCTTATAGAGGAAGTTTTAGAGAAAGACAGGCTTCTATGCTTATCAGAGATCTGTTTCTTCTTAGAGTTCTGCTTCTTCTTCTTAGAGGTGTGTCCTGCATCCTGTGAACTAAAGGTACATACTAGAGGTGCGTGCTAAAGGTGCTGTCTATCTGAGGTGCTTCTTAGTGATGTGTCCCGCAGACTGTGATCTGTGATCTACAACCTAGAGGTGTGTTCTCAGTTCTTCGCCCAGCGATCTGCCATCTGCCTTCTGCCTGCTGCCTCCTGCTTGCTGCCTCCTGCTTGCTGCTTGTTGCTTCTGATTTCTGCTTGCTTCTTCTTGCCTTCTGCCTACTGCCCGCTTATATTCCCTCCAGGAGGCGGAGGGCAGGGCCACACCAGTTATGCGAAGATCAGGCGAAGAGCCAGCTGCCCAATCATGGCAAGGTCAAAACAAGCAGGCCCGAGCAGGAGCACTCGGGAACACCTGTGCACGTGTTGTGTGCATGGACTCATTTGAACATGGTCAATGATAAAGCACCTGAGTGTGTTTATGCTAACCAACCTCCTCACCACCGATGTGATCAAAACAACTTCTGGCTGGCTGCCGGCTGCCATCTTGGCATAGTCCGCATGGCATAGCCTCCAACAGGGCAGGGCCACCTGCTGCCAGGAAGGGGAAATGGCACCTGCAGTCAGAGCTCCTGGGGGGAAGCCCACAGGGAAGCCCAGTAGTCCCCTGCCCACTGGAGCTTGGGCTTGAGAGTGCAGTGACCGAGGACAGAGCAAAATGCCTGCTGGTGGCAGGCAAGGACCCAGTACCACAGCAAGGCCAATTTGCTGTGCCCCACCTCCAAACAGAGGCCTCACCTCAAAGAGTTTCAGGGTTGGATCTGACTCAGCAGTGCAAGGCCCTGGGCTCCGTCCCCAGTACCCCAAAATCCAAGCAACCCAGCAAGCATTTTCCAGCTGGAGGAGCCCAGTGAAAGGGCAGCACACATGCACACATGGAGGGTCACCTGGGATGCTTCACGTGCATGACCAGCGCAAGCCAGAACCACCAGGGCACAAAGGTGATGGGGAAGCCATGTCCACACAGGCTGCACCCCGACCTTCCCTCTCCCCTCTGAGAGCTATACTGCACAGCATTTCCCACCCTGCCTGCCCAGGTCCACCTGGACCACAGAGTTCTCTCTCTGGTGTGCAGAGGCCTGGGAAACCCGGCACCATACCGTCTTGCAGACACAACACCCAGAGGCATTCCTCCAAGGCTGCTGTATGAATTAGTAGGTAAGGGAAGAGGAGGAAAGTGCCAGCGGTGGTGCCAGGCTGCACTGAGGAGGCCAGGAGCCTCTCTTGCAGAGTCTGGAAGGAGAGGCTGGGCAGGGAGGGGTCACAGCTTACCTTGGCATCCTGCTTTGTGAGGAAGTCCACAAAGCTGAGGCCCCTGTGTATACCTATCCTGGCCATCTTCTTTGGCAAGCGCACCATCTTCAGCTCCCCGAAGGTGCTGGAAACAAAAGGCAAACAGGAGTCTGAGCACTGAGGCCCTCAGAGGAGGAGGGGTCGGCAGGAGGTCTCCTGCCAGTGCCTCCGGGTTTGGAGACAGGTGCTCCAGGCTCACATGACACAGTGGGTGAGGCCCACAGGCAGCGCACTCTGGGGGTGCACTGTCCTCTCCTTGGCCCTGGGCAGCAAGCGGGCCAGGCAGGAAACAGCTGGCGGGTGCTGATGGAAATTTTCAGTTCCACTCCAAGACTGTAGGCTGTAGGCTCTGGCACACCTGTCCTCCCCTTCCCAACAGGAAAACCATTTGCTGGGGGATCCCAGACTTGTGCATGTGTGCCCAGACCAGGGAGGCCCCAGGTTCTGGGCCTGAGGTCCAGTCTGCCTCCATGTCCAGCCTGGAACCCCATCCTGAGCAGGCAGGACCTGGGAGGTGCCTGCGGGGCTCAGGCTGGATTGACACAAGCTCTGTTCCCCACACCCCATATCCCACCCTGAGCCTTCCTCTGCTGTCTGAGCCAAAGCCAGCAGAGCTCTGGAGGACACCGTGCTCCTCCACAGGGATCACACAGGTGGAGGGGATACTGCAGAGCTCATCAGGGGCACTGGGTCCACCAGGGAACTCGGCAGGGATGGGAGCGGGGGTCTCAGGGAGGGCAGAGCCAGTGAAAAGCTGTGTCTGGAGGCCCTGGCAGCTGCAGGGGAGCAGCTCTGGAGAGCAGGGTACGGTGGAGCTGGAGGATGGGGCTGGATCATGAAGGAACTTTCTGGCATCTACAGACACTTTCAGAAGCCCCTGGCTTCAGCACCCAGTGTCCTGAGTCTTCAACACGCCATCACTGCTGCCACCAAGGGGGGCCTGCCAGGGCTGGGTCTTTGAGACACACCACCTTCAGGGTGACAGCAACTGGGCACGAGAGCAATGCCAGCTCTTGGCTTACAGTTGAGAAAACCAAGGGCCCGAGAGATGACTGGCAGTCACATCCACAGCCCTGGGACCCGAGGCCAGGAGCGCTCCTGTCCTGTCCTGGGTGACCCCAAACACTGGTGAGAGCATGTGAGATCACGTTAGGCCAATGCTAATGATAGCAGAGAGATATGGGGAGAGAATTAAGAGGAGGAAAAGAAAAGGTGGGGGAGAAACCATCAAAGCTCTGTGAGTTCCGGAGATAAGCGAGATCAAAACACGGCCAGGCCATGGTGAGGTTGCTCCAATGCCAGGTCAGAAACCCTCCCAGGGAAGTTCTGCAGGAACCCACATCCCAGGGCGAAGGCCAGGGGACAGGCTGGGTGGGCAGCCC
Source organism: Sciurus carolinensis (assembly GCF_902686445.1). Classification (NCBI taxonomy): domain Eukaryota; kingdom Metazoa; phylum Chordata; class Mammalia; order Rodentia; family Sciuridae; genus Sciurus; species Sciurus carolinensis. The sequence goes on from NW_025920116.1 coordinate 455,866, forward strand.
AGGGGCAGGCCCAGCAGGTCAGGGGCCTCATCCCTAGCTGCTCCCAACTGTGTGGATAATGGAAACCACAAAATAGCAAATATCCAAAGCTGTGAATGAGGAGGCCACCAGGCCGCAGGCCTCCTCACCCCACATTCACACCTTGCTCTTCCAATTATGCCATTCACCTGGGTGTGCCAATTACCCCGCCCTACCCCTTGCACAGACGAGGCACGTGATCGGGGTCACATGATTGTCGTGGGTTCATGGGTTTGTGGCAAGTGGAGTTTGTTGTCACGTTTCTAATTTCTTGTGGAGTGGGAAAGGCCGGGCCATATTAAGCCTGGTGCACAAAGCCAGGTTGCACCAGGCACCCGCCCAACTCCCTCCATAAGCTGCACCCTTGACAACCCTGCAGCACTGGCCCTGGGTACCACTGAAAAGGCCCGAATCACCCTGTGTCTCTCCCTCCTGGGAGCAGAGGTGGGCTGGAGATGGAAGCAGAGGAGGGAGAGAGCCCTGCAGAGATGCTGAGCTGTCTTCTCACTGCTCCCGGCAGTTCCAAGGCTCAGTGGGCAGGCGCCAGGCAGGCACCAAGCTGGGCCCCCTGCTCCCAGGACAGGAGTCCTGATCTCTCTCTGGACCTGCTGGGAGAACCAGAGGCTAGCTGACTGCTGAGGCCCCTGGGAGGGTCTCTGTGCCTCCTCCTCACCTGCACTCATGGCCCTGCTGAGGAAGTCTGCTGCCACCAGGGACGCAGAGCAGGAAGGGGGTGGCTGTGTCAGAGCCAGTCACAGGCTTCCTCCATTCCCTCTAGAGGTGAGAAAAAATGGCCACATCACTTAGGATTAAAAGCCCTTCAAATAGGCCACCACCACCAACCTCTGGGCACATCAGAGGCACATGGAACCACGCAGACGACCCCAGCATGTGTCCTGAGCCTGGTGCATGTCCAGCACCTGGTGGTCACGCACTCCCAGGACCCTCACGAGGCATGGCATCATTCCCATTTTCTGGGTGGTGAAAACTAAGGCAGAAAGAAGCCATGGTCACTCAGGGAGCTGGTACTGGCTTCAGGGGTGCAGACTCGCCTGAGGACACGGGTAGCAAGGAGCAGAGCCAGGCCAGAAGTGAGCGGCTGGCCCCAGGCCTGTGCTCCTGCTCTGAGTCCACAGAGACTCCCCGCCTGTCCTTATCAGCCAAATTCCTGAGTGTGCCAGGGTCCAGGAGCATGTCAAGGGAGGGCCAGTCACTAGGCTGGTCCCCAGGGAGAGCTGCCAGGCAGGTCAGAGCCCCACTCCATCACAGACACACAAGAGACCTGGGTACCACCAATACCACAGACCAGGTCAAGGGCAGAGGGCTCCTGACCTTTGCTGGCCACCTGCATCCTTGTCCTCAGGCTGCACCGTTGACTTTGGGTGAATGTAAAGCTCCCTGGTAATGGGCATGGCCTTGTGACTTGTCCCGACTCCTGGTCCCCCTTTCCTTAGATCTCCATATGGCTGAGGTCCTGGCTGGGGCAGGCTGGGGAGACGGGCCATGGGGACACCTAGACAAACCCGCCCCTCCATCCCACCAGGGACTTCTGTGGCCCCCGCTCCCACTGTGGCTCCAGAGCTGCTTCTGCAGGGGCCTTCAACACCTGGTGTCACAGCTGCGTCTCAGCTCTGGTGGCTCTGGCACCCTTGGGTGACCTCCCAACTTCTCACTCGGGATGAGGCGGTACCCAAGCAGACCCCTGCCCTTTCACTCTACTGCCTCACACCCTCTCCTCATGGCAAGGACCCCGGGGTTCCTCCTCGAGGCTCTGCAGGGGAGGGGGTGTGTGCCTACCTCAGGCCTCTGCACCTGCTCTGCCCACCATGGTGCCTTGCCACTCAGTCCTCAGCTGGCACTGCCTCCCTGGAAGGCCTTCCGGGCCACCCCACTGCCCCACCTCTGCCCCGCCAGCCACTCTGTCAGGTATGATCACTCTCTGAGTCGCACCTTTCACCATCCCACTTTCCCTTTCGTTAGGAGAGGTCCCTTGAAGATGGGGGGCTCCTATGCTGCTGCGGCCACAGACCCTGGGGCTGCCTGGCTCTCAGATGACTTCCTACCTTCACGTCATCATGGGGCGAGGCCTGGGGTTCTCCCAAAGGATCAGGTCCCTGTCCACTGCGCATCACCTCATCTAGCCACATGCTGTGGTGTAGCAGGGTCACATTTGGGGGCAGGTGATCCAGATGCTGTGCCGAGGAGAACACTCTTATCTATGTGACCCACAAGTTGCTATGAGGAGAGTCACCAGGACCTTGCGGGTCCTTCCAGAGACCTGTATTTACTTCCTCCATTGCAGTGAAGAAATCACAGCAGGAACACAGGGGCAACTCGGGCTTCACCAAGGGCCCAGCGTCTGAACCGTGATGCCGAGAACCATGCCTGTCTGGTTGCAGAGAGGATGTGGCCCATGTGGTAGCCCTGGCCAGGTGTGCACACACTGTAGCAGGGCTGCGGGGCCACTGACAGCCCCTTCAAGATGGCCCTTTCCGTGGTCCTGCCACCTCTCCCTGGGAAGAGCACCTGAGGCTCGACTGCCCCATCACCCAGTGCTCCTGCCAGCCAGGGCCAGGGTGCAAGGTCACCTGATCGCCATCAGCAGCAATGTTCCCTCTTGCCTATAGAAGGCTGAAAAACAGCCTGGTTTCTGGGAAAGAGAGTGCGCGGCTCCGAGGACAGCTTTCAGCTTCCCTCAGCAGCCCTTCCCAGGGTCCCTGCCAGGCAAGTACAACCCTCTCAATTTCTATATGAGGAATCCCAGGGGTGAGAAATTGAATGGCATCTCTGAATCAGAGCCAGGCCATGTTACAGACAGACTGAGAGGCTCTGGCAGAGGGGACCTGGCACTGGAAGGCAGTCTCCTTGCCTATCCTGTCCAGAGCCAGCTGGTGACCATGGGGTAAGGCAGTTCCCAATCAAGAGAAAGAGGGCTGGGTGCATGCCATAATCCCAGTGACTTGCAGGACACGAGGCAGGCAGATCAAAATTTCAAGACTAGGCTCAGCAACTTAGTGAGGCCCTAAGCAACTTGTAGAGAGAGACCCAACATTAAAATAAAATGGGCTGGCGATGTAGCTCAACTCCCTGGTAGAGAGACCCTGGTTCACTCCTCAGTCTGAGGACGAGAGAGAGTGCAGTGTGTGGAAGGACATGGGCTGTGCAGGAGCAGTGGGAGGCTGGCCCTGTCCAAGGTGGAGGCCCCATGGCTGCAGGGAAGATGGAAGTGAGCCAAGATGGATGGGGCAGGGGCACGTGGGGTACAAGCCAGTGGCACGAGCAGACCCAGGAGCTCATCCGAGATGCCCCCCACCCCAGCCCAGCACTTCTGCATCAGCAGCTCTGGGGTTGCAGCAAGGCCCCAGCTGAGTGCCAGCCTCCAGGACAAGGCCACTGCTTCACTGGGATGGGCAGGGGACACAGGGGCCCAGTCGACCAACTCTTCTCCTTGAGAAGCAGTCTGCAGCCCAGCTTCCTTGACTAGAGATCACAGAATGCCAGCAAGCGTCACACATTTTAAACAGTGTCACCCAACACAAGGATGCTGCGTGCCACCTCCATGCCTGAGCTCCGTTCTGATTGGGTCTTAAGAGACCCAAAGGGCTGGTCCATTTCCAGCAGGAGGACTTCCCTCACCTCCCTGTGTCTGCTACTCTCTTGGGGCGGGTAGTGGGCCTTTCTGACCTCAGCTCTGGGTGTCTGCATGTGCCAGCGCCCGCAGGGGTTTGTCCTCACATACTGTGGCTTCTCAGGGGTACTAAGCTCCATGAGGACACAAGGGCCCTGCCACTGAGACTTTCTGCATGGCATTCACCCAGGTGCAGACACCTTCCTGGCTGGGCCTGTGCTGAATGACCCCTCCCAGCAGGGACTGTGATGCGGTGTGATCTGGGGATGGTGGATCCTGCATGCACCTGGCAAATACCCCAGAGCAAGCTCCGTGCTGAAAGAACAGTGGAAGGGATCTGTGGGGACCTGCAGTGGGTGCTGAGAGCCAGTTGCCTCCATGTCCCCCTCGTGGGTTCCGAGTGTCTCCACTATGCAGATGTTTTCATAAAGGTCATGTGTACACGCTGCTGTTTCACCAGCCATGTAATTGTTACTACTTAGAAATCAGAAGATTAAAGGATGAGAGGAAAACAGAACAGAAATTGCAACCTAACACTCCTCGTGCCCTGTCCCTAGCCATCAGATGGCAGGGCTGTGGGTCCATTTTGTGCACAGAAAAGCCGAGGTATAGGCTGCCTAATGGATCTGCCAAAAGGTGCAGGTAGTGAGCCCCGACTCGCAGCCAGGCCCGGCGTTCTCCAAGGCCTGTGCTGGGGGTAGAGCCCAGCACCAGTGGAGGATCCAAGAAGTGTCGAAGGCCGAGCACCACCCACCAAAGTGGAGTGCAGCCCTTGGGTGAAGAACGTCACATAAAGTAGGTTTTAAAAATATAACACGTTTAAATCAGTGTCCCTTCAACCCTCCCTGCAGGATGCTAATGGACTGCCCTGGGACCCAGTGGCCTGGGTGCTGTCTGCTCAGCGTGCATCCCTGCTGCAGACGCGTCAGGGCCTTGGCCATGAGCAGCATGGAGGTTCACCTGGGGATCAAACAGACACAGTGTTCCTCAAACTCCTCTGGCTGCAGCCCCCCGCCCAACCAAGAAAACCCATCAGCACCTCTCAGGGCACTGCTGGGGAGACAGGGGAGGGAGGAGGAAGTAAGGTGGCCACTGTGGCAGGCAGGCATGGCACGTGGAGGTGACAGGCCTCAGTCTCTAACCTGCCAGGCACCGCACAGTGGGCAGCTTTTGCAGGGAGCCTGGTTCTGACAGGGAGGTGAGTCGCCGAAGCCCCAAAGCCCCGGAGTCTGCAGGCAGCTGCACTTGCTGCCACCTTCCTGAGGCCCATTTTCAATCACCTGCAAAATGGGAATTGTCACCTCACTGTGCATGGCCTCTGGTCCCTGGCACCTGTCAGGATCCATGTTAGTGGGCACTTGTTACGAATGCCCTTGACCCCAGGAAGATGCCCTGGTGCTGAGCAAGCGACACCTCCTCGGTCCTTCTGGTGAGAGCTGAGGAGGAGCATCCTGGGCACAGGAGAACCCTCCTGGTGGGTCCCGGTTCCCCAGCAAGGAGCAAGATAGACGGGGGACTCAGGATCAAGGGACCAGCCTGACGAGGCGATTTCTAGGCTGTGGCAGAGGAACAGTTCTCCGTCTCACATGCTTGTCCGACTAGTTTGCTAGACAATGAAAAGAAACTTTCCCCAGAAGGAACACCCTGGCCTGACTCCGGGCTGAGCCAGGCCTGGGAACAGCTCCCACTCCCTTCCTTCCCATGAGGCAGATGGAGACCCTCTCTGGCCAGGGGCACACACGCCAGTGGGTCCCACCTCTGTGGAATGAGTTGATGAGACCCACAGAGATGCCCTGCCCACTGCTACACAGGGATGATCTCATTACAAGAAAATAAAGTGGATAATTCAGGCTGATGAAATCGTCACGAGAGTATGGCCAGGCAGAGGTGGACACTGAGACCCTACTCAGCACCCTTTGGTGTTTTTGTCCACTGCCAATGTTTGGGAGGAGGTGGGACAAAATTCAAAAGAAAGGTGGAGAAAAACCAGCTCAGGAATTCATCTGTGGCATGCCTTGCCGATTTCTCCCCTCTCCACTGTGCCCGGCCTCACCAGGACAATTCTGGGAACCACAAACATCCTCAGGTCACCAGCCATGGTGATGACTGGCTCTCACATGCCCCGCCTTGCTCTGCCCATCTCCTGTCTCTCCTGCTCCTAGAAGGACCATGGAGGCTGAGCCTCTGGCCCCTGGGACTGTTCCACATCACCCCAAATCCAGAAACCTCTGTCGCCAATTAGACTACACCTGGGGTTGCCACTATGTAGCTGGGGTCCCAGGAACATGGAGCCACGTGTGGGGTGGCAGAGGAAATGGAGTGAGCTCCCCCACAACAGCAGGTGGCTGCACTCAGTCTCCAGTTGGCCCCAGCAGTGGACACCCCTCCACCTCAGGCCTGGCTCAGGAGGCTGGCTCAGGAGGGCCATTCCATCTCAAGGGGCTGGCAAGCTCTGCTGGGTTCCCATTCCCACCCCGCGCAATATGCACACAGAAAGGGCTTCGTCCATCTCACATCTTTGGGACCCATTTCAATGCTCAGAACCTGAACTAGGACCTCACCTCACTATGGACGCCAAGCCACTCCACATTCACCTTGCACTATTCTCCTGAACCAGGCATTGGCAGTCCTAACGCCAACTAAGGGCGTGAATCTTCTGACCTCCATCTTCCCGACAGCAGGTGGAGGAGTCCAGAGGATGGACAGAGGAAGGGACAGAAGCACCATTTCGAAGGCCGAGCACATGTGGAGTTGCAGGGTTTTCTTTTCCCAGCACTGAGGGTTGAACCCAGGGGGGTTCCCTCACTGATCCGCACGCCCAGCCCTTTTGAGTTTTATTTAGATACAGGGCCTCAGTCAGTTGCTTAAGACCTCCCTAAATTGCTGAGGCTGGCTTTGAAATTACAATCCTTCTGCCTCAGTCTCCCGAGTCACTGGGGTCACAGGTGTGCTTTGCAGGGATCTCGAGGGACACACGTGGGCAGGCAATGTCCTGGCAACTTGAGAGCAGAAAATTTCTCATGTGAGCACCAAGAAGCAGTCCTGTCACTGACACTATATTCGCTTCCTAATAAGGAGGAAGGCACCCTGGGGAGCCTGGGGAGCCCCAACAGGAGCAGGTGCCTGTGGAGACAGGGCCCTCTCTGCAACAGCACCAAGTGATACATCCATCCCAGCACCCAGACGAGTCTGCAGGCATCTTGAGAGTACCCAGGACAGGGACCCTCCAGGGGCTGCCATGTGGCTCTGGGAGCCACTAGTGGGTTCAGGAACCCACTAGAACTTGGGCCAGTACCACAGTGGGGGCTGGAACAGAAACCTGGAGAGCAGGCGTGGGGCAAGGCCAGTCGCACTGCCACCTCCTGCGCTCCAGTCAGCACAGGTGTGGTCGGAGGACCCTGGAAGGAAGGGAAGGGCACCCACACAGGGCCTGCAGGGAAGCCCGGAGCTGCCCGCCCAGGCGAAGGCCTACTTACTCCTACTTCACAAGCCTGGGCACCAATTCTTGCTCCTGCAGCGGCAGAGCAGGTAGAGGGGTCCACAGTGACAGGCAGTGGAAAGCACCAAGATGTGGTAACCTGAGACCAGGACACACGCTTCTCCACAAGGGTGAGGCTGCCACCAGTGCTGGCTTTGCAACTGCTTGGCTCTGCCATGTAGCAGGACAGTGGCCAGTGACAGGGTGACGAACAGCTGTGGCTCTGTGCCAGGAAAACTCGATTTATAGAAACAAGTGGTTGGCCATGAGCCTTAGACTGCTGACCACTAAACCAGACTCCTGGTATCGAGGTGACTGGGAAGCCTGCAGCCCAGGGTCACAGGGCTCAGAGAGCAACCGTGGAGCATGGCCAGGTAGACTGGTAGGCCTGGGGTCGCTGCCGTGACGGACACTAGAAGTCATCGCACAGCAGGAGGCTGACTTGGTGCGAGGTTGTGGAGGTTCCAGTCTGAGGCTTAGCAGACCGGTAGATCTTGGGTGACATGTGAGGTAGACAGAGCCAGTTGTCCAACAGGGAGGCAGATGAGAGAGACCAGGGTCCCATGGTCCCCTTGGAGGGCATGCCCCCTCACAACCTAAGACCTCCCACTAGGGCCTGCCTCTTAGAGTTCCCATCACCTTGCTGTGCACAGGCCTGGGGACCAGGCCTTAACACAAGGACCTTTGGGGACATGTCGGATCCAAGCCACAGCACTCATTTTTATTGCATACCTACTAGATGCTGGCACAGTGCTGGGTCATGATGGTGAAGAGAACAGACAGGACACCGCTCTCGGTGGGACTTGTGGTCTGGTGTTTTGTGTCGGCAGCTCACATTTTCACAGAGGCGGTGTGGAAGGGAAGCAGGCGAGCTGCAGAAGTCCACTGCCAGTGGTGGCCAGTCTGCAGTTAGGACATGTGCTCGCCAGGCTGAGCCATGGTGCCTAGACTCTTCCACAGGGATAGATGACAAACATGGGGCACGGGCCCCATTGAGCAACCCTGGGCTACGGCTGGAGGAAGCAGCGGAACTCACAGCTTGAACAGAGAAATAAGCACCTTGTGTTTGCCTGTGTTTTTCCACAGACATGCACACGCTGCACAAGTGTGCACACAGGGACTTGTCTCCCCTGGGGTTGTCTGCGAAGAGGGTCTGGTTCTCAATAAGGGCGATTCTGCCCCTGTCCCCTCTCCAGCCCCCAGAACACCTGGCATGTTTTTGGTCATCAGGACTCAGTAAGAAGTGCCAGTGACATTCAGGGGACAGAGGCCAGGGCTGTTGCACCACATTCTACCACATGGAGGACAGTTCTGCCACCAGGCACCACTGGGCCCACACGGGCACTGAGACCCAGCACCCAGCAACCTGGCAGCAGGTCTCTTCTGAATGGAAGAATGAACTCAAGGAAGTGCTTTAAAAAGCAGAGTCATGGTGCCCAACCAGAGACACGCTTGACCTCGAAGCCACACAGGTCAGACGGGAGGACTTCAGTCACAACACACGTGCACTATGAGGGTTCATACCCGCTGAAAAGATATCCTGAGTCCACACTGAGAAATAAGAAAACAAATGTGTGCATGTGCATGTATGTGTGCCCAGGCTGCAGGTGTGTGGCATGGAGAACAGCCCCTCCCAGGAGCAGAGCAGTGGCTCAGCAGTGAGGGGGACCTTGGAACGACCATCGCCCTCAGCAGCCAGCCTGATGATGTGGGATTCAGGCAAGAACCACCAGTGGATGCTCACACTGAGGAAGTGTCCCAGGCAGGCAGGGAGGTCTCCAGAGTCTCAAAGTGCCCTCCAAGCGGGTCCCTAATGGCAAAATGAGGGACAGCATCTTCGTGGAGAAACCTGCCCTGCACAGCTCATGGGAAGATAGAAGACGACACCATCAGCAGGGGGCAAGCTAGCGTGTGGCCCAAGAGTCACCACCCACCGAGAGCAGGAGACTGTGGACAAGACAGCGGCCAGCACTTCTCAGGAGTGTCAGGGTCACTACACACACAGAAATACCAACTGAGGTTTCCAGAACGCAAGGGCACTGCACAGACAGGAGGAGACAACTCAAGGGATTTGCCTCTCGTTCTCTAAAGAAGACATTTTCTGGATAATGGGCAAAATTCTGAGGAAGGTCTGCAGGTGAGATAATAATACTGGATTGAAACCGCTGGGCTCTCACAATGGAGCTGTGGGTTGAAAAAAGTCTTTTTTTTTTTTTAATTCTTCAATAGTTAAGGGTGAAGAATCACCAACTTTACCCCCACATAGCAGGTCTTGGCTCCGTGGTTCAGAAGAACCCAGCATGTGTGTGTGAAAACCCAGAACAGGAAGACAGGTGCATTTGGGGCCAGACATGGCTTCTTAGTTTTCTTTGCAACTTTTCTCTTTTTGGGAGTTTTAAAAAATATTTACCACCAAATGTTCTGTCACACACCCCTGTCTCTGCCATTTGAACCAGGACAGACCTGGGCACATTCAGGTAGGCACAGAGTCCTTCAGGCATTTTAAAAATAAAAAGCATCTCATGAAGAGCCACACTGAGTCCTCACTGTTCCTAACGCCTCGCCGTCCCCAACACCGACGGCTCTGAACAGAACACCAGGGCCTCGGAGGGGTAGTTCCCCAGGCCTTGACACGTTTGCTAGTTTTGTCAAAAATCTGTCCTTGTCTCAGGCCAGGCACAACCGCCAAGTTCCTCTGATGGAGGCCCAGGGCCACTGGAGAGGCCCCATGGGTGACTTTGACACCAGCTCCTGAGGCGAGGGACTCTGTTGTGCTCCTCTGCTTCTTTGTCGATGCTTCCTGGGTGCCTACCATGTGTGCCTACTATGTGCCAAGCTCTGGTCTAGGGGTGGAGGGAACAGAAATGGGAGGCGGAGCCTCCTCTGCAGGGAGGCTCACAGGGGAGGAGCCGGGCCCTCAGACTCTTCTTCAGGGCCAGCTGGAGGTCAGTGCAGTGTGTAGTTTCCCACAGCGGAAGGCTGTGCGAGGAGTGCTATCTCACTTGGTGGCCTCACTGTGGAGGGGACATGGGAAGAGACCATGAAGCCTTGGGAAGGGGGGGACAGGAGGGTAACTGTATCAGGAAAAGATGGTTCCGGGCACAGGGAGGAGGTGACTCAGGGGCACTGGTGGCCAGAAGGCCAGGTGGCTGGGATGTCCTTAATGATAAGAGTGGAGAGGAACGAGCATCACATAGGGCCACAAGGCCCTAAGGGCAGAGGTGACTGGCATGGGAACATGTATGGTTCAGGGAGAAAGCCTGTTTCCTCAGAGAATCTTGACTCTGTACTCAAATAGTGGGGTGCTTCACCCAGGCCCAACCACAGCCGGTGCTGCACCACCCCGCTTAGGTATGGCCAGCAGTGACAATGGCCTTATGGTTTTAAATGGCTGGGGATAATCCTAAGAATAACATTTCATGACACAGAGAATGACAGAACATTCCATCACATCCTGAAAATAAAGACTGACTGGAACAGCCCAGGGTCACTTGTTCACCTCTGTCTCAGTTCTGCTGAGCAGGACAGACAGATGGTTCCACCTACAAAGTGGGCTCCTCACACCTGCCCTACAGGGAGCAGTGCCTCACCCTTGGCTGCAAAAGTGAATGCATGGTCAGCTGTGTGCAGAGTGCTTAAGGATGCCAACAACAGGGGCTCTAATTTAGCTGACCTGGATGGCACCTGGACACCAAGTTTTTAAAAGTCCCTGAGGTCATCAGGATCCGCAGCCATGCTCCAAGGGAAGCTGGGGGCTGGTGGGGCACATAGAAGGCTACTGCACTGGGATTCGGGGTTGGGGCCTTTACCATTACGCCAGGTGCCTTCTGTAAAACCTTAACAATTAAATAAGTTTGTTTGAAATGACATTATATAACCAGTCTGTTCAACAACATGACAAGTAGCATCCTGAAGCAGAAGCACTGTGTCAGTCCAAGCATATCTGCCTCTGCTGTGCATCATTAGACTGTAGCCCAAACCTGGCCAGGTTTTAAACCTTGATCTACCACATCCTGTCCCGGTGACTGCCAAGCTTTTCACCATGAACGTGGGCTTAAGTTCTTCCAGGTATGATACTGTCATGATTTCCTTGTTCTGATGCCTCATCTTTTCAAAGGTCCCTCATGTGCACAGGGTTCTCAAGAGATGCATGTGGAGCAGGCACACAGGCATCAATGCCCCATTTACAGATAAGGAAACTGAGGTTCCAGGGGATCCACAACCAGCAGGGACTCCACCTTCCCCTTCTTCAGCTGCAGGAGCAGCACATCTGTAAACTCCTCTTCTCTGCCCTGCCTCTCAGTGGAGGGAGGCAAACTTCCACCTGGTGGAACTGTCACTTGAACATCAAAAGGGATTCGTGGGAACTTAGCAAGGTGTTTGGCACAGGGCCATCCCGGAAAAAGAAATAAACAGTGGATGGTCTTCCTGGGTGGCACTGCCTGAGGGATCTGTGGAACCATATTTGGTGACCGCAATGGCCAGAAGTACTGGATTTACTGGGCAGCAGACTCCTCTGTGAGATGCCCTGAGTCTCCTGTCCATGCCATCCACACCCTGCTTAGGACACGGGAATCTCTGAGCTTGCTGCTGCCTCCGTCACTGACTAGGCCCCTTCCTCACATATCTGAGGTTCAACCTCAGCTGTCCTGTACTTCGAGGGACATTCACCCTAGAGGCAGGCAGGACCCCACATCCTGACCACCCTATGTGACTCTAGACCATTGCCGTGTGTGCCCTGACAAGGGTCCCTGGTTGACTGCTGCATCCCGAGACCACTGCCCTCTTCAGCTCCCTGGTACCAACAGGCAAGGAAGATCCAGGCCCAATCTCCAACACAGGAGGGGAAGTCAGATCCATGGTGGAAGATGAGCTGCTCTGGGAATTTCTGGGTGGAAACGAGAGCAACACATGGCCTCTCTCCTGTGGGCATCACGATGACATTCTCCAGCAGCGCTGTGCATTTGATAGCACCTCCACGGGCCCTCCATGTAAGGCAGGGTGTGCCTGCTTCCCTGTCACCAAACATCTGCCTCTGGTGCCACTGAGATTTTTCATACTTCAAAATAAAACAAAACTAACCAACCAAACAAGGAATTTCAAGTGCTTGGGTGAAAGGCAGTAATTCCCAGCCTTCCTCAGGCCCCTGCCCAGATGCACAGCATCTGGAAAAACGCATGGGTAATGGCTTATACTATGATAGAGATGGATCTTCAAGGAAGGAGGGGAACATGGGCTCCCTCTGCACTGCAATTAGTCAGAGGGGGAGAGAGAGGAGGGGGGAGGAGGGAGCGAGGGAGGGGCCATCACTGATGAGGGCACCAGGCTCCCAGGGCCTGCACCACTGATGAGGGCACCAGGCTCCTGGGGCCTGCACCACCAATGAGGGCACCCGGCTCCTGAGGCATGCACCACCGATGAGGGCACCAGGTTCCTGGGGCCTGCACCACCGATGAGGGCACCAGGCTCCTGGGGCCTGCACCACCGATGAGGGCACCCTGCTCCTGTGGCCTGCACCACCGATGAGGGCACCCTGCTCCTGGGGCCTGCACCACTGATGAGGGCACCCTGCTCCTGTGGCCTGCACCACCGATGAGGGCACCCTGCTCCTGGGGCCTGCACCACCGATGAGGGCACCAGGACCCCCAGCCTGCACCACTGATTCGAGCACCCGGCTCCTACATCTGAGCTCCTTCTCCGGTGCCCCACTCCTGCCCCGGGGGATGCAGTCACACAGCCAGTAGCCATGAGCGGTCACCTCGCTAATTCAGTAAATGAACTCTGACAAGCCTAAATGGTTGTTTGGATGGATCCTCTCTCCTCCCACCTCCTTGCTCTGTGTTAGCATCATGAGGCATTTCTATTGTGTGTAGTCACTTTATTTTTATTTTACTTTATTTTATTTTTTTTCAATAAAATTTCCTTTAGAATTTATGGAACAATATAAAACAAAAGTCAGGCACAAATTACACAAAGTATTTAAAACATTTCTGGTGTTCATACTACATCTTAAATTTATACAGTAGCTTATGTTTAATAGCAGTGTGAACATGATGTAGTCAAACCAGATGTATCCTGTACAGAAGAATAGAGGATGTGCAGAACTGTAGAGAAGGTGATTGATCTTATCTAGCCCTTACTTTAATGCACTGGAGAAACAATTAGGGGAACAACTGAATCCTGCAACACAAGCTGCCTTAAGACAAATTAACTTACTTGGTCCAAATGAATTGGAAATATATTCAGGACTTGAAGATATCAGTTAGGCAGAATGACTAGTTGTGGGTATTCACACATCCATTAAGATCTTTAACTTCTTGTTTATAACTTAAGAATTCATGAATTTTGCAACCTCTGAGACTAGATTTAACATCTAAGATAAGATGCAAGTTGAAATGGTTGTGATTCTTCATGGTTATCATTTCTTAAATGGTAGAAGCAATGTGTGGGGGAAATCAGCATTTTGGAGGGTACTTAAGCAACATATAGTATGATTCCAACTTCCCAGCAAATTTTAAAAGTTTTTTTTTAAAAAAGACCCAGCTAATTTATTGTATTTTATTTTCTTCTTTTATTCACATTTCTTTTTTATTTATTAGACTCTTTCTAAGCAAAAAGCAAAATCAAGGTTATGAGGTTATGACTTATATTTACTAGGGTCTATAGAGTTACACTGGGAAGTCTGGAAGAATCTGATTACCCTGCAATCTTTGAAACTTAGTAACATAGAACTAAGCAATGCTCACAATCATCATTTTTATTAACTTCAAAAATCATGGCTAATATTTTAGTAAATATGTGTTACATATCCCCTTTATCTCCTTGAACTTCAATTCCACATATTTTATGTTATTTTTTTGCCATAGACAATTGATATCCTAATCATTTTTTTCTAATCTTATTCCTCTCTTGACTTCATTTTGTTATGGTTTCTATTGTGATGCCTGTAATTTTCTGACATTTTCTTCTGCAATCTCTAATAACTACTGTTAATCTTATCAAGCACATATTTATTTCAGATTATTTATTTTTATCTCCAGAATTTGGATTTGATTTTTAAATGTCCTGATGCCTATTGTCTTCCAAGCCTCACTATATCACTTTTTATGTTCAGCTAAACCTACGCCAAAGACTTTAGGGTAACTGTCCAAAACCTGAAACTCTACCTGTTCAGCATTCCCTTCCTGAGTCTGGTGCACAAATGCCAGCCTCTCCAGTCTTGCAGGACTGCTCACCTTCCCAGGTTGCTTTACTGTGTTCACCACTGTATTCCTGTGTGGCAGTCTGGAAATTGCCTCCAGACAGAAAGCTACTTTGATCTCTTGCTTGTTTCTCATGTCCCAGGGATCATAAAATCTAATATATTAAAAGGAGTTGCTTCTCATAATCTTTACAGGTGCAGAGTGGTTGTAGGCAGCAGAGCTAGTCTGGTAGCATATACATGATGTGGCCGAATTCAGAAATATCACCAGGTTTTCCAGGGATCAACTCCCTCAGCTGATTGCTCCCACCCCATAGTTACAAAATTGTTGCTTCCTTTGTCCTCTGCATACTGTCTGGAGACATATTCCAACAACTTTAAATGATACAAATAACTGAGAATGTTATTTGTGGCAGAATCATGGAGAAACAAACAAATAAAAGTACATAACTGCATATTCCTTACCTGCTAGGAAATCATGTAGTATACTTCTAAATAATCAGTCAAGCAAGAAATTATAACAAATTTAAAACTAGTTTGAGCTAGGCCAGTATTGATGCTGTGATTGAATGAAAAGGATACAGCTATCCCAGCAGTTAAGCAAAAGTCTGTGACCCTAAATGCACATGACTAGCAAATCAAAACAAAACAAAACATATAAATCTCATTGTTAAGAAGCTAAGAAAAAAACAGCATATTAAGAAAAAAAAAATAAGGGAAAAAATGAGTAATCTAGATATTAATGGAAGAAAAAATATATATAGAAATAATTAAAAAGTCAAATATTTTCTCTTGGAAGGCATACTTAAATCAACAATTAGTAAGAATGAATTAAAAAAAAAGAAAAAAGAAACCACAAATTAAAGGATCAGGAATGCAAAACTAGGATGTCACCAAGGCATAATGGCTGTTTAAAAAAATTGAGAGGATATCATAAGTAATTTTATGAACATGAAATGATTGTTGGGATAATGAGAAAATCATTTGAAAAGTGTAACTTGTCAATAAAGATAAGAGAAAAATCTGATAGAACCTATATTTATAACATAACATAAACTTAATTTTTAAAAAATACAAGGAAACCCTTGGTGTACGTAGTCTCACTAGTGATTTTCAAAGACTTAAGAAATAGCATCAATCATGCACAAACTCTTCCATAGAATAAGAAATGCTGGAATATGCCTCAAAGTTTCTAATGGAGACTAGAATAAATTTTAATATTCAAAGTAGACTCGTATATTACATAAAATGTAAGTTACACACTGATATTTCTCATGAACCCAGATTAAATTTTAAAATCTCAAGCAAAGAGGATGCATTAGTAGGTAGATGATTAGGCATGTGTCCCCCTTATTTCTTTCACTAAATACAGCTGAAAATCCAGGGCATTTTGTACAAAACAAGCACCAGAAAACTGATGAAGATTGAATAGGTATCTCTGCCCTGTGAAAGAACAATAGTGAGTTCCCTGCATTTTATTTATGCCCTATGCATCAATTACCTGGAGTTGAAGATGCTACCAACCTGAAAACACATACAGGGGCAGACAAACAAACAAACAAAAAGAAATAAAGAAAGAAAAGTCTAATTTTCTCTTGCCAAATGACCAGGAAGAGAAGCAACTTGGCAACTCAAAATAATTTTAGACCATAATGATTTATTCTACCCCAAAAGCAAAACAGGTGTGGGTAAAAAAGAACTATGTTACCATGTCCACTGAAATCAGCAAAGACTTTAAGGGGGACTAGAATTCTGTCCTTGTAAGATTGTAACAAATTGTCCCCACCCATTTCTCTGTGGGGATGATATCAGAGGTAGTCTAGTAGAGAAACAGGATTTTAACTACCTGTACCCTTTGGTGTCAGGCTACATGGGAAATGTACTGAAGCTCTCATTCTAGGCAATACCAGGTGGTGCAGTATCAGAAGAAGTCAATTAACAAATACGGCTTTAAAATGGTACAAAATCTCCTAGCACAAAACTCTAATTCCCTCGTTTTATAAAAGTTATCCATCAAACCAAGAAAAAGGAAGACATGAAATTGTGAAGAAAAGTGATCAAAAAATGCCAAGTGAGATTACAGAGATATTGGAGTAATACAATATTAAAATCCACCACCATAAAAATATTTCAAATAATTTATATACAGGCTTGAATAAAAAAAAAAAAAAACAGGTAAGATATAGAAAGGTTCAGCAAGGAAATCTTAAACATGTAAGATTTAAACTACTGAAAAATAAAGAGAAAGAAAAATCACAAATCCCATGATTGAGAAGGTAACATCATGCCTTTAAAGGAAAAATAATTAGAATAACAGATTATTTCTCACTGCAATCAGGAAATCCAGAAAGAACTCGCATACCATTTTCAAATATTCTAAAAATAATGTTCAACTTGGAATTCCATATCCAATAAAAATATTCTCTGAACATGAAGGGGAAATTTACATACCCATATAAAGAAATACTAAGAAACGATTTGTTACCTGGAGACTTACTCTAAAAAAATGACCAGCCTGAATTGTCTAAACAGAAAGGAAGGGGTAAAGAAGCAACCTTAGAGAACCTGAAGAGAAGGGAGCATTGCCATTTGGATTAGCACAATAGAATTTCTTTCTCATTTGGAGTTTTCTAAATAATGTGTGATGTTTGCAGAAGAAGTAATTGTATAAAATGAAATGTCTACAGCCACCACTGATAAAGCTATACAGAGAGTCAAAAACATTATAAATTTATCTAATGAATTCTGAAAAGTGTTTAACCAACAGAAAAGCAGGAAGTGAAAAAGAAAAATGAGGGAGAGAAAAAGCAGGAAAAAATAACAGATATAGTTCCCAAAAGCATCATGATCAATAAGTGTAAATAACCTAAATGTACCAGTTAAGAAACATTAATGAATAATGATTAGACGTCACTACCTAAACTTAGAAACTTATTTCAAATGCAATGATATATGCAGTTAACATACAAGTGAAAAAAGGATGTATTGGACATTGATCAATCAAAAAATGTAGAACTGACTGTATTTCCATCAGGTAAAGTTGACTTCAAAGCATAGAAAATTATCATGAAAAAAAGATGCTATATAATGGGTCATTTATGTGAAAAGTATATAATTGAGTCACTGAATAAAAAAGACAAAATGCATCACAAAGACTTATAGTGCTAAATGTGCAGGTGCCAAAAGTTATGGCTTAAAAATGCATGAAGCACAACTTGATAAAACTACGAGGATATATAGAGAAACCCAACTTTATTGTCAGAAACTTTAGAAATTTCCAAATAACTGAATGAGTAAAATGTCATCAAGGATGAAGAAACCTCAGCAACATCATTAAAACAGCAGATATAATTGACACAGAACACTCCATCCAAAATAGTAGGATACACGTTCTTTCCAAGGGACCACAGAAAATATATCGAGTAAGACTATGTCCTGGCTCTTAAAACAATTCTCAATAAAATTTTAATTAATTGAGGTGATACGGTTTGTATTCTCCAAACCACAATATAATTGAAATACACATCAATTTCAAAATACCACAAAAATTTCCAAATACTGGGAAAATCAGTTGTGAACAAAAAAATCCAGGGTCAAAGAGGAAATCTGGAAAAAAATTGTCAGAAATCTGTAAAGGATCTTAAAGTTTACCTTAGTGGCAATCTCTTAGGTATGTGTGTTGCTGTTTCATGGATGTGAACAGAAGAAAAGAGCAAACCAGGGAATCAGGCAAGGACAACATCAGCACAGCATGTCAAACACTCTGAGCATCTCTTATACCTTTCTCCCCAAATCATGGAATGCTGGGGCAGCATGGCGGATGCTGTGCACAATGTGGGCTTGCCTCACAGCAGAGAAACCCTGAGGTCAAGGAACCTGCAGGTTTTGCAGTGGTTGAAAGCAGATCTAACATTTGCCTTTGAGGGGACATTATCTTTATTATTGTACAGAGCAAACAAATCTGACCTTTCTCCAGAGGAAGATAATCTCTCTAGTTTAAAAGTCTGTGTGCACAATTCAAATGTAGTTGAAAATTAGGCTAGAACCAAAAGACAATTGTACCTTACTTCTGAGATATTCCGGAACATGAAAAGTCCATGGAAATTTCATCCAATAAAGAACTGTCCTTACTTTCATAAAACATTGCAATAGGTGCCTTAATCATTGTAATGCAAGCAATTGATTTGAATGTTACATAGGAAAGGAAAATTATTAGTACACGATATGACAGTGAACACAGAAAATCTAAAGAACATGCTGTATAGTATCTTAATTAAAAGGAACATTAAAAACACCAGTCCCTGAATGCCATTGTTTTTTGGTTTAGATACGGCCTTGTTCCCCAAAGCTTATGTGTGAGGACAATGCAAGAAGGCCTTGAAGAGAACTGATTGGATTTTAGCCTTAATCTATCAGTGCATTAACCCTGCTGGGATCACTGAGGTGTGGGCTGCAGGAAGTGGTCCCCGTTGGGGCAGGGCTATGGGCATATAGTTTTTATTTTCTGGAGAGTGGAGTCTCTCTCTCTGCTTCCTGATTCAATTATGTGAGCTGTTCCCACTGCCCCACTCTTTCCCCATGATGTTTAGTAACCCCCTCAAGCCTGGAGGAATGGATGCCTGGCTGTCTTGTGAACTTGAGCCTCTGCAACCATAAGCCTTCCAAATAAACTTTTTCTCCTAAACTTGTTCTTGTCAGGTCTTAGAGTCACTAGTAGCAAAAAAAAAAATCGACACTAAAACAACCCCTTTCCCCCCAACAAACCTAACCCTTTAAGGTAACAGAAGCAAGCCTGGGCCTTGAAGTCCAGATACCTATTACCTTGAAGGAACATGATTATGCATGCTGGGAGAACCCAGAAGGAGGATGGAGTATGGTTGTATGGGTTAGTGCAAGAGGCCTTCCTTGTCCTTTGTAGTTTTTGAAAATATGTGTGATGTTTGCAGCAAAAGTTACATGTGTAAAATGTAATATCTAGAGCCACCACTGACAAAGTTATACAGAGAGTTGAAAACACTATAAATAAATCTAAGTGAAATTCTAAAAGTTGTTTAACCAACAGAGACAAGTCAGTGTTACCCAAAGAAAGCAACTTTCTTGCATACATGCAAGAGAGGATAGTTGCTCCTTGGGATGTTGATCATAAAAGAAAATCAAGCAAGCTCTTGCAGATGATGTCACTGCTTCTGCAGCCTAACATAGGACACTCCTCCCAGTGGGGACAGGCACAGAATTAAGGATTTTGTGGAAAGGAGATGGGTCACTTGTTCAGGTGACCAAAATCAGACAAAACATCATGAGAAAGAGGAGATTTGCCAGGCAAAGTGCCATAAGAACAGAGGAGTTCCCTGCCAGCCTGTTGCCACTGAACTTTCTGGTGCAGCCTCTTATCTCTTGAAGTTTTCCCCCATAAATCATATGTCTCCCATGATGTATCCAGGGACTTACTTTGGCCTGTCTGCAACCTATCCCACTGTCCTGGCACAACTGGGCTGCAGACAAGACTCAGTTATACATAGGGATATGTATTAGAATCAACACGGGAAGTTAGCCAGATGATAGAATTCAAGGACAATATATGAAAACCTTATTTCAATACTCTATCCACAATGAATAAAAACAAAATTTAAATTATAACACAATTCAATTAGTATAAAAGAGATCAAATAGCTGAGAGTTAATCTGAAAATATGTGAAAATTCCCCAAAAAGGAAAAAAATAATAATACAGTTAAGAAATGGTCAAAGACAAATATATACCAGCTTCAGAGTTTGGGGAACTTAGTATTGTTAAGACATCAATTTTATCCAATTAGCCTTAAACTAAATGTTCAGCACAGTCCTCCTTCAAAAATAATTCCTTGTATGTGTATGTGTGTGTGTGTGTGTGTGTGTGTGTGTGTGTATTCTAAAATGAATACATGAACTCAATTGGGTAAAAATAGTGAAGGAAACTTGGAAATGGAAAACAAAGAGAGTTTCCACTAATGGTTATCAGGTTGTGCTACTAAGATACAGCAGTTAGAATAAATTCACTTTGGTTTAAAAGAAAGAGCAGTAGAACA